>NC_071506.1:145783097-146086127 GCF_027887155.1 Malaclemys terrapin pileata | reverse complement strand
TCCTGCCCAAGTCCCTGTTCCCGTCTCGAGCCCCGCCCCTACTCCCGCCCTTGCCCCAGATCCTGTCCCCGAGGTGTCTCCTTTTGCCACCTCTGGTGTTACTGCCGCCCCCGGGGTTGTCGCATCTCCGTTGCCTGCAGACAACCCTCAGGGGGCGGTTTTCGTGTCTCCCCTTCCTGCCACTGTTGGGGCTGCGTTGTTCCCTCAGCCGCTCTCTCCTTTGCCGGGGATGGGGACGGGCTGCCCAGCACAGCAGCGCCGGAGCTCGGCCCCTTGTTTGTCCGTCACCGTGGGCCGCGAGGACCCTTCAGGGGCCCCGCCGGAGGATGGCGGCGGCTTGGCCGCTGCCTCCCCCTCCGCGCTGCGGGATGAGCTGCGCCTCTTTCTATCGGATTCCCGTGGTTCCCAGGGTAAGGTGCAGCTCGCCCTTCAGCACTGGGGGGACTTCCATCTCGTCCTCCGGGCCGTGAAGGCGCTTTTGGGGGAGGGGCGGGGGTCCGGTCGGCGGGACATCGCGGCCTATCGGCGGGCCCGCAGATTCCGCGACTCCCTTTTGACCTTCGGAGTCGAAACCGGGATCTTGCGGGGCCCGCTAGGGGCCGATGATCCCTCCGCCCGTGAGGATCTGCCCCAGCCCTCCGTATGACAGCTACCACCTTTGCGTCATTGAACGCCCGGGGCTGTAGGGTGGGTTTCCGCAGGAGCCAGGTGCTCTCCTTCCTTCGGGAGGGGGGGTACTCTGTGATTTTCCTGCAGGAGACCCACACGGCTCCGGCCGTCGAGGCTAGCTGGCGGCTGGAGTGGGGAGACGGGGTTTATTTTAGCCACCTCAGCGCCCATTCGGCTGGAGTGGCCACCCTGTTCTCCCCGGGGCTGCGGCCTGAGGTGCTGGGGGTCGCCGAGGTCGTGCCAGGCCGCCTGCTGCACGTCCGGGCCCGTGTGGAGGGGCTGGTTCTGAACTTGGTCAACGTCTATGCCCCGACCACGGGCTCGGAACGCGTGCCTTTCTATCAGCGGGCGGCGGCCTTCCTCGGCACTCTGGATTCTCGCGAGTGCCTGGTCCTGGGCGGGGACTTTAACACCACCCTCGAGGACCGGGACCGCTCCGGGCCTGAGTCTTCCCAGGCAGCCGCGGGCGTCCTCAGGGAGATCGTAGACCATCACTCCCTGGTGGACGTCTGGCGCGACCACCACCCGGACGACGACACCACCTTCACCTATGTCCGGGTGGAGGACGACCGGTCGCGCCACTCCCGGTTGGACCGCATTTATCTGTCCCGTTTTCATCTGGCGCGGGCCCATGCCTCCAGCGTCCGGCCGGCCCCGTTCTCAGATCACCACCTGGTGACCGTGACGGCCTCTCTCAGTTCCGAGCGGCCGGGGCCGGCCTATTGGCATTTTAATAATAGTTTGCTGGAGGACGTGGGCTTCGTGGCATCCTTCCGGGAGTTCTGGCTGGCCTGGCGGGGGCAGCGACGCGCCTTTCCCTCGGCGCGGCGGTGGTGGGATGTGGGGAAGGTCCGCGCGCGGCTCTTCTGCCGGAACTACACCCGGGGCGCCAGCCGGCGGCGGGATGCGTTGTTAGGGCAGTTGGAGCGGGAGGTTTTGGAGCTGGAGAGGCGTCTGGCCTCCGGCCCCGAGGATCCACCCCTCCGCGCGGCGTACCGGGAGAAGCGGGAGGAGCTCCGGGCCCTGGAAGACCACCGGGCCCGGGGCGCGTTTGTTCGATCCCGCATCCGTCTCCTTCGGGAGATGGATCGCGGCTCCCGCTTCTTCTACGCTCTGGAGAAACGGAGGGGGGCCAAACAGCATGTCACCTGCCTCCTGGCGGAGGACGGCGCCCCCCTCACGGATCCGGAGGAGATGCGTGGCAGGGCCAGGGCCTTCTACGCCGCTCTTTTCTCCCCAGATCCGACCGACGCCGAGGCCTGCAGGGTGCTCTGGACCGAGCTCCCGACGGTCAGCGCGGGCGGCCGAGACCGGCTGGAGCTGCCTCTTTCTCTGGCTGAGTTCTCGGCGGCCCTCCGGCTCATGCCCACTAACAAATCTCCAGGCATGGACGGGCTGACCGTGGAGTTTTACCGCGTGTTCTGGGACGTCCTCGGCCCAGACCTCGTCACCGTCTGGGCCGAGTCCTTGCAGAGCGGGGTCCTCCCTCTCTCGTGCAGGCGAGCAGTGCTCGCCCTGTTGCCGAAGAAGGGGGACCTCCGCGATTTACGAAACTGGCGTCCCATCTCGCTCCTCAGCACGGACTATAAGGTCGTAGCGAAGGCCATCTCGCTGCGGCTGGGGTCCGTGCTGGCGGACGTGGTCCACCCCGACCAGACCTGCGCCGTCCCGGGCCGGAGCATCTTTAACAACCTGTACTTGGTCCGGGACCTATTAGAGCTGGGACGTAGGGATGGTCTGTCATTCGCCCTCCTCTCTCTGGACCAGGAGAAGGCGTTCGACAGGATGGACCACGGGTACCTCCTGGGCACTCTGCGGGCATTCGGCTTCGGGCCCCAGTTTGTGGGCTTTCTCCAGGTGCTGTACGCTGAGGCGGAGTGTCTGGTCAGGCTCAACTGGACCCTGACCGAGCCGGTCAGCTTTGGGCGGGGAGTACGGCAGGGGTGCCCCCTCTCGGGCCAGCTGTACGCTCTGGCGATCGAGCCCTTCCTCTGCCTCCTCCGCCGGAGGTTAGCAGGGTTGGTGCTCCGGGAGCCGGAGCTGCGGCTGGTCCTGTCGGCGTACGCCGACGACGTGCTCCTCGTGGTCCAGGACCCTGAGGATCTGGTGCGGGTGGAGGCCTGCCAGGCCGTTTATTCGACCGCCTCCTCCGCCCGGGTCAACTGGGCCAAGAGCTCTGGCCTGGTGGTCGGGGACGGTTGGCAGGCGGGCTCCCTCCCACCCGCGCTTCAAGCCATTCGGTGGAGCGCGGGCCCGCTGCTCTATCTGGGCGTTTATCTTTCCGCCACGCATCCCTCTCCGCCGGAGAACTGGCTAGATTTGGAGGCCAGGGTGCGTGAGCGGTTGCGGAGATGGACGGGACTGCTCCGGTGTCTCTCCCTGCGGGGGAGGGCGCTGGTGCTGAACCAGCTTGTCCTGTCCATGCTCTGGCACCGGCTCAACACCCTGAGCCCGACCCCGGGACTCCTGGCCAGGCTCCAGAGGATAGCCCTGGAGTTCTTCTGGCCTGGACTGCACTGGGTCTCTGCGGGGGTTCTGAGTCTTCCCCTGGAGGAGGGGGGACAGGGCCTGGTCTGCCTTCGTAGCCAGGTCCATGTCTTCCGCCTCCAGGCCCTGCAGAGGCTCCTTTATGGTGAAGGTAGTCCGGCATGGAGCACGTTAGCGCACGCCTTCCTCCGCTGCCTCCGAGGGCTCCGATACGACCGGCAGCTCCTTTTTCTTCATCCGAGAGGTCTTCCGCGAGACCTCTCGGAGCTGCCGGTCTTCTACCAGGACCTTCTCCGGACCTGGAAGCTTTTCTCGGCGACCAGGTCCATTGTGGCCACCGAGGGCGCGGATCTCCTCGCGGAGCCCCTGCTGCACAATCCCGATCTTCGTGTGCAGGTGGCGGAGTCGCCCTCGGTGAGCCGGAGGTTGGTCCTGGCGGAAACCACCAGGGTCGGAGACCTCCTGGACTACACCAGAGGGGACTGGGTGGATCCCCGCGCGCTTGGTCGGCGCATGGGGCTCTCCACCCTCGCGACCCCTCTGCGTGTACTCCAGGAGGTGGGCGCTGCATTGTCACCTCCTGCTCTCAGCTTCCTGTGGCGGGCCCTGCGGGAGGGTGTTCCCCGCCCACCCCTCACCCCGGGCCCTCCGGACCTTTTTCTCGGGCCCCTGTTCCATGAGCCCCCCCGGCTCTCCCGCTCCCATAACCCGAGCCGGCTGCGCGCTTTGCAGCCGGTCCAGTTTCGAACCGCACCTAGGGACTATCTGTACGCGCTCGTGCTTCACACGTTGCATCACCTCACCCTCGTGTCCCGCCCCGACACCAAGTGGAGGGACTATCTGTTACCTGTGGAGGGTGAGGAGCCCCGGTGGGCCAGCCTTTATTCCACCTTAGTTCCAAGGCCCGCCGGGGACATTGGTTGGCGGCTCCTTCATGGGGCCGTGACCACGGGCGTGTACTTGGCGCGGTTCACCCCTATTCCTGAGGCCTGCCCATTTTGTGGCATTAGGGAGACCCTGGCGCACGCTTACCTTGAGTGCGCCAGGCTGCAGCCCCTTTTCCGGCTTCTCCAGAACCTCTTGTTGAGGTTCTGGCTACACTTTTCCCCGCACTTGTTTATTTATGCACACCCTGTCCGTGGCCCCACTAAGTCGCGAGACCTCCTCGTCAACCTCTTCCTGGCCCTGGCCAAACTTACCATCTATAATACCAGGGAGAAGATGTTGGACGAGGGGGTGCTTTGCGACTGTGGGGCCTACTTTCACACCTCTTTGGTTTCCCGTCTCCGTGCGGAGTTTCACTGGGCAGCGTCCGCTGGCTCCCTTGCCACCTTCGAGGAGCAGTGGGCGCTGTCCGGGGTTCTCTGCTCGGTGTCCCCATCTGGTTCCCTGATTTTGAACCTTTGACCGTCACCTCGCTCCCTGTTTTTTTATTAGTTGTCCCACGTAATCATTTGGTACTGGGTCCAGTGGTCCCTCCCGCTAGGCTGGGGGAGGGGCCTTTAGTAGTGGGCGGCTAAGCCCGCCCACTTCCCGGTTTGCCAATACGGCCTCACTACAATCACCCATTCATTAAATTATTGCAAAAATCAAAACCTCTCTAAATCCAAACCGTCTCTAAAATGGAGAAGGGAAGACAGATGTAGTAGTTCTTAAAAGCAGCACCAGTATTGTTTTACCAGCATGTACACCCATTTACTTTTAGTTCCATTTCCCCATAAGTTTTGTGGGTGGGATCTAAAAGGGGATTTAAACTTTGCAGTACTAAGCATCGTAGCACCTAAATTTTAGACATTTAGAAAAGTCACAGGAACAATACTGCAATCCACAAAGTCTGTTTTAGGCATCTAGGCTCCCTATACAACACATGGGGAGAGATAGACACCTAGGAAGGTTATCCACAAAAGCCAGCACACTAGACAGGGAGCCCACCCCTCTGATTGGCATATCCTTAGCCCCTCCCCTCTCTTTCAGAATTAGGTACACTGAGCTGCAGTGCAAGGAGGTGCCTATTTTTTAAAAAAAAAAAAAAAAGCTTAGCCATCCACAAACAGGAACCCACTACCTAGAGTTAGGCAACTTAGACACCTAAGCTGCTTCTTGTGAGAATAAGTTAAGTGCCTGCCTCGCTCCATAGAATGCAGCTAGGAAGAGCCCACCTTGTAACATTTAGTTCTGCAGTTAAAGCCAGCAGTGTAGCAAAGGGTAAACGCAGGTTACCTACATCTCATTTGGGGAACAGAGAGTTTAGATTAGTATACCCACTTTTTTAAAAGCCAAAAAACCACTAACTCAATGGTTAGAGCACTTATTTGTGATGCAGGAGATCCAGGTTCAATTACTCCTTCTCTGCCAGAGGGAGAAAAGGGAGACTCCACTTCAAATCCTCTCTCTCAGTTTAGTGGTTCGAGCACTCTTCTAAGGCATATTCTGATGTGGGGGTCCCTCCATCTCAGCTGTTCCACTGTGGATAAATAATGGAAGAGTAGTTGAAGCAGAGTGATTGGACCATGACGTCTCTCACATCCCAGTGGAGTTCCCTAATTATTACCATTCACTCTGTTTCTGATCCAGATAAATATTTAAATGGCCAGAGACAGAGTGAAGAGAATTCTGTAATCCGGTGATTAGGGCACCCACCTGGGAATTCTCCTATTCAAATCATTTCTCCCTATCTAGAAGAGGGGTGTATTGAAGCTGGGTCTCCTACACCCCAGCTGAGCATTTTAACCATTGGACTAAAAGTGATAAGGTGGGCAGATTTCGAATGGGACCTGATCCAGTCAGCAGGCTCAGAGACTGCCTATCAAAGAGAATCCCACATGTGACTGAGATTGACAAGCTCTTATCTTCCCCTTATTCATTAATTGCTCTGTAGCTTAGGTGTGAGCTAGGCACCCACAGTAGGGGAGCGGTGCACATGCTCCAGGGTCTAAAACAGGTGCTAGGGAACTTTTACAGTGGAAAAGTCAGTTTAGGCACCAATAAAGTTAGCAGTCAGCCACATGGATCACAGCAGAGCTGCACAAGGGACTTAGGTGCCTAAACTCCATAGCTAGGCACCAAAGTTGCTTCATGGATCACACCTTGTGTGTCTGATGTACACACATTGTCTCTCTCCTCTCAGGAAAGCCTAGAGGTTTTTTTTAGAGAAGAATACCCCTGCCTTTACACAAACTATCTCAAATTCAATAATTTATTTTCCAATCTGGTGCCATCTTTAAGACACCCCTCACTTACCACTGTATCAGTAGTGAATCTCCTTGTACCACCTTGGAGTGAGTTGAGCCTGTATTATATAGTGCATCACATCCCTCCCTCTACCAGCAGGTTTTGCTAAGGCTTAGTAGCTAATTGAACCATACCCTATTCTAATTCTGCAATAGTCACGCTTCCTACAGCTGTTTCTTGCTAAATCTACCATCTCTAAGGGCTGGAGATTTTTTTCCTTACCCCCAACAGTTTATCGTATCATGGCTATGGAATTCTGTTGCACCTCTATCAGAGTACAGCTTCATTATCCTTCAGTCAGAGCAAAACTTAAAGGCTTTTGGGGTTTGGTCTAATGTGCTGCCTATTTAGTGAAATGCTTTTTTCCTTTGCACTGGAAAGTTATTGGTCAGTGAAGGGGGGGGAAGTTTCCTGGTAGTTGAAAGGCTAGAGGCAGTTACCCTGGACCTGCATCTAAAGAGGAGGCAATTTAAGAGGCAGACTGAATGGCAGGATTGAAAAGCTGAGAGCCAGGCACTGAAGCAGCTTCTTGCTTGACAAGAGACCAGCTGTAGGAGAATACAGAGCAGCAACTTCCAAGTAAATGGAATAGGAGAATTGCATATGTGGATGGCAGAACAATAGAGAGAAGCCCAATGGGCCCAATTACATTTAATACCCCTTAATTGACCTGCCCCTCAGACCTAAGTTAAGGCTGGTTGAAACCATTGTGTACCCTTTATTTGCACTTTTTAATGTTCCCCTAACCCTAGTAAAATAATCCTGTTACTTATTCAGGCTATCAAATGCTAAGTGAGACCTAAGGAGGGATGTAGCCTTTGCCCAGGGCCTGGAACACCTACAGTGCTTGCCCCTCAGTTTAGGATACCTAGAACTTGCAACCACACACCTACAAGGAATTAGAGTACCACAGCACTCAGTAACTCCCTGCAAGTGATAAACCACATATATATTTTTGGGTGATTTAAATTTAGACTGAACCATTGGGATCAGCATAGAGTAAAAGTTAATACATAGCTGTGCCAGCCACAAAGGAGTGCCAGGAAGTAATGGTGCCTCAGAGGAGGACCCCATGGCTGTGAGGAGTAACTTATTTCACCCCTTCTCAGGGCAAGCCATAGCTCCACCTACTCTCCCCCTCTTCCTCCCAGGAAAAAGCATCAGTCTTACAGTACCAGTGTTTTATTTTCCTTGCGTCCCCACAATTCAGTCAACCTGGACAAGATTAACATGGTCCTGAGGGACAGTGTAGGAGTAGTAGGGCTTATTTCTTCTTACTCCTTGGCAGAGCCACAAAGCCCAAGGACATAACTGAACATTTTATGGGGAGGCAAAGTGAAGTGCATAACAACAGCTTACCTTGTGCACATTCAAAATGCATCCACTGATTCTGTTTTCCTTTGTAATCTGCAGGGTTCTTCTGGCTAGTGAATTGACTTAGTCCTCCAGGAAAATAAGAATAATCTTCTTCCAGCCCAATGAAATGAAGCAATCTATTGCCCTCTTCAGCTAAGTTCTTCACCTTAATTATCTGATTGAGTCTAGTTCTTGTCCACTCCCGGGGACAACTCTAATCAGCTGTTAACATTCCCCTTGAACACAAGGATGTGCATTTCTTTGCATCTTCCCTACAGCCCTTCAAGATCAGGGCACAGACCAGGCCCCCAACCCAACACTTTTTCTCCTCCTCTCTACAGGTTTAAACCTTTACCAAAAGTTTAACCTTTACCCTTTGATGCAGAACTTGCAAGTAATCTTTTATTGCTGGGATTCTTCCACAGTGCTTTGGTAGAGACTCAAAATAATACCTCTAGAAATCTCTTCTAGTTTCTCTCAATTTCAAGCCCAAAATATCTCATCTTCCTTGAGGTATTTTATGTTAACTCTTGAACTGTCCTTCTCTAGGAGAAACAAAAACATTACACCTAATCCCTATACCATATTTCTTTCCACAAGCAGTTATTGACTAGACCTACCCTCCCATAATCATTGCAATCACCTGACAGTCCTACTGTCTTCAGTTCCCTTCTATCTTTAAAGTACCTGATCTTGGAAGAGGGTGGAGCTGGCCTGTCCTGAAAGGGGTAACCTATCCTGAGAGAAAATGTTATGTTCTTCTTTTGCACTCTGGGAAAATTCAGAGGGATAAGGGTTGGACAATAAATTTCCATTAATACTTGTTTTTCTAAATGGATAATTGGGTTTTTGTCTAACTAAGAACTTCTTGCAAAAGTATTAGTCTATAAGATGCCACAGGACTCTTTGCTGCTTTTGCAAAAGTATGTGTTTTCCACAGAAAGTTTCCATTTTTTTTTTTTTTGAAAAAAAACAAATGCCTGAAACTGAAATTTTTGGTTTTATAAGTTGCTGTGTTGGCTCATGGAAGCTTAGGTCATAGCTCAGTGTGTCTTTTCACTGTTCTGGACTGGGCTCCCCGGCTGGACTACATATCCCATGTTGCACAGCAGCCAGGAAGTCCCATGATTCACTATCTCCTCTCTCCAAGATGGGAAACCGCGATCCATGATGGGAAATGTAGTCCAACTGGGAAATGGGCTTATGAAGGAGAATAAAAGCATGATGATTCTTAACTCCAACTACCATGAATTTCCTTGGCAGTATTTTCAAATAGAAATATTTTACTTTATGGCCAATTGTTATTCAAATTTCATCCAAGAAATCAAAATTTTCCACAGACAATTTAGATGAAAATGATTTATTTTAATTTGTTTTTGTGAAAGTTTGCTATAGAATTTTTTTCAATAACTTTATTAAAGATAAAGAGATTTAAGAGGACGTACCAACAATCTTTGTTCCTTTCCCTAACTTTTCCTCATTCAACTTGTCTATTTGATCATAACCAAACAGAGATTGATGTATCATATTAAAGATGCTATTTTCTACTGATTTACAATTAGTTAGCGATTTGGATGCTTAGGCTACTCTCCAAAAGTTCACAATCTAACTTAAATCAACGCTCCATTGAACTAGATTATTAGTTCAAATAGCTAAAGGGTTAATAGAAGTTGAGTTCTTTCACCCATGGAGATTGGACTCCTGCCTTCTCTCACAAGTGGAAATGAAACCTTTGCCTTTCTCATTCTAGTCATTGTTTCAGTACACCACACAATTTGGCATGTCTGGCTATGCTTGCTTCACAGAGATACAGGATTGGAATAATAAGTAAACTGTAGGTTAAAAGTGAGGTGCATTAGAAGAAGCTTTTCGCAAATCCTGCCTGCACTATGTCTGGTGCAAGTCAATATTATTAGCTTTCATTTGCTTTAGCACAAAATTCGTTATACCTAGCATTAAAACAAGGTGTTCTTTTATCATTTTTGAAGTTCTGAACAAATGTTAGTTACTATAATGCACCCTCTAAGTACCTTAGTAAATCATTGTTTACTTCATTTTACAGATGGAGAAATGGATACAATGTTACGTCAGGGCTTGACAAATAGGGGGAAACTTGCCACTGATTTAAAAGTGTATGGTCAGCTCTAAAAACGAAGTCCTCAATGCAAAATCATTTCTCATCCACTTTCTCTCTGGCTTCCACAGCTCTGGGGCATCTCTCAGGAAAATACAAGAAATACAGGAAGAGAAACAAATCAATACAGTTCACTATCCTAAAACTTTTCTCTTGTTGTTTCTCTTTACTTTTTCCAGATTCTTACTTTTCTCTTTCCATTTTGCTTTTTCATTCTCCCCCTTCTTTTGCGTTTCTTTCCCTTTTCTTTCATCTAGTATGTTTTCTTTATTTTTATTTATTCTTTCATCTTCCTGTCTTCACCATGTGTCCTTTTTATTTTAAAAATTAAATTATACCACTAATTAGTTTAAGATGTTTTTTTCCTTTTGCAATTTATTCTACTTCCCTCAGCCCCTGGTCTCTGTAATCATTTCCCCTCAATCCACCATATTCCCCTCTCTCTCTCCCTGTTCCCTTAATATGGTATTTTCCATTCTCTGCTGTTCTGCCCTCATTTCCCCCACATCTGTTTGTCCATTGCTCCTTTATGTTCTTGTCTGGCTCTCCCACATCTTGCTTCTGATGTCAGAACCACTACTCCCTTCTATCATGTTTAATAATCACTCAGAAGTCAGGCTGGTTGAAGAGAAGACATTTTTTATTGGAGATTGTTAAAAGTTTTTTTACATGGAAAAAAGGGGTTTAGACAAACATTGTCAAACAACAAATCATTTACATCAAAAATTTTCAGTAAAATTTAAACATTAGACATTTGGACAAAAAATGAACTCTGTTCTGAACTTTTGAAGAAAAAGGCCATTCTCAGTCTGTCTCTCTTTAAAACAAACAAACAAACAAACAAAAACTTTCCTAGTGGACAAAGAGGGGAGAGAGCTTTTTCAAAATATAAGAAAGTGAGATGTTTCCCATCAAAACTAAACTAGATAATTTCTAAATGAATTTTTTCAAGAGCACTGACAACTTTCATGACAAATTCAAACAAAGCAAAACAAAACAAAAATACTTCCCCCCCCCAATTTTTTTGGTGTGATACATACAAAGTAGAGCTAATTGGAAAACGGTAACTGAGATCAGTACATTTGGACTTAGAATGCTTCAGCTTCCCGAGATATCTAATTTATGTTGGGCATGTTCAAAGGATTAACACAGACATTAGCTCAATCACTCCAGTACTAACATTATTTCTTGTTTGTATAGTCACTGCAATGCTTGTAACTTGAAACCCTGTACTTACACCCCAACATTTTAGACACTTTAATTCTTTTAAGAAAACACTTTTAACTGGTAAATAGAATTTGAAACACTTTTTAAAGCCATTTAAAATGTCAAGTATAATTATTTCTATACTGTTTTATATATGTGTGTGTGGCTTAATTAAACCATAATATTTTAAATTGGTTATTTGGTGATCAGTGTTTTTAAACTATTCACATGCCTATTTCTCTTTGTCTTCCCAATGGCCATCAGTATATTTTGCCAAATATTTTAACATAATTCACTTTTTGCCAACACTATGTGAATCCAGAAACAAGTCCAACATGTGCATTCTCCTAGTTGCTAGACTTTCAGAAAGCAAAAATTTACTAGAGTTTCTCTCTGAGATGCTATCTGATACAATGATAACTATTCCCAAGACTTAGTGTGCTAAAATACTTCAACATCAAATTGACAATGTCTCTGAAGCAACAGCCTAATATCTCTTCTCCACACTTTCTACCCTTAGTTTTTCACACCTACACTCTAAAGCTTCAGACTCATCCAAGACTTGATTTTCACTTTGGAAGAGGCTATAAGCCTAGATCCTAACTTTCAGGCATCTTGAAAATCACTGGGATCCACAAAGCCTGAGTTAGACATGTAGGCTCCCTATAGACTCCTAAGAATGAGAGATTCACAAATACCAGCACCCTAGATGGAGAGTTGCTTAAATTAGCCAATGGAATATGCCAATGAGAAGTACGTCTTCTAAACTCTGCCCCTCTCATAAAGTTAAGCACCCATTTCTGCTTGCAATCCACAGCTGGGAGCCCCTCTCCTGGAGTCAGTTTTGGGCCAATAAACCACATGTAGATTTGTCAGTCCACTTATAACAGGGATTCTCAAACTGGGGGTTGTGACCCCTCAGGGGATCATGAGGTTATTATGTGGGGTTCGTGAGCTGTCAGTCACCATCCCCAAACCTACTTTGCCTCTAGCATTTATAATAGTTTTTAATAGTTTTTTTTTAAAAAGTGTTTTTAATTTATAAGCAGGGCAGGGTCACACTCAGAAGCTTGCTGTGTGAAAGGGGTCACCAATACAAAAGTTTGAGAACCAGTGACTTATAACCTTTAGTTCAGTTGTTAGGACACTTGCCTGGGATCTCCTACGGACATCATGAGAATCACTCTATAACCCCATGATTAGAGCACTCACTTGGGAAGTGGAAGTGTTCATCAGACAGAGAAGGTAACTGCTCTGGAGTCTCTCATATCCTGAGTGAATACTCTCACCCTTGGGATAAAGGTTATAAGAGATGCCTTCTTCCCCAGCCCCAGGTTCTCTTGTGCGGAGTTAGATGGCCTCTGAACATGCGTACCACATTGGACCCTGCAGGGGAGATAGATGGAGCCACGCCAATCTTCATCCTGGTATGATTGTGCTGAGCAGATACTTGCTTCAGGCAACAATGTGCATGCCCACAGTAGAAACTTAGGTGCCTAGAGGGCATTTAAAGCAAAAATGTAAGTGCTGACTGAGTTTAGGCACCTACAGGGGTAGATGGCAGCTGAATGGGAGTTTTGTGGATTGCAGTGGCACCTAAATCTAAGCCCCTTTGGGAATCAGGCCAATAGCCAATTTAAAAAATGTGCTTCAATTCTGGACTGATCACCATCTCTTTCCAGGGAAGTGTCTGGGAAGTGCAGTTGCTCAGCAACTCTGGACACCCGATCAATTTCATTTAGATGCCTTACTATAGACACAAAAGTTTGAAAATGTTGGTTTAATGCTGTCTTGTAAGCTGATATTCTGTGGTTACAGTACCTGTCAAATGAATACATATATTTTGCCAAGTCCTTTTTTATCCTCCTCCTCCTCCTCCTTCCATTTAAAAGCATTAGATGCCTATAAATAGGGTGATCATATTTCCCAAAGAAAAATAAGATACCCCTAGCCGACTGTCAGAGCCCCCTCCCACCAACTGCACTGGACTATTGCACATCGCTGGAACCCTGTACCTCCCCTCCCCCCAGGCAAGGCTGTCACCCATTGCTGGAATCCTGCCCCCACAGGCTGGAATGCTGCTTCTCACCACCCCAGCTCTGCCTGTCCCCCTGCGGGGGGGTGAGAAGCAGCATTCCTGCATCTCTGCTTGCCCTTTCTGTACCGCACCTCCCTTTTTTCTTACAAAAGTTGGCATTTGTCCCAATTGTTCTTTCCAACCAATCAAGTCAGCCAGAGCAAACGGGACAAATGCCCACTTTGGGGGGGAAAAAAAGTCGGAACAGCCGCGACAGAGCTTAAAAAAGGGAGAGTCCTGGCCCAAACCGGATGTATGGTCACCCTACCTATAAAGCTCTGACAACATAGAAATGTCCCTGTGCACAATTTAGGTGCTTTTCCTTAGAATTCCTTGACAATGAAAAAGATTTTAAACAGTTACTTAAATTGACCCCCTTTTTTCTGTGAAATTCCTTTGCCAGTCCAGTGGACCTGAAGGAAATAATTTCTCCATCTTTGGTCTAATAAAAATTATGCCACTGTAATGTATGTTGAGCAGTCAGGGATAGGGCACAGGAATTCATTAACCCCTGAGTACTCATTTCAGGCATCTGCTCAAGTTTTGGGAAACCTCTAAACTGTGTTGGGCATGTTCAGAGACTTAACCAATACTAGCACAGTCAATCCCATAGAAGTTTTACATTAGATGATTCATTCATGTTCATGCTAATAACATACCTATTTTTATATCTCCCATTTTCTATTCTCCCCTTCCATCTTTTCCTCCACCTAGCTCTCCTCTTCACTGAAGCATTAAACAGCAAACTCCTTTTCTTTATTTGCTGCCTCCTGGTTCTACTTTTCCCGTGCTTTTCACATGTGAGAAAATAGGAATGGAGAAGCCAGGAGGCAGTGTACACAGAAGAGGAGTTACCAATTGTGTGATGGCCAGGCAATAGCATAACAGCACCTTCTATGCCCAGAAGTAGTAAAAGAAAGTTCCTTACACAAGTGGCTTTCTCTGTGGTCTGTCCTCTGATGTCACATGCAGCAAATTACACCCCTGGTTGCATGGAAAGGTTCAATTTACATGAGTTTCAGATAGTGTTCTGTGCAATTGCACATGTCTCACAGGTCTAGGACTGGCTATGCACAGGCAAGTTAATGCATCTGTTATTCACATTACCTGTGATCCACTTAAGGTCAAAACCAAAGGAAGTTGAGAACATTTAAGAAAACAAAAACAATTGCTTAGAAAAACTCATTCCGAAATAATCGGCCCTTACAGCCTCTTAGTCTTTTTTCCTCCGTGAGGAAATATGATACCATGCAGAACGAGCTTATCTAAAGAACAGGAACAGAATTTTAAACTAATGGGTCTGGACTGCTATTCCTTAACTTAATGATGTGGCACTTTACTCTGTTTTTTTTTTTCTTTTTGGGACAAGCCCACTTTATATGTAAATTTCTATACTGCTCATAAAATGGAAAATCTCATATAAACTCAGCAATATCGTTGTTCAGTGCAAAAAAATTACAACAAAATGGTTTGTCTTGATGATATGCATCCATTAGTAGAAGACCATAAAAGAATGTTATAAACATATTTGGAGCTGCTAGGTGATGATTTTTCTTGACAGGCTAATGTGCTGTGCTATGAGTAGAAATTGACTAATATTGTCGAAAACAAGAAAATGACTTCAGTCTCTTTTATGCAGAATAAATCTCAAGAAAAATAGTGCACTTTGGCAGTATTCAACAGTTAAGATATCCCCTCAGGGCTGCAAGTCTAGATATATGCTTTTCACTTACTTTTCTGCTTTATCGAGTTACATGTTGATTTTCTTTATTTTTGTATTTGAACGGGTGCCGTTCACACAGTTATAGTTAAGGTTGCATCAGCGCTTCAATTGTAAACATATTTTCAGTGGATTTTAAATTTACCCTGAAAAATGTACTGAGGATGGCAACTAGTCGTGCAAGGGCTTAGGCTGCTATGGAAACATTGTTTACTTATTAGGACTTTTGTTGATTTTTAAAATCAATGAAAGATTTTAACATTAAATTGGTTAATGGGATTTTAATTTCTAGTGGAGTAGAAATATTACTGACTACTGAGTCCAGAGTCCTAGAGCGTTTCTTACCAAGTTCAGACTGAAAAATAGATCCATTTATTTTAACAAGACGTTTTAATAACAAAGCACTGCTTGTTAAATAGAAATGTGGCTCTCAGTAAGGACGAGAAATTTTATAAACCACAAAAAAAAATCAAAGTAATTTCATCTGAAGATCAGAGGTGTATTAATTGTTTCCCTTCAATCTTTAAGCAACTGGGACTGAGGATCGAAAAGTTACTGTCACTGTAGCACACCAGCAGACATTTCACAAACCATGGGAAAAGATTTTCACACAGACCCTGATTCTGCCATCATTCCACTGAATAAATATTCCTCACTCAGTAAGTAGTCTCATTTATATCAGTTACTCAGTAAGAGTAAGGGTGGCAAAATCAAGCCCACAGTTAGAGAATCCACAAATGCCTTCCTCTGACCAAGTTGTGCTCTTTCTGCCACTTCCAGCAGCTGCCGCTCCCCTCCCCGCCAATCTAAATCCTCTTACTTAAAGCTTCTTAGCTTTAATAGGCCCAAGAGGCTAACTCCTCTCCTCTCAGACCACTTTCTCCAAATCTGAAGAGTGCTGACTGATCATTCCCACCAGGGCACTTTGACAATCTGTGCAAGATAAGCTTGGTCCCTCTCCCATGATACCCAATAGGGCTCTGTAGAGGTAAGGATGTCATGTTTCCCCTAAGATTGCAGCAGGTACAGGATAGTCTCCATACTATACTGGCCACTAGACTGAGTTCAGGAACAGAGATGCTCTATCATCTCTAGTAAAGTGCTAGAGAGCCCTCACTAGACTCTTAGCAACCAGGTATTAGAGAAGACACCTCAATTCCTCACTGGGCATTGCTAGTGAAACCTTCCTAACTAGAGTTAGATGATGCCTTTTACCCTCAGTGCCACCCGGTGATGACAACTGCAGGAGTGGGATAATGTGAGGTAGGGTCTATTCCTGCTTGTATATATCATCCACAGAATTATTTATAAAGTTCCTCTCAGTTTCATATGTGCAAATCCATTTAAGGTAATTCATCTGAATGTGGCAAGGGAGGTGGGTTAGTCAGCAGGTTCAGGCTGAGCAACCAAGAGTAAGTGGAAACAGAAAAAGGCATGGAGACACCTGTGAAAGAACAAAGGGGTGGGGGGAAGCTGGGGCCCGGGCCCCCTTCCGGACCGCTGGGCCCCGGTAATTTGTACCATCTTCCCCCACCCCCTCATCAGCCCTGGGTGCTGTGATAGGGCTTCCACCCTGCACAGGCAGAGAAGGGATCAATACAGCCCTGGGGAAGCTCCATGGGAAGCACCCAATAGAAGAGGGGCTGCAAGGCTCCCAATCAGTGCCCAGGAGGCTCATATAAAAAGAGCTGCAGGGCAGAGCAGGGTCAGTTGCTGATGGAAGCTCAGGGAATAAGGAGGAATAAGAGATGCACCTTGGAGAGAGCAGAGGCTGGCTCCTGGAAGGAACATCTGAGGCCCTCAGATATGGGTAAAGAAGGAGCTGGGGCCATGGGGAAGTGGCCCAGGGAAATAGAGCAACGTTGACAGAGGTTGCAGAGGAGCAGCAGGAAGCTGCTATTTACAGTGTCCCTGTTGGGGCCTGGAGTAGTGGACTGGGTCGGGTCCCCACTTCTTCCACTGGGGAAGTGGATGGACTGTTAGACAAATACCTCACCTCACACAGATGACTACCTAGCTGGAGGGCTGAGTCGAGCAGAGGATGCTGTGGTCCTGGGAGCTGAGAGAGGAGCTATAAGAGGGAGCAGAGACAGTGTCAATGTGCAGACTGTGGACGGGGTGTTAGCCTCGAGTTAATCCCCAGCACAACCAGGAGGAGGCATCAGTCTGGCAATGAGGGCTGCACCCCGCGACAGGTGCCTTTAACCTTCAAAAAATAAAGTATAGGATGAGGCCCATATATGTTACATAGTGCCATGCTGCTTCTCGGTCTTTAAGATACTTTATTTCTCACCCCTCCGCCCCATTTTTACTTGAGACATTGATAGATAGTTAAATGGCAGTAAAATCCAGTTCAGTAGCTATTATGCCCTTTTAAGGTGCTGTAGCTAATATGCATTTTCAACATCAAGTAAATAGGTATTTTTGTATATTTGCTTATTGTATCAATGGACACTGACAGGGTGTATCAATCCCCCCCACTAGCCCAGCAAGGGTTAACCACTCACTGAGGGTCCAGGAGGCTATGCCTCTCACTCTTGTTGGGCATGCTCCAGCTGGAACCAGGGTATAAAAGGAAGTAGCTCAGTCTGGGATAACCAAGGAGGAGAGTGGACACATGCTGCATGCTCCTGCCAGGAAGCTGCCCGAGCTACAGACTGCAGAGGGCAAACACTCCACATCCACTGAGAGCCCCCAGTTGATGGCAGGAACAGAAGAAGTCAGACAGCCACTGCCCCCAGAGGAATGGGCAGAGTTGGCATCATGGGTAGGATGCGGCAGAGGAAATATGGTTGTGGAGGTTGGAACCTGAACTCAGGACTACTGGTTCCATAGAGCCATGGGTCAGGATCTGGTGGAGTAAGATGGGCCTGTGTCCCCCTACCAGTGGGTGTGGCTACTGCTTGAGATATTGGGAATCACTACTCAGGACAGTGAAAGTTTAGAGGTATGGCCCAAGACCAAGGACATGGGCTGCTAGATCTTGCTGCCCCCTATTGCAGGGGTGGCCTCAGACTCTAGCAGGTAGGCCTCACTGCCCTGAATGTGAGGGGCCACAATCACCAAAAGGGGGTGGGTTCACTCTGTCCCACCTCCTTTCCCCTTAATGGCCTGACACCCCACAACAGGGTGTAGCAACCCAGCAACAGACAGACATTTTATTAATGAAATACACAAGCAGTTGGTCTTTAAATATGCCTTTAAGAGAACATAAATACATTGGAAACTCCACACATAGATATTTGAATCTGATTCAATATGGGTTTTTCCAAAATACTGTCTTAGTCTCTCTGGTTGATACAGATACTGACTTCTGTTGATAGATTAAGAAGTATTGATTGAGGGAGCCAGTATTTACTGTAAGATAATGACTAATATTGACTGAGGCAAAGATCAATACCTGTTATGTCATGAGACAACAAATCATCACATACCTGAATTGTTACAGTCTTTCAAACAGGCTAAAATTTCATCTTGCTGCATAAACTACACTCGGGGACTTTGTCTTTTAAACTATTTAGTAAGTGAGGCCAAGACTATATCTAGTTCTTTTTTTAACTCTGATAAATTCATGGAGGATAGGTCCATCAGTGGCTATTAGCCAGGATGGGCAGGGATGGTGTCCCTAGCCTCTGTTTGCCAGAAGCTGGGAATGGGTGACAGAGGATGGACTGCGTGATGATTACTGTTTTGATTATTCTCTCTGCGGCACCTGGCATTGGCCACTGTCAGAAGACAGGATACTGGGCTAGATGGACCTTTGGTCTGACCCAGTGTGACTATTCTTATGTTCTAATGATAAGACCAGAAAAAAGCTCCCGAGAAAGGAATATTAGTTATCATGAAGCTCAGCCTGACTCCATATATTTGCATAAACAATCTGATTATTTCATCTAATCAGTTTTTTTAAGAGGACCCCTTACCATAATATCTGAGTGTCTCCCAAATAGTTAAAAATTAAATCTACAAGTTGTTGGAGGCCCAGTTTCCTCCCTACTTCTCCCATAACAGCCTGACAACACTTTGCTTTTGGTTGTGAATTTTTAATTCCCTTTTTACTCTTCTCTCCTCGCCTACTGTACTGTCTTCTCTCCTTCTTCTTCATGTCCTTTTGCTCCTCTTCCATCTCCTTCTCTTTACTGTTTTCAGGTAGGGTTGTGGGAAAAGCGTTCCATGTTGTTCTGAGGGTTGGAAGTTTACTTCTACTGTCCTCCCAGAGTACATTTCAAGGTCTCGTCCCTGCTGCTTGTGTCCTACTTTCACCACTTCAGCCTGGAATTTGGCAGTTTCATAGTTCCTAAGGAGCAAAGTTACCGTGGGAAATCATTATACAGAGAGATTCTGAGATATTTACAGTAAGATCTATTCCAAAGAAGGAATGGAAGGACGGCCAGTGATCTGGTATTCGATAGGTAGCCAGTGAAGAGAGCAGAGTATCAAGAGATATGATGTAGTAGCTTTGTATTTATACATTTTAATGATTGCTGAACCAGCTTTGTTGCACGAATAATACAATTATGAGTATGAGGAGGATTCTGCAATGGGTTAATTCTTTGCAGAAGCTACAGTAAAGAAGAACTGTAACAAAAAATGGTGTAATGACTCTTCCACGGGAGACAGCTTTAGAACACAGATGCACTGAGGCTGCATAAAAGCTTCTCTATTTCCTGCCCCCACTACTGGCCTGACACCCTGAAAGTCAGATAGTGAAATCCTATCTCTTGGGTAGATGGGGAGGGGAAAGAGGAAGAAACCTGAAACAGACTCTCCTGTCTGTATTCCACTCCTTTGGTGTCTCTTGCAGGAGAGTTCACTCTCTTTTTCTGCCAAGGGGTGAACTGCTCTTCTGTTGACTATTTTACTCTTTGAAATGTATGCTTAAAGCACCACAAAGTACTGCTCCCCTGACTTACTCATCTTCCATGGTTCCGAGAGAGAGTGGAGTTTAATAGTAGCAGGTGGTAATACGGAGCTAATAGTGACTAAGACCCATCAGTTAAACCCCTCTCAAAACCACTTTGTGACCCATATCTCTCTAACTCATTTGCTCCATCTGCACAATGGAGAGAGAAGCAGGAGGCTGAGGTCAGTTGTGATAAGATAAGGGGAGAGTGGGATTGGCTGATTCTAGCTCTTCCAGAGGGCAACATCATGAACTGCATCCAGCTGTCATAAGGCAGGTTTGCCTCCTGTCCCAACAGCTCCTTCCTCCACTGAGCACACACCGCAGAGGTGAGATCAGAGGTTGTTCACAGGCTGAATTTACAGTCCCCTTTTGGGTTGAAGAAGATATGCCCCCAAAGAGTCCCAGTGCAGAGCTCCACCCACACCTCACAAGCAGCACCTGAGGCAGAGGGAACAAAGAGTTGGTCAACCTGTGATTTTTTGAGCAGGTAGGTTTGTGACCTGGCAAGGAGATAGGGAGCAAAGCAAGGTTCAGGCTGCCAGATCTTCTTAGAAGGAGTAGTGAGAAGAGTCACAGAGGAGCTATTTCTATAGGGGACACATTGATTGGACAGAGGGGAAACAGCTCCCAATTTTTCAGCGGATTGATTTTTATTTGGGAAATCAGTCATGATTGTGGGGAGGGATGAGTGGAGGGAGTCAGAAGTAATTTTTGCTGGGGATGAAGAGGCGGTATAATCATGAGCCCCAACTCTAATACTTAGCTTGAGTACATGCCCATGAAAATTCCACACCCCTAAATGACACAGTTAAATCTATCTAACCCCTAGCATAGATAGCACTAGGTCAACAGGAGGATTCTCCTGTCAACCCAGCTATTGTCTCTCAGGGAGATGGAATACCCATGCCAAAGGGAGAACTCCTCCCATTGGCGTAGGTAGTGTCTTCACTGAAGTGCTACAGCAGTGCATGTGTAGACAAGCCCATAAGATAATGATGTGGCAGACCAACAGGAAAGATTTAACAGGAATCATGCTTCCCTTCTGCAGTTTTCTATGGGAAAAGACATATATGTCCCTAAGTGTGCTACAGAGCAAGACAAACTGAAGAGAAGGGTGCAATGGGTCCTCAGTAAATGATGAGGATGATAGGAGATGTGTATACAGTGATTTATGAGGAGGTTATGCTGAAGTTAACTCTGTGTCAAAGACATGCTGTATTACAGTCTTGACATTTTCCACCTAAAAATGTCTTGATGTGGGGCTGGGAAAGCTATTAACTGCATCAACTGCTGTTCTCTCACTTTATCTGTCTATTTGGTGAACTGAGATCTCTTTCATACTAAAAGCCACTGTAAATTCAAATAGCGATTTTTTCCTGTAAAAAAAAAAATATTGCTGATGAGCACTGAAAGATTACTGGGGAAACATAACTCTATGCTTAAACATCAGTTGATCATCATTATATATATATATATATATATATATATATATATATATAATCTCAAGATTTATTTTTTTAATTAGATTTTTAAGAGCAGTTGTGCAGGATGTGGAATGGTTGCTACTCTGCAAAAATCAATTATGACTGTCATCCTCAAATTATAAACCAACACATTATTAGCATGTAATTAAAATACAGAAGAGAAAGGAGTTTATTTGCTCATGAACCATTAGTGAATCCCTAAACTGATGAGAATAAAAGTGAAACTGCCTTAGTTTACTACTATTGTTTTATACACTTGGTTTCATCAACAATCTTTGCAATCTAACAGAAAAAAACAAAAACAAAAACAGAAAAACTAGGTGTATAAGAAGTTTTTTCCAACTAGTTTCAGGCTCTTGCATAGTTTCGTTCACTTTTCTGTATGGGGAAGTTGGTGCATCAAAATAATTATCCTCCCGTTTAAACACACACTATGACTACATTGGGCTATTTAATAGTCGCATTGCCTCTCTTATTTCTGATTTTAACTATCATTGCTAAGGCATCTTTAGGCAAGGAAATTTATTTTTTAAAATAACTAGTAGTGTGTACATATTGAATTCACTGTTATTGAAGCATTCTTTAGTATTTTGCAAAAGCCAAACTTGTGCCACTTGGTTAAGCGTGTAGATGAAAGACAGCATTAGCTTCCCCTTTTAAAATCTTTTTTTCCCCTTCCCCATGGTGAACTTAAATGTAAGTACTTTAACAAATACTACAATGCATTATGCACACACTTCACCTTACATGCTTGAATAGTCATGTTGAACTCAGTGGGACTACTCATGCATGTATAGTTAAGTCTCCTTTATGCTATGGTAATACAAATAAATAATAAGCAGCACATGCATAATAGATTGCAGGATTGGGGCCTTAGCTACTATAGTTACTGGTACTATATAGGATCCTAAGATCGACAGAAAAACTTAGAATTAAAAAGATGAACAGAAATAAATGCAAAAACAATTTAATCTGAATACATAGGAATAAATTAAAAATTTGTATTGTGATAGAACTCAAGCTTCCAAGTCAGGATTTTGCACCCCACTGGTCTCAGTGCTGTACAAATATATAAGAACAGGATAGCATAAAAAATAATAGGAAGGAATGAGGAAAGAGCATTAATGAGAACATGTGTTTACATAGGCTTAAAAGTGTGCATGAAATGTGTACATGACTACAAAAGTTATTTTCAGATGTAGCTGGTGAAGTTTCCATCATTTTCTGAAATGAGGAAAAGGAGTGATAGTAGATAATTTAGCTGAAACATTAATTTGTGTGTATGCACATGTTTTAAATAATTCATAACAAGTGGTAAATTAGTAAGATTTCTGAAAATATTTCCCACGATAAGACTGAGACCTAATATGCAGAAAACATTATTAGCATTCAAGGGCTAGGTAGGAGTTGTTAGGTATCAATGATACTGAGGAAAATATGATGTCAACAATCTCCTGAGAGTTAAAACTACATGGATTGTGAAACAATTGAACCAATATGATTGTATCCAGTAGTGGACAGCAGCACAGGTGCACACTAGCTCATTACAATCTCATTTTTATTATCAGTATTCTCAAAATCAAGACAGATGTATGAAGCTAGTTAATGTGAACTTAATACCTCTTAAGATCAGCGAAATAAGGTGGAGTTGACAGTCATTCAAAGTTGCCTAATAAACCAACTGCACAACTTCCCTTGCAGCTGCAAAGAGATGAAGCTGTTCAATCATCTTGGAATTAGCAAATGATTCTAAGTGACTGTTCCTAAAGAATAACCATAGAGAAACTACTTTGATTTTTAATAAATCACTTTCTTTTGGTAAATTGGAGTTCAAAGTTGAAATTTACAGAACCATCTAATTCCTTCGAAAGTTAAAGGAATGAATTGGCTGAAAAGCCAACTGATGCATTTAAAAGGTCTCTAACTGTTGTGTTCTCTCAGCCCATGAACTGGATGATTTTATTTTAACTATGCACTGTTAATTTCATTGCAGTGATTAATGAACCCTTTCACTGTGCAGTTTGAGATTAGTTATTCTCAGGGTTACCTTTATTGCTCATGTCTGCTGAAAGAGCATTTTCATAGGGCAATTTAATAACTTAAAACTAAAAAGACAGATAATTATACAGAAAATTGAAGAATTTTAAAGATGGATACTAATTAGAGCCTACCAAAAATGTCTAAGGGAGGAAGTGCATCTGAAAATTTTAGTGAATTGTTGAGAGGTGCGGGGGGGTGGGGGGGGGGAAGATGAAATCAAACAAAATTGTAAGTTCAGTTCAAGCAAAGATTGGCCTTATTTTTACCTCAAATCAATGAATTTAGTAAGGAGACAGATTCCCTTGACAACAGGGGCAGATTTGAAAGCCAGGTATCATAGGAATGGCTAACAGGACTTGCAACAAAATTGCACTATAGAATTGGAAAAGGAGATGAAAGACAGAAAACTTTGAAGTTAAATCAGTTCAAGATAGGGAGGTGCTCATCCCACAGCTAGTGACTAAGGGTATATCTGTATTTGGCTCTGGAGGAGTAATTTCCAGCTCGAAAAGACATACCTTCATAGGCTAGCTGCAGCCTCTCTAAGTACATACCTAGCTGCTCCGAAGGGACTGTACTCAGGATGGTGAGCTCATACTGCCACTCACATCACAGTGGTTACGCTAGCTCAATAAGAGTCTGTGGGTATGTCTCCTTGAGCTGGAAGTCACAGCTTTGGCTCAAAACATAGCCATACAAGCCATTCTCTCTTAGGGTATCTTCATTCTCCTCAAGGTGCCAGGAGCCAGTCTGCAATCAATCACGGGTTACAGCAGCCCTGAAGACTGCTTTAATTTCCATATTAGCTGCAATGGCCCATATCCCCAGTGATTTAATGGGCCAATACCCTAGACATAGGAATGAACTTGGCAGAAAAAGGAGTGGTGCAGCTGTACTTGCTAGGGATGTTAGTGTGGAGGGTCATATAGATGCTTTGCACCTACTTTATACAGTCTGTCAACATAAAGTGCCAGTGTAACCATGAATCGCCCCCAGATATTGCCCACAAAATTTAACATTTAGAAGTTGAGCATGATGGAATGATAAAACTGTACTATAATGTAAATCCAGTAGGTGGTGCTATGTGTAACACATCTTACCTGAAGTGGCAATAGCCATATCTGAAAGAGAACCCATGTGTGGTATCTAGCTGTGATGGAAACTGTAGCCAGTTCATATCTGGATAGAAGCCTAACCTGCTAGTAGCAGCTCTGAAATCTACTGTGCACAAGGAGTACATGACAATAAGGGCAAGGAGTATTTGGAACAGATCTAGTGACTGTTGAATTGCATGTTACTCGCAGGGTTCAGTCAACCCTTGCTGGGGGATGTGTAGCTAAAACTCCTCACAACTAAAACTGTCAAAGGTTTTCATGACATCATGTATGGCAGCACTTCCCATTATTGGGACAGGCAGATATTGTTGTAACTTATTTCTAAAATAAAAGCATCTGTACCTAGGAAATGTTCATCTCCAGCAATAAGATGAACAAACTACTGTTGGCCACAGCTGTTGAGAACTATGGGATTACTTCACTGAGGGTCAAGTCAATATCACCTTTTGGTCCTGACGCAAGTCAGTTTGCTAACCTGGATTTATACTGTGAATTTGAGGTTCAAGCAAACATCAGAATTCATAGTAATACTCAGGTGTAGTCACTGCGCTTTCACCTGCTGTTGTGCAAGAAACTGGGACAAAGTCACAAATGTCACATATATATATATATATATATATATAAACTGCAAGTTGTCACAGGTTCATTGACAGCTTTGCCAAACCTTTCAGTGAACCTGACCTGAAGGTGCAGTTTGTAACCAGACAATTTTGGCATGCTTTCAGGTTTAATTTTGCTCAGGTATGCTAGTGCGTTAGAGTCCAGATTGTGCCTGGCCTGCCCCTTGTATGGTTGCACATGAGGTGTAGGTGGGGTGAGTGCCAGGACCCTTCTTCATTCACCTCTGCGTGGGGTGAGGTACATGTGCAGGTTTTGCACACATCTTAGCACATGGACGGTTCCCGACTAATGAACCCTGTAGGTGCTAGCCTCCACAAAGAAGCTCAGAAGTGTGAGGAGGCAGGACTATGCATTAATCACCTCTAGACCAGCAAGAGAATTGGCTAGCTGCAGGGGGCTCTGTTTGCTGTACTTTCTTGAGGGATGGTTCAGCAGAGGCATTTTCTTTATTCCAACAGAGGTCTTGCCAGAATGAGGTGGCTCTGTGCCATGTGACTTAGAGGCACAATCTGTCAGTAAGTGGGATATATATCAATTTAGTATCTCATATATCCTCTCTTTGCTCTGCCGGTAAGGCCACTGAACAAGTCATGCCCATCTTTGGGTGTTCTACCACTCAGGGGTACTTCACCCAGTTCCTATATAAGCCAGTAGGTAATAATCACATCTGAGCCCTTATGATCACACATCTTTTACTGTTAGTGGTAGCTAATAGATTTTCTGAACTATAATTTAGTTTTATTTTTGTGCTTATAGAAAAATACAACAAACACCTAGACATCAATAAATCCCATTGAGCCATTCCAGGAGGTAATCTCACAAGTTATGCATTTTTAATAAGTGAAACAAATGTTTTCCTGACCAGGTTGGTAATAAAACATTAAAACTACATAGGACCAAAATTCTGTTCTCAATTGTGTGGGAAGCTTGTGTTAGTGGTAAATGCATGTGGATCACAGGACAGAATTTGGCCTGAAGAAAGGTCAAAGTCACAGTAATAGACTGCAGCTGATCTCATTCCAGTTCCGTGTGACTTTCAGATCACATCTTTGGCATTTCCGAACTCAGTGACACTTATGTAAAAACAAGGTACCATCACATCTAATCAAAACCAGATTTCAGTAGCACTTTCAGCAGAGAGGATCATGACTGAACAGGTATGGAAGTTAGAGAGGAAAATAGTTGGGAGATCATATGCGCAAACCTTGTTGTGGAAAGACTAACAGGCCAGACAGACTGAGGGAAGCACTATGAAGAGACTTCAGTTCACACTGCTATAAGTCTGGCATCTTTCCCACCTACTAAATTTGCTCAAGCCAGATTATCACTGTTATACCAATAGAATAAAAACCAGCAGGATCTTATTAAGAGGGATAAGGCAAAGATGCCACATTTATTGTAAATATACTGATAAAGCAAAAGATAAAAGTAAACAACGTTGTTTGACTACTTATTTCTTATACATACACACATACATATATATATATAGAGAGAGAGATTCATTCATACAATCATTCATTCAAGTTCTGTATAGGTGTTATAGTTACCAGCCTAGAAGTTGCTCATGCCAAGTTACTGGCCAGGTATCTTGGTCATGAGGATGGAGCCGAGTCTGTGTCAGGTGCACCTGATGCTCCTGGAGGCTGGCAGCAGAACCAGAGACTCAAAGTCATCAGTCTTTAGAGTCCATTCTTATAGGAATTAATTCCTATGTTAGTCTATGGGAGCTGTTTCATCCTGCTGTTGCTGACTCAATCAGCAGATGGCACATTCCTGTCCAAAGTGGCACATTCCTGGTGGCTCCACACTGTCCAAAGTTTGTGTTTCTCATCCTTCCAGGTGATGGGGTGGGTCCCAGTTTACCCTCCGGGGGTTTCTGGTCATCCACTTGACACATTCTTTGGCCGATGGATACTCCTTTTCTAGGCTGGCACCTCCCTAACCATCCATGTATATCAAGCATTCATCAGCATACATTCCATCCCTTAACCATATTTTAATTTACTGTCTCCACCACTTTCAGAGTGTGTGCTAATTCATTTGAGACTCCTGGCCCTTTAATCACAGGGGGGGGGGGGTCTGTCCTAGTAGCAGTTGAATGAAGTGAAAGACACTT
Source organism: Malaclemys terrapin pileata (assembly GCF_027887155.1). Lineage (NCBI taxonomy): Eukaryota > Metazoa > Chordata > Testudines > Emydidae > Malaclemys > Malaclemys terrapin. The sequence goes on along the minus strand of NC_071506.1, from coordinate 146,058,965 downwards.
AACAGCTTATAGTGTTTGTTTACATTGTATAACAAAGTCAGTTAACTTGTTTGTAAGTTTTACATAGTAGTCACAGGATAGATATAATCAATGGTTTCTACAGACAGTAGCTTACAAGTTTTAACAGAAGACCCAAGAGATTTTTGTACTTGGTGAAACTGTTGAATTTTAAAGTGGGGGCCAAATTATGAGGGGGTCACTGTCACTTGGGGGAATCACTGTTAGTACCTTCTTTAATATCCCTACATCACCTTTGCTCACACTGGATTCAATCCTGTAACATACTGAGCACTTCCAGGAAGTACCAATTTATCTAAATTCCACTGACTTTAAAAGCTGAAGGCACCCAGCACCTTGCAAGATTTGGCCCATTCAGTAGTTGAGTACCCTGCAAGTTGTCACTGATTTCAGAGTAAGGTACTGAACATAACATAGGGTGGCAAAATCTGACCATTTATGTTTGTATAATGCTTTGAAACTCTAGAGAAAATCATATACTTAGTACTATTACAACTTTAAAAAACTTACTTTAAAGAGAATGTATAAGCTGCTCCGGTGAGAGGACACACTCAGATCCTGCAGGAGATCTCCTACATGGACTAGGTTTTAAAGAAATACCTAAACACATGCAGGGATTCTGGACAGGCTTAACAGCATATGAATTACTGGATGTAAAAGAAAAAGTCTGCGGGTAATGCCACTGGCCTGGCTAATTTACACATTGTTTGTGTTTTGTTTTTTTAAATCATTTCAATACTCAATAAGCCCACTTTTACTGTAAAGCTAAACATAATCACTGCTCAAAGCAAGCTGTCAAATAAGTTGTGAACTTATCTTATTGCAGACCCCCACCCCACTCTCAAACAAGTTAAACACATCTCCCTGCTAAATATGGGCTATCGAATTACTACTGAAGTGCTAGTGCCTGTTACATCCTGTTCTCCAAGAGATCCTATAGGAAAAAATACATCTTCCCTAGAACACAAACACTCCTTACAGAGAAGCACTGCATCACTAGTTTTAGTCTCGCCATAAAGACAAAAGCTTTTAAAAGGTTGAATTGGGCCTGCGTATTTCAGTTCTTCTAAAGTTTAATTTGGAGACTAATCTACAGAATAAAGTTTCTCTAGCAGCCAGTCTAACAGATACAGTACAGGTCTGTCTCAATATTGGATTACTCCAATATCCTGTGTTTGTATTATCTCTTTTGAAAAGAGCCACAGATGGCAGCATTCCACCATCTCCTTCACTATTGGATTCTTAGAATTCTTAAGCATAACAATCAGGGACTAGACTGACCTCTTCATCACCACTATCACAGCTGGATTTTCCACAGCGGTCACGTGGTCACACTACAGTGTTAGAAGTCTTCATCTGAGCACACCCTCTTCAGCTAACACCAGATCATTATCCCTTAAATTTCACTAAGCCTTTCCTACACGTTTTAGGAGTTTAGGAATTCTATTTTAATAGTCTTCTGCTTATTCTCTCAATGCCAGAAATTTTAATTTAGCTACTCTCATGTGATGCACCAAATTCTCCCTTCAGAGTAGTTTTAGTCATGCTGGTAGCCAAACCATTTCTTTGGTTTCCCTTACCCGATCCATTTTGTCTTGCTGTTTTTTCTGCTTTCCAGTTTCTAGATTCGTAACTCTAAACACTAAGGGATAAGGTTTAGAACCCAGCATTTTAATGGCTGCCTGCGAGCTGCTTTTCCCCAGATATTCAGTCTTCACCATTTACATGTGAGGTGGGCTGGTGCTAGTTCAATGGACTACTCCAAATATGTAACACATGCTAGCTAAAGGCTACCTTTTTTCTTGCCTTTTTGTTGTTGTTATTTCTCTAACTTTTTGTTGGCAGTGATGCATTTTAGTTTGTCTCATGGGTGTGTGGTTTTTTTGTTTGTTTGTTTGTTTTTAATACTGACTTCTTAGAAGTAGCATATCACCACCTATACAGACACTCACTATACTATTAGGGTACTTGTATCAAACAAAACTCTTGTATCTGTGTAAGCTGATGGATCCTTCCACTTGCCTAGAAGAAACAAGCTGCCAAGTTCACTTTGTAGCTCTTACCTCAAAGCCCAGTATATCTCTTCAGCAGAAAGAAAACAAATGTAAAACAATAAAAAGGTAATAGTTCTGGTCCTAACCTAAACTGTGGGGAACTCTAACCTCCAGCAGTTTAATGGCCCAGACCTCCCTAGCCTAAAAGAGTTCAATAGACCTTGCTCATCCTCTCACAGCCATCTATTACAACCACAAAATAATACATGCCCACTAGTCACAAGCAGCTGTGGAGCTCATATTATAGCACCTATCTGGGACTCATCACCTCCAATCACTTGAGACTGTCCAGCTAGATCAGGTGATTCACAGAACCCATCTACTGTGCTCCTCTCCAGATCAGAGCTGGTTGCTCCCCAGACTCTTAAAGGGGGCGAGCACCCTTTCACAATTCGCTATTAGGCATGCATAATTAAAATATAAAGGGAAACAAACAAGTAAACATGACAAAGTTGGTGAAGGATGCTCATTACAGGTTAAAGTGGTAAACAAATATGCCATCAATAAACAGAGAGATACCTGCTAAGACTCAGAGGGCCAAGAATTCCAGAAATTTAGTGGCATAATTTTCATTGACTTCAACATGATCAATGTTTGGCCCAGAGTATAAGACCCTGTGTTGTTGTTGGTTTTTGTCAGCTTAAATGCTGGTATCAGTCAGCTTGTTATTTTAATACCTCAAACAGGTTGTATGGAGTTAATATGCCTATTTCAATAAAATGAAGATTTATGACAGGAAGCCCTTATCAACTAATAAAAAATATCCGATAGATACTGTAGCTTTATTACCACTATAGCTGAAGTAATGGGAAAATTAAAGGGTGCACAGATTAACAGATATTTAGTTAGTGAAAATGTCATTTCAGTCAGATTATAGACCTAAGCACTCAGTCTCACCTGCATCATTAAAACGCACTAATGATATCTATTCAGCAGTGGATTCAAGTCGTTTACCTACAGAAAATTTTAATGACCTTAGGAAAGTATTAGATTTAATATTTGATTTAGTATTTACAGTTTTTGTACTCAGAAAAGATTATTGGTTTCACATTTCTGCATCAAGTTGGGTACATAGTGACAAACAGACTGTTAGAGAGGAAACAGAGGGCAAGAGAATACAGTCAAGTCTATCAAATTTCTGTGGAATCCTACAAAATCAATCCCCCCATGACAAGTTAGTACAAAACCTTCTTTAAGTGTTCAGGGGAGTAGTAGAAATTTAAATGTATTGAGCTATCCAATTTGCTTGGGTCTGCCCATATGACAAAACTCATCTACCTGGTATTAGAAAAAGGAAAAATCTCAACAAAATGACCATTGAGATTCTCATGATTGGAGACAGTATTTTTATTGCATTTTTTTTTAATCTTCATATCTGTTCAATGGTTTCAATGGGAATTGGATTGGGCCCTTAGCAAAGAAGGATTATTTCATAACTAGAACACAGAACCATAAAGTCAGCAGACCTGGTTCCTGTCACTTGACTTCTGTGTTTCAGTTTCCTTCTATAAAATGGGGACAATCACACTTCACAGTAAAATGTATGGTGTCTGAATGTTCTGAAACTGAATTAATTATTCTTTGTAAAATGCTTTGGACCCTTGAATAACATAATGTAAGTGCCAAATATAAGTCCAAATTAATAATTATTCTCTTAAATTCTTTAGACAATAGAGCCTAGATTCTCAAAGGTATTTAGATGCCTAACTCCCATTGATTTTGGGGGTTAGGCACCTAAATACCTTTGAGAATCTCGGCTTAGAGCACTTTTTAGAGGCAAATGTGAAGCAGACACAACATGCGATTAACACATAGTAGAATACTACTACATCCCCGAATATCATAACACTGGATATATTCACTTACTAAGCTATCTGAAAAACATTTTTAAAGATCCTTTGCAAGTGTGAGACATGATATATCTCTGGCCTATACTTTTGTGTTTGTTGAGATCTATAATCTTGAGTTCCCTAAACACTCCAATCACTGGGAAAGGTAGACTGTTTTCCCTTCCTGTCATATGGAATAGAAGGTATGATATTTTTTTTAAATAACTCATTCAGCTCCTTTTGAACTGCCCAGAAGTTACTACAGCTCTAGTACTATAATCTTAGTCTTCAATAGCCAGTTTTATTTTCTTTCTTGACAAGACCTGCACATTTAGCAGATACTGTATCTGAGCTGCCCAAGATGAAACCCAGGTCTTTTCCTGAGCATTTTCAATTGGTTCAGAACCCAATAGTATAGATGAGTACTTCAAATTGTTTCTTCTGTTGTGCATTACCCTACATTTGTGAACAGTGAAATTATTCATCATCCTGCCCAATTGCTGAGACTTGGTAGGGCCCTCTGGAGTCTTTGATAACTTGCATGTCATTTTACAAGTCACCCACTTCAATATATAGTACAACTATATTGCTGGAGATCTACAATATATGTAGTGAGACTCACTAAATCTGTGTTTTGTTTACTGATCTGTCTGAGTGCTTGAAAGATTTAGATGTTAACAAGAAATGTGCAGTAAGTAATAAATTACTTAATATTCCAGTTGGCCAATCTCTACTGTATTGTGGGGCTAGTAGACCCTGTCACACTTTTGGAGGGTGAGGTGCAGGGGTGTTATATCTCAGTGGCTAAGTCCGGATGACTGCCTTTGGCTTCTGGGCAGTACGGTCTAATGGTTGGGATCAATAGGGCTCCCTCTCTCTCAGGGTTGTATGGCCCAATGGCCAGAGTCCATACGGCTGTCTTCCTCATCAGGGCTGTGTGGCCCAATGGCCAGAGTCAATAGGGCTATCCTGGAGCGGCAGGGCAGCATGTCTTGATCGCCAGGGTGACTGGGAAGATGGGCCGCCAACTCAGGGCGGGTGACGGCCAAGGTAGGAGGGCCCGGGCCCTTCCTACTCCACCAGGCCCAAAACTCTGGTGGTTGCGGGGTTGCCGCTACACAGTTGGGATCCTGCTGAAACACACTGAGCCAAGTCCTGGTCCTATGACCAGTTCCCCATTAAGTTCCCCTGACTTACTTTCTATTGTTCCTCAGTGGCTAGTCATCTTGGGTGTCCCATGGTCTTTCCTCCCCCTGTGGTGTCGGGAGCCTGTGGGTCATTAGTCATCACATTCTGGCTGGCTTCCACATCCAGGAGTATCAGCAGTCCCTACACACACAAATGAAAGGTTCACATGACACCTCCCCACCCCCACCCCCGCCGATTTCTTGGAGCACCTCTGGCAGGGATGCTCAGCAGTGTGGAGGGCAGCGGACTCTCCATATCCCTGCAGCCTGGGGAGCGGGGGGAGGGAAAAGCAGGGGGGTAGCTGGCTGAGCTCCTCCTCCCCCATCCCTAGAGCTGCTGCTTCTCCTTATAATTTAATATACAGCTGCATAAGATAGAAAGAATTAAGGAGCCCACTCTGAATCTTGCTGTATGAAATAAAGAAAATTCTTTTAACTGTTAAAAAAGATTAAATTGTTTGTAGGAAAATGTCTCTTAATGTGACTACTCAAAAACAGATTTCCGGAGGGACAAGTTCAAGATACAGAAAATCTTGTGGTTTATCAAATATTTAATCAAATATAATTAAATATTAAATTAAATCTAGGGTTAAGTGATTAATAAATGGTATAACAACTAGAAGTTGATATTAAGGAGCATGTGCCAAGTTAAGGATATAGGATAAAAAGAGACTCTCCAGAGAACAAATTTCACATCACATCTATGTTAAAATGGATGAGGAGCGTTTGTAAGGCCTGTAATGTTAGTGAAATAGGTATGATGCAAGAAAAGAGGACAGTCATGGAGAAAATGACTTATTGGCCAAGACACTGAGAATGATGATCAACTATATGATGGAATAAATAGGACTGTTAGGCCCAGATTCTTAAAACTACTCGAAAACAATGGGAGTTTAGGTGCCTAAATGCCTTTGAGGATCTGAACCTTAATCTATTAGCATATCCTTAGGTTATTAACTTCCAGCAGAGCATTCTTAATGGTACGAAGGGACTTAAAAAAAGGTGGGAAGTAGTCATGCTAGGGGTGTACAGTACAAATCAGAACAGTTATTTAAGATTTGTACACATTTTTGAGGAAAAGGGAGTTTGGAAGAAGGATAGAAATTGGTGGATAAAGGTGCTTTATATTGAGAACAAGGTACATGGCAAACATTTAACAGATAGTTTCAAACACTAAATTGTTGGCTCCTCAGAGTGATGACATCAGGAGAACACACAGGGTGGGGTTTTCTAGTGCGCTCTGTGTTGGTTTATCTCTGCTCCCACTGTAGCCAGAGGTAAAGGTCCCACTAAATTCAGTGAGAGCAGCGTTAGGCCAATACTGTGCACTCTTCAATCCTGCCCTGCTATTTGCTTTAATACTTTGCAAGACAGTGTAAAGCACAGCATGAATCCCATCTAATGAGACAATTTGACCTAAATTGTAACAACTATGCAAATTTAAGCATAAATGGTCACTTAAATAAGCTTATTATAGCATAGGGTATTTACTAAAGAAAACTACAAAAAGAATGCTAACTACATAAAACCAATTCTTCTCTCTTACTCTGGATTTACCCTGGTGTAACACTATGAAATCAAATGGAATTAATTGTTAGCAATTGTCTCTGAGGACTCCGAGAGCACACGTGAAGTTTCAGAGAACACAAGAAGGGCAAATATAGTACCTATCTTTAAAAAGGATAACCAGGAGTATCCAGGGAATTATAGACCAGTCAGCCTAACTTTGATACCTGTAGAGATAACTAGGTGTTTAAAAATTGATTGTTTAATATTTAGAGGATAATAGGATTATAAGGAATAGCCAGTATGGATTTGTCAAGAATAAATCATGTCTAACCAACTTAATTGCCTTCTTTGACAGGGTTACTAGCCTAGTGGATGGGGATAGTGGGTTGTCATAAACATACAGCTAAGGATAGCATAAAATCCCTCTTTACCCTGGAAAGGGTTAATTCCTCTTTTACTTGTAAAGGGTTAAGAAGCTCAGTTAACCTAGCTGACACCTGACCAAAAGGAACAATAAGGGGACAAAATACTTTCAAATCTGGTGGCAGGGGGAAAGGCTTTGTTTGGTCTGTTCTGTGTGCTTGCCAGAGACAGATCAAGAAGGCAAGTAATCCAACAAAATCAGAATTAGTAAGTACTAGTAAGGGAATGTGTTAGCTTACTTTTATTTTGGCTTGTGATTTCCTTGTCTAGAGGGAAGTATATCCCTGGTTTTGTAACTTTAAGGTTTTGCCTAGAGGGAGGATCCTCTATGTTCTTGAGTCCTTTGTTATTCTGTAAAGTACTTGCCATCCCGATTTTACAGAGGTGATTCTTTTACCTTTTCTTTAATTAAAATTATTCTTCTTTTAAGAACCTGGTTGATTTTTTTCATTGTTTTAAGATCCAAGGGTTTGGGTCTGTGTTCACCTGTGCCAATTGGTGAGGATATTATTCTCAAGCCTCCCCAGGAAAGGGGGTGTAGGAGCTTGGGGGGATATTTGGGGAAGGTAGGGCTCCAAGTGGCCCTCACTAAATGTTTGTTTAAATCACTTGGTGGTGGCAGCATTACTTAATCCAAGGTACAAGGAAGAATTTGTGCCTTGGGGAGTTTTTAACCTAAACTGGTAGAAATAAACTTAGGGGGTCTTCATGCGGGTCCCCACGTCTGTACCCTAAAGTTCAGAGTGGGGAGGGAACCTTGACACGGGTAGATGTGATATAGTAAGGCTTTTGACAGAGTTCCACATGACATTGTTGTAAGCAAACTAGAGAACTATGGTCTAGATTGAATTAGTATTAGGTGGCTGCACAACTGGTTGAAAGGCTGTGTTCAAACTGAGAGGGCATATCTAGTACAGCAGTCAGTACTGGGACCAGAACTATTCAGTATGTTCGTCATTTACTTGCATTATGGAGTGGAGAATATGCTTATGACCTTTGTGGGTGACACTAGTCAGGGAGGGGTTACTAGAATTTTGGAGGACAGGATTAGAATTCAAAATGACGTTGAAAAACTAGAGAACTGGTCTGATATCAGGAAGATGGAAATTTAATAGGGACAAGTGCAAAGTATTATACTTAGGAAGGAATAATCAATTGCACAACTACAAAATGGGGAATCTGGTTAGGTGATAATACTGCTGAAAAGGATCTGGGGGTTATAGTGGATGACAAATTGAAAATGAGTCAGCATTGTGACACAGTTTTGAAAAAGGCTAATAGCATTTTGGGATGTATTAATAGTAGGGTTACCATTCGTCCAGATTCCCCTGGACATGTCCGGCTTTTTGAGCTAAAAATAGCGTCCGGGGGGGAATTTGTAAATGTCCGGACTTCCCCCCCCATGTGCGGCTAACCGGGCAGCTGGCCAGATGGTGCCACTTACATGGGGCTCCGACAGCCAGAGAGAGTCCCTCCTCCCCCCCTGCAGCAGAGCTCACTCCCTCCCTTCCTGCATTTGCAGATTGTCTCCGGCAGTCTGGAGCTCCTCCCCAGCTCCTCCTGCCCAGTGTGCCAGGACGAGAGGCTCAGGCCGTTCCTGAGCAAGCTCACAGAGACATTAGGCGAAGGCCAACAACAAGGGGGCCAGGAGGTCGGAGAAAGGGCAGGGAGGTTCTGGAGGGGTCAGTCAAGAGACAGGGGGGGTTGGGAGTTCGGGGGGGGGCTTTCTGGGGGTGGGGGTGTGGATAAGGTTTTGGGCAGTCAGGGTACAGGTAGGGGGTAGGATCCTAGGGGGCATTGGGGGGGGGGTCTTAGGAGGGGGCAGTTAGGGGACAAGGAACAGGGAGGCTTAGGTAGGGGTGGGGTTCTGGGGGGCAGTTAGGAGCAGGGGTCCCAGGAGGAGGCAGTCAGGGGACAAGGAGCGAGGGGGAGGGTTGGGAGTTCTGGGGGGGCTGTCAGGGGGTGGAGAGTGATTGGATGGGGCATGGGAGTCCCAGGGGTCTGCCTGGAGGTGGGGGTGTGGATAAGGTTTGGGGCAGTCAGGGTACAGGTAGGGGGTACGGTCCTGGGGGGCATTTGGGGGGGATCTTAGAAGGGGGCAGTGCGGGGACAAGAGGCAGGGAGGCTTAGGTAGGGGGTGAAGTCCTGGGGGGCAGTTAGGGGCAGGGGTCCTAGGAGGGGGCAGTCAGGGGACAAGGAGCGAGGGGAGGGGAGGGGGTTCTGAGGGGGGGAAGTGGGAGGGGCAGGGCGGGGCTAGGGCAGGATGGGACGGGGGCAGGGCAGGACAGAGGCGGGGCTCCTCCCGTCCTCTTTTTTGCTTGCTGAAATATGGTAACCCTAATTAATAGGAGAGTTGTATGTAAAATAAGGGAGGTAATTGTTCCACCCTATTTGGCACTGGTTAGGCCTCAACTCTTTGGGCACCACTCTTTAGGAAAGATATGGACAAATTGAGGAGAGTCCAAAGAGAGCAACAAAAATGATAAAAGGTTTATAAAACCTGACCTCTGAGAAAAGAGTTACAAAAAAACTTGGGCATGTTTAGTCTTGAGAAAAGAAGACTAAGGGGGGAGGAGGCTTATAAAAAGGATGGTGACCAGTTGTCTCCCGTTTCCACTGAAAGGTTAATCTGCAGCAAGGGAGATTGTTAGATATTAGGAAAACCTTTCTAACTATCAGGGTTCAGGTAACTAATGCTTCAGAAGGAGGTTGTGGAATCTCTATCATTGGAGAATTTTTAGAATGTGTTGGACAAACTCTTGTCAGGAATGGTCTACGTTTACTTGGTCCTGCCTCAGTGCAGGGGACTGGACTTGATGACTTCTCAAGGTCCTTTCCAACTCCACTTTTCTGTTATTTCAGGGGTTCCCAAACTTGGTTCACAGCTTGTTCAGGGTAAGCCCCTGGCGAGCTGAGAGAAGCTTTGTTTACCTGAGTGTCTGCAGGTACAGCCGCTCGCAGCTCCCAGTGTCCACGGTTAGCCGTTCCCGGACAATGGGAGCTGCGGGAAGCGGTGGCCTTACATTGGCCCAGTAAATATCTCCTGATCAGTGTGCAGCTCACATATACCTTATGGGGTTGTGTAGAGGGAGTTGCTGAGCATCTGAACAGCAGTTCTGATTTTGATAGAAGCTGCTGCTCTGTACTTTAGAAGATCAATTCACCTGTTTAGGCATCTAAATATGACCTAAAATGACTAACTTTGGGCACCCATTGAAAAAAAAAATCCTGGCTCAATTTTTTTTGCTGACTAGTTGACAGCCATGACAAAAGTTATGGAGGTGTTCATTCTTTTCATGAATAAAACCACTCATAGCTATAGGAATGTCCCTGATGTAAAACCCTCACTTTAGAATCTCATTCTGATAAATGATGCACATAGTGATCGCCTGTCCCACATTTTACATCACCTCTTATCTTTGGTGTTCTACAACCCATAGCAGGTTGAATATATGTATGTTTTCAAGCAATCATCCTGGAAAGGATTATATTCTGATACAAATATATTATTTTGTACTCAAAGTAGTACATTGTTATCCCTTAAAAAAAATCTAATCCACTGTTTTCCATATGGTTTTCTTTATTTCCTTGTAGTGCAGAAGGTCACCTTGGTTGAACATACTCAGTACACTATTGAAATGTCCAGCTCTGTGTCTCCATTTATGGAGAGGAAAAACTCGCTCCTACAAATAATGTTTGGGTGAGGGAGTACAGCAAGTAATGGGAATTTTCCTTTGGATAAAAATCTTTCCTTTGGAATTTCTCCACCCAAGCAATTTGGAGCCCTTTGCCTATTTTGATGCAGGTTCTAGGGCCAGTCACATTCCACATTGCTCCTAAGAGTCACTAAGGCAGGAGCAACTGTTGACACTATGCAACAGTTTGGAGCCGAGAGACTTTTTTCAGAAGCCACGTACCTTCAGGAGAACCTTGAATTTTTTCCACATGAAGACAAACTCTGACTTTCATACGGAATAACTAGACAATTGCATGAATTTGCCCTCCACTGCATTCTATGTGTAGGAGATAGTCATAGAAGCAGCAGATAAACAGAGCTTTGAAGCTGTCATCATAGGCCATAGTCATTGAGGTTAGGTCAGAAATGTAAACACATATGTGAGCAGATGGTGCAATAGAGCCCAATTTATTACTCTTTACTCGTGTTAGGCAGTATTTCACTCTGCGGCTACTTAAAGAGTGAGGTACTGCTAAGTGTGAGAGTGTGGGATAATGTGACTCTTAGCAGTTTGGAGGATACCCTTTGGGTGGGATTAAAACAATCACTGCATCAGGCCTGGTTAAGAAAAGTACCTCACATTTTGTACCAGATATGTTCACCAACTGAAACTCTAGCTTGTGAACCTGGTCTGCAATACCACAGCCCTCTATCTAGGGAGTCATCCTTACTATAACTGGGTGATTACAAAAAGTCAAGAACATTTCGGTAACTTCTAAAGAGAGAGTATATCTTTGAATTCACATCCCATTAATTTTTTTAACAACCACTCATAGAAGAGGTTTCTTCATTATATCTGCAGAAAAATAAGTTGTGAACTCTTATCCACAATTTATTTAATCACAAAATGGAATTGATTTCATAATAGCTTGCTTTAGGTGAAGGGGAAGTATACAAAAGCTGGGTTGTATAATTAGGAAACAGTAACAATACAGCTTATTTCTAGTGAATAATTTCACAGATATATGAAAAAGTATAGCTTTAGTCAATAGTTTGTGAACAAGCCACAAGCTAATATTTATTAGTTCACTCAAGACATTTATTGACCCATTTTAAATACTAAACACATAAATAAACTTGTTCAGTTAGTTTGGGAGGGGTAGAGATGGCTAGGTTTGCCAGAGAAATTGCTCAACTTCTGTCTTTTGCCAGTTCTAGTTCTTACTTGGGCAAGTGGTCCCATGGAAATCAATTGAATTATTTACTTGAATAAATGTTATAGGACTGGGCCGTTGGGCTTGTCAGAAGATGGCTCATTGAAATGTATTCATTACTTCACGTTGGTCCTAACTAAATGCAGAAGTACAAAATGGAAGAGATAATGAAATAGCTGTGACCCTCAAAAAGTTTGTGCAGTAGCTTGACTTGAAACCTCAGAAAGGGTTATCCGAAACAGTTCATTCATACATAGAAATTACATCATTGAATTCATTCTCTTATTTGAAAGACTGTATTTATACATTAGGAAGAAACTTTACACCACATTTCCTTATTACTATGGATATTCAATGCTAACACATGTCCATGAGAAATACAATTGTTCATTTTCCTGCACTGGGACCCTCAGGTTGTACTTCCATTTACTGAACAACAATATTGTTAAGGTTGTTGTTGAATAAAATAGCATTTGTTTTAAAACAAGTCTGTTTTCAATCATAAAATGAATTAAGTTGCAGGGATTTCAGTTTTATTTTAGATTGTAATTGATTACATTGTATTCATAATTCCTTGTTATCACACCAAGTCCTAGATTTAGTTTTCAAGTTTCCATCCTTTATTTCATATTGTCCACTGGTATCTTCTTACTCAACTGATTGCTAACTTTACAGCCTATTTAGAGTATGTTTATTTCATAAGCCTTATACATATTCTCACCATGTAATGTTGGAGAGACAATTACAGAGAAATGCATTTATTCTGTAAACTGCTTTCCTTTTGAAGAGGGATTTTCCAGTTTGAGTGCTCAGGGAAGCTTTACCAAAAGGATGAAATAAAGGCACAGATCCAAATGATAAAACAGATTAGTCAGGAGTCTGTCTGAGACTAGCCTGGGATAAACACTTCTTTTAGACACAGTACAACAATATGATGAAGAATGAGAGGCGTGATTCTCAGTTACTCTGGCCCAGATCCACATACCAATTGAAGTGGGAGCCTAGATATCTTTGTAGATCTGGGCTTCTCTCCCTGCACTTGAATAAGATACAGAGGAGGGCAGAGCCATCTCTGCATTCCAAAACAATGGAGTGGCCTGTGTGGCTCCTGATGTTGGCAAAAGCAGCTTCAGGGCTAATTTAACTTCTTGAGGCCCACAGGACCATGTGCTTAGTATAAAGAACAGGGCCGGTGTAGAGCCCTTAGACATGTACTATGGATGACCCATGCTGAGGAGGCATTTTCAGGGGGCTGTTCTACCCATTTTATACTGCAGCCTAAAGTGGCCTGAATGTAACTTTGAGCTAGGGTCTTAGTTCCCTCAAACTTATTTCAGACTTGCCCTCCAGCCAACATGAAATATAAATTCAAGATATAGACAATAAGGATGCACAAAAGGGATTTATTGAAAACTACACAAGCTCAGATAAAAGAAATATGCATGTGTATCCAATACATACCATACTCCACAAGAAGCCATGTTGCTTGGATATTTTTATTTGCAGGGGAGAAGTGGCAACATGTGTAAGAGTAGCATTATTGAGCTCATAGGGCCTAACGGATTAGGAGAAAGAGGCACCTTTTAAAATGATTTAAATTATGCTTGTATTCCTTCATCTCCTCCCCATCATGTATGTGTTCCCCTATTCCTTAGGCTTGAATGTGTTACTGGTTCTGGAAAAGTTAAATAGAGTGGAGGCTTGAGAAGAAATAGCTTACAATACATAACATGTAAGCTTTTAGCCCAGCCTCCTATCAGACACCTAGCTTCTTACGCCTGACTCCTTATTAGTTGAAGAATCAAAGTAATATGGGGATTTTACTCAATTCTTAGGAAAGGAATACACAGTAAAAGATGAACTGATGTTTGATCTGAGAAACATAAAAGCTTGATGTCTCCTAAATGTACAGGTATGTTAGCACTTTCACAAGAATAGGCTTGCTTATATATATATAAGTTTTCTCATGACAACAAAAGAATTTCTTCATGGAGAAACAATCATTGTGGGAATAAATAGGCTTAATACTAATGGATAAGGGGCAGGGCCGGCTCCAGGCACTAGCTTGGGGCGGCCGCTCCGGAGACGGACGGCAGGTCCAGCTATTTGGTGGCAATTTGGAGGACGGTCCCCCACTCCCACTCGGAGCAAAGGACCTCCCGCCGAATTGCCGCCGCAGATCACGATTGCGGCTTTTTTTTTTTTTTTTTTTGGCTGCTTGCTATTTCTGTCATTAATGTAGCATTACACTGGTCTACAATTTTTGAGAAGTCGTCTGCTTCAGAGATAAAATGTGCTATTTATTATATATTTTGATGTGCTGAATTCAAATATGATAATTAAAACAACTGATTGGCTACTGTTTCTAAGATATTTAAGTTTTTACATTTTATATCTATGTATATTGTGTAGATAGTAGAGTTCTAATCATAAATTGTAAACCTAGGTCTTTTCATGTGTTTATGGTTGCTTTACATGATAATATTTCACCTGTCCTGTTTATGTAACACTTTAAAAATCAGCAAAAGGGTTATATAAATAAAATTTATTACGAAACAAAAGGCAAAAAACTATTCTGTACATAGTTTAGTCCTATTCAGTGTCTACTCGGTGCTTCTTGGCTTGTCTCTTGTATTCATTAAATGGAGCATCTCTTGTCACTGTCCAGCAGTAGTCTGCAAGCATTGATGGGCTCCATTTGCCCTGATAGCGTTTCTCCATTGTTGCAATGTCCTGGTGAAATCGCTCGCCATGCTCGTCGCTCACTGCTCCACAGTTCGGTGGGAAAAAATCTAGATGAGAGTGCAAAAAATGTATCTTTAGTGACATGTTGCAACCAAGGCTTTTGTATGCCTTGAGGAGGTTTTCCACCAACAACCTGTAGTTGTCTGCCTTGTTGTTTCCGAGAAAATTTACTGCCACTAACTGGAAGGCTTTCCATGCCATCTTTTCCTTGCCACGCAGTGCATGGTCAAATGCATCATCTCGAAGAAGTTCACGAATCTGAGGACCAACAAAGACACCTTCCTTTATCTTAGCTTCACTTAACCTTGGAAATTTTCCACGGAGGTACTTGAAAGCCGCTTGTGTTTTGTCAATGGCCTTGACAAAGTTCTTCATCAGACCCAGCTTGATGTGTAAGAGTGGTAACAAAATCTTCCTTGATTCAACAAGTGGTGGATGCTGAACACTTTTCCTCTCAGGCTCCAATGATTGTCGGAGTGGCCAATCTTTCTTGATGTAGTGGGAATCTCTTGCACGACTATCCCATTCGCAGAGAAAACAGCAGTACTTTGTGTATCCAGCCTGCAGACCAAGCAAGAGAGCAACAAGCTTCAAATCGCCACAAAGCTGCCACTGATGTTGGTCATAGTTTATGCATCTCAAAAGTTGTTTCATGTTGTGAGAGGTTTCCTTCATATGGACTGCATGACCAACTGGAATTGATGGCAAAACATTGCCATTATGCAGTAAAACAGCTTTAAGACTCATCTTCGATGAATCAATGAACTGTCTCCACTCATCTGGATTGTGAACGATGTTGAGGGCTGCCATCACACCATCGATGTTGTTGCTGGCTACAAGATCACCTTCCATGAAGAAGAATGGGACAAGATCTGCCTTCCTCTTGGGTAGTTCCAAATCCCTGACAAGGTCATTCAGTTCACCTTGTGTTATGAGGTGTGGTTCAGAGGAGGAGGATGGGAGAAAATGTGGGTCCTGTGACATTGATGGTTCAGGACCAGAAGTTTCATCCTCTTCCTCTTCCTTGTCTGACTCAAGTGAGAATGATTCCGGTGTATCGGGAACCGGCAGTCCTTGTCCGTGGGGTACTGGGCGTATAGCTGATGTAATGTTTGGATAATGCACAGTCCACTTTTTCTTCTTTGACACACCTTTCCCAACTGGAGGCACCATGCAGAAGTAACAATTGCTGGTATGATCTGTTGGATCTCTCCAAATCATTGGCACTGCAAAAGGCATAGATTTCCTTTTCCTTTTCAACCACTGGTGAAGATTTGTTGCACAAGTGTTGCAGTATATGTGTGGGGCCCACCTCTTGTCCTGATCTCCAATTTTGCAGCCAAAATAAAGGTGATAGGCTTTCTTAACCATAGTGGTTATACTGCACTTTTGTGATGCAAAAGTCACTTCACCACAAACATAGCAGAAGTTATCTGCACTGTTCACACAAGTACGAGGCATCTCTGCTCACTTTGGCTAAACAGAAATGTGTCCCTTTGCAAAATCAAACACTGACAAATAAGAGAGCACGACACTGTATGATTTCTAGAGCTGATATAGGGCAATTTGTTCAGCAGAGTGATGTAAGCTTCGTTATGATTGCATCATCCATGACTTCTAGGAATAACATGATGCAATTCATATCATGTATGACGCAATACCAGTTTCAGATTACATCATCCATTGTTTTGCCTAAAAAGCAAGTACTGTCCAAACCCAGTCATAGATGTATTCATAGATCCAGTCAAAGATGTATTTTAGTCTTTTCTGGTTTAAATTTCGATCCCTTCCCTTTATAACTCACTTATCCGCCGCCATTCCCAAGTCAAGGAGATACCCAATAGCATATCTTGAAAACTAGAGCCAATCAACAATTTTAAGCATCATTTTCATTCTCAGTGACCCAGAATTAGTAAAGTTTGACTACATTTATTTCAGAAGCATTTTGGCTGTAGAGCAGTGTTTAACCATTTTCAAATCTCCAAAGTTTATGTAACTTTTCAGATATATAGAGAAATTGATTCTTTAGATCACAACAACTGGGAATAGTGGCCAAAACTGTAAGAATTTTTGCCCTTTTTATGATTGTGAACTCTCAAGAATAAACGTATTGATGGATTCTTGTGTAACAAAGGTAATTCTACATAGTACTATATTTGCCTGCCCTCACTGTGGTGGGGATCCCCACTGAAGTTGAGTCCCAGGTGCAGCTGCTAGCTTGGGCAACCTTGATCAAGTGGTTTCAATGATACCAGGCTTTCAGGTAGCAGAAGAGCAAGAGAGCACTTGTCAGGGAAACAGCCAGCATGTGCATCCTGTGGATCTCAGAGGTCTCATGAGACTGCAGGCTGGATTTGTAGTCTGATCTCTTGCCAGATATGGCATGGTATTTACTGTAGATGTTTTTTTACCAGCTCAAGTTATGTCTTTTCACTTCCCTGGGAAAAACTAGTAATTGCAAGTTTAAGACATTTGCTGCTTTAAAAATTCAGTCATTAATGGATACCACATTCACTTAGTTTTTGTTATATATTCAAATTGTAGTTACATAAGGCAGTAGATTGGGCGATTAATTTAGGGTTGTACAAATAAAAAGTTAAACTGCAGTGAGTTTAATACAGTAGAACCTCAGAGTTATGAACCTTCGGTTGTTCATAACTCTGAAATATTCATAACCCTGAACAAAATGTTATAGTTGTTCTTTGAAAAATTTACAACTGACCATTGACTTAATACAATTCTGAAACTTTACTATGCACAAGAAAAATGCTGTTTTTAACATCTTTATTTAAATGAAACAAGCACAGAAACAGTTTCCTTACCCTGTCAAATCTTTTTTTTTTTTTTTTTAACTTTCCCTTTATTTTTTCGGTAATTTACATTTAACACAGTACTGTACTGCACAGTATTTGCTTTTTTTTGTCTCTGATACCTGATTGTGTACTTCTGGTTCCAAATGAGGTGTGTGGTTGACCGGTCAGTTCGTAACACTAGTATTTAAAACTCTGAGGTTCTATTGTACTAGCATATAATTATAACACTGAACATGGGAATGTAGATACATTTCGGTTTGGTATTTTCTTAAGGAAGTTTACACATGTCATGAATCATTTTTGTTTTCAATATGATATAAACAAAAGTCAAAAACGTTCAATTATATGAAAACAGTAATCCAGAGTTGTAGGCATGAAGCATTATGCAATCAGAAGCATGAAGAGTTGCAGACTACCAGTAAAGGTCCATTTGGCCATGCAGTATTCTGTAGCAGAAGACCAACTTTGATGTAATGGATAGGCTGAGTCTGTTTCTCAGTTTTGAATGGATGTATCCAAAGTTTGAAAATATTTGTTCTATGCTTGCTGGACACTGATGTAGTTGCATCACCAATTCTATGAGCTAGGGCAGTGGTCCCCAATGCAGTGCCATGGCGCCCGCCGGGGCACGTATGTGCGCCCACCTAGTGACAAGGTGTGAAAAGTAGTGCCGTGGCCCCACACCTGCCGGGGACAGATGGACTTATCTCTGGCTTCTCTCCACACTGCCCAGCGCAAACTGGTCTCATTTTCATTTGCCAGAACAACCTACCAGGTTTAGTAGTATCATGGTAGTGCAGATGTAGGCTGTCTAATGCACGTGCTGTTGGTTCCAACCTCTCGTCAGTTGTGTATTGCCACTCTTTTTTTTCTGCTTGCGCCTGCGCATGCAGTGGGATGTCAGTGACCCGTGTTTCCATATATTATGTGAGTATTCTTCCACTGCACTGATACTGCTGTTTTCTCGTGCTTTGAGATTTATTATTTTTTTAACATTTTGCCCCAAAATGAGTGGTTCAAATAAAAGACAACATACGTATCATTTCAACGCACAGTGAGAAGAATCCTATTGTTTTATTGAAAATAAAGGGAAATATGTTTGCTTATTGTGCGGTGGTACTGTTGCAGTGCCGAAAAAACATAATGTTGAACACCATTTCCAAACTAATCATGGCTCTTTTGACATTAGCCATCCACTTAAATCTGAGTTGAGAAAGGTTTTATTTGAGTTGATTAATTGTCTTCTATCTGCCCAGCAACTTGTTTTCACTAGACAAGTGGTAAAGTCTAAAAGTGCTACTATTGCTTTCTTTAAAATTGCTCATCTGCTTGCAAAGAAGAAAAAAAACCCTTTCAAGATGGGGAATTGTTGAAGGAAGCATTTTTGACTGGTGCTGATTGCCTGTTTCAAGGATTTTCTAACAAGCGTGAGATTTTGTCGGCAATACAAGGCTTGCAGTTAGCAGACAACACAGTTACGAGGAGGATACATGCAATTTCAAGCGACATGCAAACTCAGCTAAAGGATGACTTGGAAATATGTGATTCGTTTTCACTGCAGTTCGATGAGTCGACAGATATATTGGATCCAGTGCAGCTGGCAGTTATGGTGAGGATGGTATTTAGTGACTTCACCTTAAAAGAAGAGTTACTAACAGTATTGCCTATGAAAGGGCGAACAAAGGGTGAGGACATCTATAATTTATTCAAATCATACGCAACATCAATTAGTATGCCACTACACAAGCTGTCTGCGATCACCACTGATGGGGCACCAGCAATGATGGGCAGCACCAATGGATTCACTGCACTCTGCAAGAAGAATGAATCCTTTCTGAACTTCATGTTTTATCATTGCATTATCCACCAAGAAGCTTTGTGCGTCAAAGTTCTTTCTTTTCAACACGTCATGAATACCATTATTAAAATAATTAACTCTATTCGAGCGAAACATTTGCAACACCGACTTTTTCAGGCCCTGTTGGAAGATGTTGATGATGAACAATCTGATCTGATCTTGCACAAAGAAGTACGATGGCTGAGCAAAGGTAAACTTCTTACATGTTTTTTAAGCCTAATTGAAGAAATCAAAGAATTTCTGAAGTCCACAAATCAGAACTTCGAGCAACTAGAAGACTCCAGCTGGTTAATGGACTTGGCTTTTCTTGCTGACATCACTGACAAATTGAACATTTTAAATCTTGAGCTCCAGGGAAAAGACAAACATGTGGCTCAAATAATAGGTTATGTAAAATCATTCAAAACAAAACTGATGTTGTGGATGTCACATATGAAGATGAAGTCTCTCATACATTTCCGAAGTATGAAGAAAATGGTATGTGACAGTGATTTTAACCCATCACCATTTGTTATCCACATTCAAACACTTCTGGAACAATTTGAAAAGAGATTTAAACAGTTCACCATCATTGAGCCTGTAGTTGCCTTTCTTGTGAATCCTTTTACTTGACAAATAGAGATAACAGAAATAGCTACATTAATTGCGAGTCTCATTCACATAAGAACAGAAGAAGTGGAACTGGAGATTTTGGACCTTCAAAATCATATTGTTCTAAAATCCTGTGTAACAGATTAAAACGTTTGGAATCTGGTTGACCGAAAAAAGTTTCCTGACTTAAAAAATGTAGCATACAAAATAAAATCTTATTTCGGTTCTACTTATCTATGCGAAGTTCTGTTTTCAACAATGAACATCATAAAATCAAAATACAGATCTCGGCTTACAGATGCCCATCTTGACGATTGCTTACGAACAGGAATATCATCCTACTCTCCCAACTACGAAAAAGTGGCTGAAGAAATGCAGTGCCAAAAATCACACTGACTTTATTAGAAAAAACATGTGAATTAATTATACCTATTTTTCCATTAAGTGTTGATGAGCGCGTATGATTAACTTGTGTTTAACTTTTTTTCATATTTGTTTATTGAAATCCAGATACAAGTAACAATACAAAGAATATTTTGTAATTAACCATAACTGGCTATCTGTGTTAAAGTAAGAATAATAAATATATTTGGACGAGCAGTTCAACAATGTTTTACTTTTTTTAAAATAAATAAGATGAAAACTGTTTGATATTTATTTTGTAAAAACTCCTTAATTTTTCTTACAGGTAGATAAAAAAAGAGCAAATTCACATGGTAACGTGAAAGAGTAATTGCCAAATAATTTAATTAATACCTTTTACATGTAAAATTACTTTTTTTATCTTATGGATTCATATATTATGTAATATTAAATATGATGTTTTTTGTATTATTTAATGTACAAATGCAAAATAAGCTTTGAAAAATTGTTGGGAACCGCCATACTCTTCTGAAAATATGAATGTGCTATTGGCCACAAAAAGGTGGGGACCACTGAGCTAGGGTCTATGAAGTCAGATGGAAGGTGAGCAGCCTTCAGATTTTCCCACCCTGTTAAACGGTAATTTTTTTCCATGATAGCAGATGAAAACCTTAATTTTGGATTCGGCGATTCTTCTACTTTAAATGCAAGTAAATGTGGCAGAACGTCAGGATTTTTGCTGAGCAGTCTCTGCTTTGCAATTTTTTTCTTCAGCTGACAAATTTCTTTCCAGTGTATTTTGGAAGAAAGAGATTGGCCATCATGTGTACAGGAGTAATTGCCTCATGCACTCTCTTTTTTTACTTTTGCTTTGTATGGGGCAAGATCTTCATTTTGTCAGTAGATCCAGCCATGTTTCACATGCAACAGTGATTTCTGATTTGTCCTCTTGGAGTGCATCAAGTGCCAGAGCAACTGATTTCAAGTGACTGATCAAGTTATTTTCTTCTTGGTAAATCCCTTGATTATTAATTATACTGACCACTCTATCTTCAAGTTTTGCCTTATGATAACTCTCAATTCTGAGATAATGTGGACAATTTTTACAAATCTGTTTCCAGGCATGTTATTTGACTGTTCTATCTTGTGTCACCAGGGATTTGGGATTTTACAGAACTTGGCATATTTTTAACTAGCCTTCAGGCTGATGGTTATTATAAAAATACATATGTAAATCCACATCATGTTTCATCAAAGCTCTTGGTGTAAGGGCTTGTCCAAGTAGATTTAGCCAAAGTGATGCACATCTATATATAACCAAAGTGTTATCATCTTATTCCAAATCACTTCTCATACTTTCCATCTTTTTCTCATTGTCTGTCAGGTAGCTCTTAACTCAACTCTACAGTTAATTTGCTAAAGCCTTGGCTTCTCTTGTCAGTGTAGCACAGTAATTTCCAGTCTTCTTATTGCTTGCAATATCAACCGCTGATTCAGAAACAGCAGTTAGCTATCATTGGGCCACTGTGAAGATTACTCCATCCATCTTGTATTCATGTAACTGCTCTTTCATGTAAATTGCAGTGTGCTTCCACCTTTAAGCCATCGGTAACTGCTTCTAACAGTTCATCTGACTGGTGCTTTGTAGCCCAGCCATAGGCAGCTGATCATTGTTTGAAAAATTGGACACCCAATAAGAAATAGAAAAGAGAATATTATAGCCAAAAAAAAATCTGAAATATTCAAGGCTATCTTGAAATAACCTGCAGTTATTTTTGTTACAAACATATCTATTTGTGGTTGAAAAACCGTGATACTTCTTGTCTTTGGCTGACCTGGATATTGCTTTCTTTTGATATACTTGGCAATGGCAATGCTGTATTATCATTACCTTCATCCTCAGAGTCTGACTCCAATACTGACATATGTTTAACTAAAGTCAGTAGTTCCAGTGTCTTTGTGCTGTCCACTGCATTGTGCAAAATGTTTCCTCACATGGTCTGCCTTCCCACTTACTTTTTCTTTGCAAGTTCTGCATATAAGACTCTCAGCCATCTTCATGAACTTTCTTAAAATAGCCATGAAATGGGTCAAGTGGTCTTCCACCTTTGCTCATGTTGAAATATTTTGACTGGAGTCATTGTATTCACTGAAGTCAGTTGCACTCCAGCTAGCCAGATCAAGAGACAGACACTTTGGCAGTTTACCTCAGACACTGAAACTTCCGAATCTGGAATCCCCGTTCTTTGCTTGCTAAACATGTAAATGTCATTGCTAAACAAAGGAGAAATCTCAGATGCAGAAGTTTCAGTTTCTGTCTTAAGGTAGCGAAGGCAATAGCATAGAGAGTCTTTTGTTTGATTCATTTTATTTCCTTTAATTAAAATTAGACAGACCATGTTACTTCAAAACTATTATCAAATTGCAAAACATTTCTCAGTAATTTTCATTAATATATTTTAATCATTTATTTTCCTGGTTTAAACTGGTATCTATCAGTGTGCTATATACTGAACTAGTTTTTCCTGTATCTTACTGCACCTCAAAACAAGTCTTGGATATTTTTTTCTTAGCCTGTCCAGAGGGCTTCCTGTGGGAAAGGGGCTGCTAACCCCATATTCAGTCTACATTCAACATTCTATTCAATACTAAAGCAACAGCCAGTTGCTGTTCCAATTGATACGAAAAATATCTTCCTGTGAAGCCATAGAGGGTTGTGTTGTGTTTGGGTTAAAGTGTCTGATATTTATGTAGTGAAGATGGACAGCGTTGGAAGAGAAGAGATGTAGATTGTCTACAAACAGATTCTGCTATTCTGGTAAATGCAGGTCTCCTTATCTTTATTTTGTTTAGTCTTTACAGCTAGAATAAGCTGCCTTTACCACTGCAAAGCATTTATTATTCTTTCCTCAAAAATACCTTTAACACTTGATTTTGAATGTCCATCATAATGAGCCCCTTTGGGTACTTATGTAGGCATCCCCAATATTTCCTTACTCCATGCTGTATTTTAGTGTTACTCAGTTGCCACTTAGGACTCAATTAATAACCACAAATACCTCATCTTTACGGAACTTATTTGGCTCCGCTCCAGATCCCGTAGTAGGAACTGTAAGAGAAACACATTGCAAGACACAGTACAGTTCCTAGTAGGTAAAAACGAAACTATTTCTAATGCCCTTCCTCCCCCTGCAGCCTCAGAAGAGTGGAGGTTTTGTCCAGGCCAGCAAAGGAAAGAAAACCTTTGGTCCTTTGGGTGTAAAATCCTTAATTCTCCGTGATCAGGGAAGCTCTGTGGCTGATGAATTGGACAGAAGGGTGGAGTCTATTGACTTCTGTGCACTCAAGGGGAGGGCTTAAGTCATTCTCCCTGCCTGGGAATGCCATGCTATGGCAGAAAGAAAAGGATGATATGGGTGTGGGTTGTTTGGTCTGTTGCTTTCTGGGGGGTTTTCAGGCCTTCCTTTCACCAAACCAGGTTCATGAGAGGAATATTAGATTTTAAAATTAATTTGTTACTACTTGTGCCCAGTGCAGGTGCTTGTTCAATGGGAGATCCAGTTCCTAATAAACCAGAACTGGAAGAGGATTAGGGGATGGTATCTCTTAAAGAAACTGGGGAATGGTGTTGGGACTTCTCACGTTTAGTAGTGAGGCAATAACCTTCTTTCCCCAGCCCCTTAACCCTCATATGAAGAGAGGGCAACAAGGTCCCAGCAATGGTGCTGGGACCAGATGGAAGGGAGAAGTTGGCAGGATGCTGCCAACAGCCCTGCACCAGATAGAACAGATTACCAAGTGGGGGGGAGAAGGGTGAAATGGACTGGATGAGTTATTACAGGATAATTCCCAGCTGTTTCACATAAAGTTGCAGTCTACTTAAACCACTTTTCTGGTTTCTTGTTTTTCTCCCCTCAGTGTCTCAGACAAACACAAATCTTGTGTTAGTCACTAATTTTGGTGATGTGCTAGAACACTGCAAATTATTTTGAGTATAAGAACTGTATAAAGCAGGCCTTGGCAGTCTAACAAAAGGTAGAGATGTATGGCCAAATGAGCAAGTTGGGAAAGGAGAGGAAGATTACTTTGGTTTTGGACTGGTGGATGAAGATGTAGTAGAACCATTCTCATACCTTATTTATTACTACAGAGCACTTATAGTGAAACAGTACCTGCCCCAACTATCTTCCGTTATAAAACAAAGATCATCCAAACTTAATGGGAAATATTTGTCCTACCCGGAAGTTAACAAGCATATACATGTTCACATTAAGAATACAGTTTGGAGAAGGGGCCTAAAATTGTAGGCCTTGATCTAGCAATGACATCTGCATCTTTAATGATCTGCAAAGGCATTCATGCTAGCAGAGGCAATTGCAGGATTGAGGCCTATGTTGTAACCATTTGAATCATTCCAAGAAGTTGGAAACTTTGTACAACTTTAGTTATAATGACATCTTTGTGCCTAAGACACTCTCCCTGTTCCAGGCAGGAGGCTTAATTGTGCCCTCAAACAAACTCATGTCTCCACTTCAAGTAAAAAAAAAATCACAAACACATCTCTGAACACAATTCTCTTCATACTTCCATTTCCCCTACTGTGTTTCTGATTGTCTTAGCATGCAGTCTACTACTTGATCTGCTCTAGAAATCTAGAAGCCTCTGTTCATTGCCTGAGCATTAGTCAGGGGGTGCGGCTATCAAGAAGGCCAGGGCTTTATAAAGCCGTGAGCAAGCGAGCAGGGGTTGCTAACAGGGAGTTTAGAAGGGGAGTGGGAAGAGGGTGAAGTACACTTGTCATTCTTTAAAACCTTTAAACTAAACTATAATCAAAACTTCTTGATTTAAACAAAACCCCTATCATTAACCTAGGTAGCTGTAGGAGGGAATGCAGGCAGAAGCCCAGCAGCAGAGTAGGGGCTATCCTATTTATTACACTCAGTGTAGCATGTATGATTACCTGCCCTGTGGGCGGGTGGCATATATGTGCATTCGGTGCAAGGAGCTCTTGGCCCTCAGAGACAGTGTACGGACTTTGGAGGCCAGGGTGGTGGAACTGGAGGAGATAAGGGAGGCAGAGAGGTATATTGATGAGGATTTCTGGGACACTGTAGATTTGTACCACCTCCGGTCAGACAGTCCCTGCGCTGTTAAGGAAGATGAAAGTCTCAGGGAAGTAGAGCAGTCAACAGGACCAGAGGGAAACCTTCCCATTGTTGGGACTCTCCTTCCAGATGATGTTGGGATATACTCTCACACTGAGGTTACCTCTCTGGGGGAGGGAACTCCAGGCATTAGGAAAAGGCAGGTGCTAGTAATGGGAGATTTGATCATTAAAAACGTAGATAGCTGGGTTTGGTGTATGGTGACTTGCCTGCCTGCTGCAAAGGTTGCAGATCTCTCGAGGCATCTAGATAGACTTGTGTGGGAAGTGGCAGTGGTCATGGTACATGCAGGTAACAATGATATAGGGAAGGGTAGGAGAGATGTCCTGGAGACCAAATTTAGGCTGCTAGGAAAGAGACTGAAATCCAGGACCTCTATGGTAGCATTCTAAGAAATCCTTCCAGTTCTACATGCAGGGTCAGGTAGGCGGGCAAAGCTTCAGAGTCTCAATGTGTGGATGAGACGATGGTGTAGAGAGGAGGGGTTTAGATTTATTAGGACCTGGGAAAACTTTTGGGATGGGGGAGCCTATACAGGAAGGATGGGCTCCACCTAAACCAAACTGGATCCAGACTGCTGGCACTTAACATTAAAAAGGTTGCAGAGCAGCTTTTAAACTAAGAGATGGGGGAAAGCCAATTGCTGCAAATGAGCTCATGGATTGGACAGAGACTTCTCTTAGAGGAGAGCCTATTGATAGAGATTCTCTAGGTTTTAGTCAGGAGGAGAGGATGGAAGAGGATAAACTATGGGCCAGATCAGACGAGAAACATTCACATCAGAAAAGGGCAGACAAATAAACAGTGACAAGTTTTTGAAGTGCTTGTACACAAATGCTAGAAGTCTACATAATAAGATGGGTGAACTAGAGTGCCTCATGTTAAAGGAGGATATTGATATAATAGGCATCATAGAAACCTGGTGGAGTGGGGACAATAAATGGGACACGATCATTCTGGGGTACAAAATATATAGGAAGGACAGAACAGGTTGTGTGTGATGGGGGGAGGGGCACTATATGTGAAAGAAAATGTAGAATCAAATGAAGTAAAAATCTTAAATGAATCCACATGTTCTATAGAATCTCTATGGATAGCAATTCCATGCTGTAATAAGAATATAACAGTAGGGAACTATTATCGACCACCTGACCAGGAGAGTGATAGTGACGATGAAATGCTAAGGGAGATTAGAGAGACTATCAAAATAAAGAACTCGATAATAATGGGGGATTTCAATTATCCCCATATTGACTGGGTACATGTCACCTCAGGACAAAATGCAGAGACAAAGTTTCTTGATACCTTAAATGACTGCTTCTTGGAGCAGCTGGTACAGGAAGAGGCAATTCTAGATTTAGTCCTGAGTGGAGCTCAGGATCTGGTCCAAGAGGTAACTATAACAGGACTGCTTGGAAATAGTGACCATAATCAATAACATTTAACATTCCTGTGGTGGGAAGAACACCTCAACAGCCCAACACTGTGGCATTTAATTTCAGAAAGGGGAACTATGCAAAAATGAGGAGGTTAGTTAAACAGAAATTAAAAGGTACAGTGACTAGAATGAAATGCCTGCAAGCTGCAGGGACACTTTTTTCAAAGACACCATAATAGAGGCCCATCTTAAATGTATACCCCAAATTAAAAAAACACAGTAAAAGAATTTAAAAAGAGCCACCGTAGATTAACAACCATGTAAAAGAAGCAGTGAGAGATAAAAAGGCATCTTTTAAAAAGTGGAAGTCAAATCCTAGTGAAGTAATTAGAAAGGAGCATAAACACTGCCAAATTACGTGTAAAAATGTAATAAGCAAAGTCAAAAAGGAGTTTGAAGAACAACTAGCCAAAAACACAAAAGGTAATAACAAAATGTTTTTTAAGTACATCAGAAGCAGAAAGTCTGCTAAACAACCAGTGGGGCCCCTGGACGATCGAGATACAAAAGGAGCACTTAAAGACGATAAAGTCATTGTGGAGAAACTAAATGAATTCTTTACTTCAGTCTTCACGGCTGAGGATGTTAGGGAGATTCCGAAACCTGAGCCGTCCTTTGTAGGTCACAAATCTGAGGAATTGTCAAGGATTGAAGTGTCACAAGAGGAAGTTTTGGAATTAATTGATAAACTTAACAGTAACAAGTCATCGGGACCAGATGGCATTCACCCAAGAGTTCTGAAAGAACTCAAATGTGAAATTGTGGAACTATTAAATAGGGTTTTTAACCTGTCCTTTAAATCAGCTTCTGTACCCAATGACTGGAAGATAGCTATTGTAACGCCAATATTTAAAAAGGGCTCTAGAGGTGATCCCGGCAATTACAGACCAGGAAGTCTTACGTCAGTACTGGGCAAATTAGTTGAAACAATAGTAAATAATAAAATTGTCAGACACATAGAAGAACATAAATTGTTGGGCAAAAGTCAATATGGTTTCCGTAAAGAGAAATCATGCCTTACTAATCTATTAGAGTTCTTTGAAGGGGTCAACAAACATGTGGACAAGGGGGATCCAGTGGACATAGTGTACTTAGATTTCCAGAAAGCTTTTGACAAGCTCCCTCACCAAAGGCTCTCACATAAATTAAGTTATCATGGGATAAGAGGGAAGATACTTTAATGGCTTGAGAACTGGTTAAAAGACAGGGAACAAAGTATAAGAATAAATGGTAAATTTTCAGAATGGAGAGGGGTAACTAGTGGTGTTCCCCAAGGGTCAGTCCTAGGACCAATCCTATTCAACTTATTCATAAATGATCTGGAGAAAGGGGTAAAAAGTGAGGTGGCAAAGTTTACAGATGATACTAAACTGCTCAAGATAGTTAAGACCGAAGCAGATTGTGAAGAACTTCAAAAAGATCTCACAAAACTAAATGATTGGGCAACAAAATGGCAAATGAAATTTAATGTGGATAAATGTAAAGTAATGCACCTTTGGAAAAAATAACCCAAGTATACATACAATATGATGGGGAGGCTAATTTTGCTACAACTAATCAGGAAAGAGATCTTGGAGTCATCATGGATAGTTCTCCGAAGATGTCCACGCAGTGTGCAGCGGCAGTCAAAAAAGCAAACAGGATGTTAGGAATAATTAAAAAAGGAATAGAGAATAAGATGGAGAATATCTTATTGCCCTTATATAAATCCATGGTATGCCTGCATCTCGAATACTGCATACAGATGTGGTCTCCTCATTTAAAAAAAAGATATATTGGCATTAGAAATTGTTCAGTGAAGGACAACTAAAATGATTAGGGGTTTGGAACGGGTCCCATATGAGGCGAGGTTAAAGAGGCTAGGACTTTTCAACTTGGAAAAGAGGAGACAAACGGGGGATATGATAGAGTATATAAAATCATGAGTGTTGTGGAGAAAGTGAATAAGGAAAAGTTATTTACTTGGTCCCATAATATAAGAACTAGGGGCCACCAAATGAAAATAAATGGGCAGCAGGTTTAAAACAAATAAAAGGAAGTTCTTCTTTACACAGCACATAGTCAACTTGTGGAACTCCTTGCTTAAGGAGGTTGTGAAGGGCTATGACTATAATAGGATTTAAAAAGAGAAAGAGAACTAGATAAATTCATGGAGGTTAAGTCCATTAATGACTATTAGCCAGGATGGGTAAGGAATGGTGTTCCTAGCCTCTGTTTGTCAGAGGGTGGAGATGGACTGCAGGAGAGAGATCACTTGATTATTGCCTGTTAGGTTCACTCCTTCTGGGACCTGGCATTGGTCACTGTCAGCAGACAGGATACTGGGCTGGATGGACCTTTGGTCTGACCTAGTATGGCCATTCTTATGTTCTTATGTTGTCCTTATGTTCTCCTTCAGGTGAAAGCTCTATAAAAACAGCTTGTGAGATTTGAGACATTTACAGGATGTTTCCATATTCTGCCCCACACTTTGGATGTGATTTCAGATACCTGTGGCACCGGGGGCCCCCATTTTAAAAGAGTTCACTAATTTTTAGTTAACCAGTCAATATATCTCTCTTGGCAAGTATATA
This sequence comes from Malaclemys terrapin pileata, assembly GCF_027887155.1. Classification (NCBI taxonomy): domain Eukaryota; kingdom Metazoa; phylum Chordata; order Testudines; family Emydidae; genus Malaclemys; species Malaclemys terrapin. Next base: position 146,029,509 of record NC_071506.1, on the reverse strand, counting down.
CTCCTGCTTCAATGCCCTGACTTAGGGGAGGTTAATAATAAATGTGCACTGTGTGTAAAAACTCATTGCAAGATTAATTTGAAGTGCTGCAGTTCTCTTCTCTTGAATTTGGTTTTAGTATTCTGCATACTGCAGTGAATATTGATCTGAAATTTAGAGCCTAGCCAGAAGTCTTTTCCATGTCTGATAATATTTCTCTAGGACAATGAGGTGAGATGATTAAAAGGAATCATGGTGGCTAAGGAGAGCATGAAATGCAAGGCAATAAAGTCTGTACTGCCACTTTATTTGCAGGCCATGCCCTTAAGTCAATTGGAGTATGTGTGAAATAAAGCCATTAAACGTCATTTCTATTCAGCAGAGAGAAGCAGTGGAGATGTAATGAGTGTCTTCAAGCTTTGCCTTTATCACTAAAGATGCTGTACTAAGTAACATTGTAACTTATAGTCTATAGTTCTCCTAGTCCAAATTAATTTGGATAAAGACCTTTCCCTCTCTCTCATTCTGCATACCTACATAAAAGAAAATCAGGAGTACTTGTGGCACCTTAGAGACTAACAAATTTATTAGAGCATAAGCTTTCATGGACTACAGCCCACTTCTTCATGGGGGAGGGATAGCTCAGTGGTTTGAGCATTGGCCTGCTAAACCCAGGGTTGTGAGTTCAATCCTTGAGGGGGCCACTTAGGCATCTGGGGCAAAATCAGTACTTGGTCCTGCTAGTGAAGGCAGGGGGCTGGACTCAATGACCTCAAGGTCCCTTCCAGTTCTAGGAGACAGGATATCTCCAAAAAGTACTCCTGATCTTCTTTTTGCGGATACAGACTAACACGGCTGCTACTCTGAAACATACCTACATACTAATTGCCTCCTCCCTGAAACTCTCCAATAGGCACCTGATCCCTACTTGGCTCTTTTCTAATAGGTCCACCCCTTCCTTTGTTTTTGACCCTTCAGCAAGACACTGTGGGTATGTCTGCACAGCGATTAAACCCCCGCCACTAGCCCAGGTCCATTGATTTAGGCTCACAGGGCTCAGGCTGCTGGACTTTAAAATTGCAGCATAGGTGTTCAGGCTCAGGCTGTGAGTGGGAAGGATCCCGGAGCCCGAACGTTTTACGGCCCGGCCGCCCCAACTCTAGGAGCCCGAGTAAGGTGACCCGGGCCAGTTGTGGGTTTCAATTGCAGTGTAGACATATCCTGTGCTTCTCTTCCTGCAACGTTCTACCAGGCGATCAGCTCCTTTGCAATTACTTTGAGCTTGCGATGGAGCTTAGCAGCTTTCACAGCTCTTCTGTTTAGGCTTTGCTCGGTACTGAAATGAAACACTGAGGCTGATCTTGCAGTCCTAACTCAGGAAATAAAAGCATCATGAAAGTCAGCATAAGGTTTTCTTGTATTTGTTTTCCCCTGAATGATGCAGGGAGAGACCTATAAACCGCTGCTGGGTGCAGTGCAGAATATGGTGAATTCTTGTTCACGAGGTGTCTGATAACTGACGTCTTCAGTATGCAGCACACACAGGGACCAGATCTGTATGCAATACAACGTTTTTGTTTTACAAGGGGTTGTGTGAACATTTGCTTCAGTTTCAGTTCACCTGAATTTAAAACTACTAATTTTGAGTTTGAAGAAACCCAAAAACTAAACACGAAATTCGGTGGATAGTGCCAGGTTTCACATCAATACAAGACGATGAACTACATGTTGTTTTGACATGGCACACATAAATCAGCTCAGGATTGCTCAAATGGTTTTTCAAACCTCAGTTGAACCTGGGCTGATATTTGAATTTGTAATAAAATGTGAAACAAGATGAATTTGTGCATTGGGATTTTGTAGGGAGCATTTTGCAGAGCTGCAGACAAGACTAATTACTCAGTCTTACATTCTAAAAAATCAAACAAAGTTTCTTCAATTTCTAGTTTTGCACAAATTCTGAAAAAAGAGCAGAGACCTATTATCTCATTTTCCCCTTGGAGATCTGATTTGACTTTAGAGTGAGGAACCCTGAACCTGTTTAGAATTAGTGTAGAGAAAAGATGCTATGCAAGCTTTCACACTGCATAATGCTGCATAATCAAGGCCATTTCAGTGCTGGCTAGAGCTGAGTGAATAATTGCTTTCCAGTTCAGTGACTGAACCAAATAAATACAAAAATCAACCTGAAACAGAATGTCTTCATTTTTTCTCCCTGGCAAGGAAAACTGCGGGGGAGAGGAGGGGATTTTTTTAGGTCAAATGAAACCATTTGTTTAATCTGAAAGTGATTTTGTTTATTATACCTTTTTGGGTTTCTTTTTTTAAATAGAGCTAAATTTCAAACCATCATTTTGAAATGAGGAGTCAAACTGTTTTGATTAAAAAATATCAAAATTTCAACTTAAAAAAAAAATCCTTTTTCTTCAGCTGAGACTATTCGCTGAATTTGACCTCATTTTGCAAATGGCTTCAGGTGACCCAAAATTGGTTTATTTTTTCAGAAAATAAACCATCTGTCCAAAAAATGTTACCCAGCCCTAGTTCTGGACCCCTCTAAAACTTTGCCAAGTCAAATATGCATTCTAGTTTTATTCTGATAGACAACTATCAGAGCTCCATATGGACTTGGATTAAGATGAGACCACGCTCATTTTCATTTCTGAGGTAAAGGCGAATATGAATTCATTTCCTTTTATATTTATTTATATTTTATTCAATTAAGGGGAGAACAGAAAAAAGACAAAAGAACAAAAGGGTAAAGGAATCAGAAGGAAGGGAAAGAAGAAAAAAGCAAGGGTTAGAGAAGGGAAATGAGAGGAACATCTCAGTTTTTATCTGCTAGGAATTAATCAAATGTTTCAAAAAAGTTAGGAAAATTTGAAAATATTTGATCTGAGTTCCCTTTTCTCTGAAATGTTATTCATTCTTTAGCTGCCAAATTGGCCAAACTGCTGTACCAAATTTCTATCCTTGGAGGCAGATTGTTCTTCCTGCCAAGCAATAGATGTCATTTGGTTACAAGCACTGTTGAGAACCCAAATTTTCTGTGAGTTGGAGATTTTCCAAGATGGCAAGTGATATCCTAAAACAGAGTTCTGAGAAGTATTTTTTTAAATAGATATCCATTATCATATGAATCCTCCTACCTACTTCTAGCTAAAAGGACTGTATCCAGGGTCAAGTCCCAAACTTGTGAGCTAGGAGCCCCACATCTCCAGCTGCAGTCCATTTTGGCAAGGCCCATGTACTGTAATCGATGTGGAGACCAATGAGAACAAAATATATAATTTTCTGCTGGTTTGGATCTAATTGGGGGAGGGATAGCTCAGTGGTTTGAGCATTGACCTGCTAAACCTACCGTTGTGAGTTTAATCTTTGAGGGGCCCACTTAGGGATCTGGGGCAAAAATCTGTCTAGGGAATGGTCCTGCTTTGAGCAGGGGGTTAGACAAGATGACCTCCTGAGGTCCCTTCCAACCTCGATATTCTATTATTCTAATTACACTGCTCTACAGCCAAAATGCTTCTGAAATAAATGTAGTCAATCTTTACTAATTCTGGGTCACTGAGAACGAAAATGATGCTTAAAATTGTTGATTGGCTCCAGTTTTCAAGATATGTTATTGGGTCAGTATATACGACCCTTGACTTAGGAATGGTGGAAGATAAGTGAGCTATAAAGGGAAGGGATCTCAATTTAAACCAGAAATGACTAAAATACATCTTTGACTGGATCTATGAATACATCTATGACTGGGTTTGGACAGTACTTGCTTTTTAGGCAAAACAATGAATGATGTAATCTGAAGCTGGTATTGCGTCATACATGATATGAATTGCATCATATTATTCCTAGAAGTCATGGATGATGCAATCATAACGAAGCTTACATCACTCTGCTGAACAAATTGCCCTATATCAGCTCTAGAAATCATACAGTGTTGTGCTCTCTTATTTGTCAGTGTTTGATTTTGCAAAGGGACACATTTCTGTTTAGCCAAAGTGAACAGAGATGCCTCGTACTTGTGTGAACAGTGCAACAAATCTTCGCCAGTGGTTGAACAGGAAAAGGAAATCTATTCCTTTTGCAGTGCCAATGATTTGGAGAGAGCCAACAGATCATACCAGCAATTGTTACTTCTGCATGGTGCCTCCAGTTGGGAAAGGTGTGTCAAAGAAGAAAAAGTGGACTGTGCATTATCCAAACATTCCATCAGCTATACGCCCAGTACCCCACGGACAAGGACTGCCGGTTCCTGATACACCGGAATCATTCTCACTTGAGTCAGACAAGGAAGAGGAAGAGGATGAAACTTCTGGTCCTGAACCATCAATGTCACAGGACCCACATTTTCTCCCATCCTCCTCCTCTGAACCACACCTCATAACACAAGGTGAACTGAATGACCTTGTCAGGGATTTGGAACTACCCAAGAGGAAGGCAGAGCTGTTGGGCTCCAGACTATAGCAGTGGAATCTCCTGGCAGGTGATGTTAGGGTTTCCATGTTCCATGATTGTCAAAAGGATCCTGTCCCATTCTTCTTCATGGAAGGTGATCCTGTAGCCTGCAAAAACATCGATGGTGTGATGGCAGACCTCAACATCGTTCACGATCCAGATGAGTGGAGACTGTTCATTGATTCATCGAAGATGAGTCTTAAAGCTGTTTTACTGCATAATGGCAATGTTTTGCCATCAATTCCAGTTGGTCATGCAGTCCATATGAAGGAAACCTATGACAACATGAAACAACTTTTGAGGTGCATAAACTATGACCAACATCAGTGGCAGCTTTGTGGCGATTTGAAGGTTGTTGCTCTCTTGCTTGGTCTGCAGACTGGATACACAAAGTATTGCTGTTTTCTCTGCGAATGGGATAGTCGTGCAAGAGATTCCCACTACATCAAGAAAGATTGGCCACTCTGACAATCATTGGAGCCTGAGAGGAAAAGTGTTCAGCATCCACCACTTGTTGAATCAAGGAAGATTTTGTTACCACCCTTACACATCAAGCTGGGTCTGATGAAGAATTTTGTCAAGGCCATTGACAAAACACAAGCAGCTTTCAAGTACCTCCATGGAAAATTTCCAAGGTTAAGTGAAGCTAAGATAAAGGAAGGTGTCTTTGTTGCTCCTCAGATTCGTCAACTTCTTCGAGATGATGCATTTGACCATGCACTGCGTGGCAAGGAAAAGACGGCATGTAAAGCCTTCCAGTTAGTGGCAATACATTTTCTCGGAAACAACAAGGCAGACAACTACAGGTTGTTGGTGGAAAACCTCCTCAAGGCATACAAAAGCCTTGGTTGCAACCTGTCACTAAAGATACATTTTTTGCACTCTCATCTAGATTTTTTCCCACCGAACTGCGGAGCAGTGAGCGACGAGCATGGTGAGCGATTTCACCAGGACATTGCAACAATGGAGAAACGCAAATGGAGCCCATCAATGCTTGCAGACTATTGCTGGACAGTGACAAGAGATGCTCCATTTAATAAATACAAGAGACAAGCCAAGAAGCGCCGAGTAGACACTGAATAGGACTAAACTATGTACAGAATAGTTTTTTGCCTTTTGTTTCATAATAAATTTTATTTATATAAACCTTTTGCTGATTTTTAAAGTGTTACATAAACAGGACAGGTGAAATATTATCATGTAAAGCAACCATAAACACACGAAAAGACCTAGGTTTACAATTTATGATTAAAACTCTACTATCTACACAATATACATAGACATAAAATGTAAAAACTTAAATATCTTAAACAGTAGCCAATCAGTTGTTTTAATTGTCATATTTGAATTCAGCACATCAAAATACATAATAAATAGCACATTTTATCTCTGAAGCAGACAACTTCTCAAAAATTGTAGACCAGTGTTATAGTACCATATTACAGTTTATAATGTCTTTCAAGGCACTTCACCACTGGACAAGGTTCAAAGAGATACACAAATCTTTGTTCCACACCTGGCACAGAAATCTTAATTAGGAAGGGTCTTCTGGACCAGGAAGTTGTAACAGGCTACAGCTAGTCAAGTGAACCTGTAGCTTTCTCTCCACAACAATTCTGGAGTCTCTCAAGCATGGAACACTTCAGGACCAAATTGATGAAGTGAAAGGGCAGTGCTTAAAAGGTACTAAAGACTGAACCACCTGTCTGTATGCTACAATCTTTAAACATTCAGCCACCTCATTATGTGAGTCCATCCACTGCTGAACACAAACCATACTCTGAAGTAGCTTTTATGCCTCAGTACACTACTGTGCCATCAAGAAGTGTAGAAGAAAGGAAGGACATATGGAGCTTTCAAAATGAACATGGCAGCAGTAGAGAGGAGAGTAAATACTGCTTTCCCCTCATAGCTAAATCACATTTAAAAAAAAATGTAATACATCTTTTTAAATAAAGACATCTTAATCTGAGCAGTCACAAAACACATTTTGTTTGTCTTGACTTCAAATTCAACGTACACTACTGTACAGTCCTAAAGATGCAGTTGTGAGCACAGTGAGCACTCTGACACATCTGGTATACCAACTCCAGTTGGACTCCTTGCATGAAGATACATTTAACATGAGTAAGGGTTGCACAATCAGGGTTGAAATGTGCTGAAGCTGCTTTAAAGTGGATAAAAAGATAACATCCCTGCTCTTCTAGTTTACCAAATCAAAATCAAGGCAAAATAAGTGACGGACTACAGTAGATTATGGTGGGGATAAGACATTAAAGCTGGTTGATATATCTATCTATCTATAGATATAGATAGATATATCTAATTCTTAAAAATGGAACAGTCCTTTCAGAAACAAAAGGCTTTAACAAAAAAATGACAATGTTATCAACATTAGAGCTGGTTGGAAATAATCTGATGAAAGAGTTCCATGGGAAAATGCTAGATCACTGAACCTGTCTCGTGAAATGATTTATGATTGAACTATTGTCCAATCATAGGCAGGGTTCCACAAGAATCCTCCCATGCAGACTGCTCAGGGTCTGAGGACCCCAAAGCTTCCAGGGTCTATGGCTCCAGGGAAGCTCCATCAGACAGACTACCCTTGGGCTTCCAAGGTCTACAGCGCTGAGGCAGCCCCACCAACCCATGGCTTCAAAGGTTTACAGGCTCCCTGTCACAGAGCTAATGGAGGGTTTTGCTGACTGAGCCCTGAGAGTTCTATAAAGGGTTCAGCTCCTCAGCAGGGAACTGGAAGCCCTGAGAACTCTGATTTGAATTGGGGCTCTCAAGGCTTCCAGCCTTCCTGCTATGAAGCTGGGAGCCTGGAGGTTCTGAGACAGTCTCCCAGCATCTGGAGCAGGCTTGCCATGTGGGCTGTCCCATGTAACCTTTTGTTTTATGTATCCCCAATTAGTAGCTTACAGATAAAGAATCCAGGACAGTTAAAGATAATTTAGAGAAAGACTGTGAATGACACAGTGAGTGATACAATTAAAGACTTCATTTAAAATAAGAGTTAGTTGAAGCAAATAATCATTACAATATAAACATACACTGCCTTGATACTCACATTCTAAGATGAAATGATGCATCCAGGGGTGATTAGTCCCTGAATGGGAAGAATGGGTATAATCGTTTCTCTAATCGTACCTGGTTGATAGATGGAGGGGTGCCTAATCTAAAATTAGTGTGCTACCCTTTTTTATAATCTAACATTCTAATTATAATCTTAATTGGCATTAAGCCTGCCTTTTACCACATCTATATTTATGCTACCATAATTAAAATACCTTCTACTCACTCACTGACTATTTAATATTAGACATCACCTTTAATTAATATCTGTGTGAATGCCATACCTATAACTATCAATATAGATAGCATTTTCCAAAACATTAACATTTTACTTAAAACACTTGTAAAAACTAATTAGGATGAAATCGTATTTACAACCAGACCTAGGTTATGCCTTATTTTATCTTTAACTCGCCTTTGAATTTTCTCACTTCAATTTATTCATATTTTATTAGACCTTGCTTGACTATTGTCAAGCCTATTTTTAGGAAATAGATTTTTGGGCCTACTTACATTTCAACACATTTCTATATAACATACGCAAGTATCATCTCTTTAGGCTAGACCTGGGCTTCAAGATTCCTGGGTCAGCTAACTCAGAGGGGTTTTGATTCACAAATGTTTGTTGAACCTAAGATGTTTCTGCAAATTGTTTGGGGTTTAATTAATTGCTATTTTCTGATTAAACTTGTTTTGTTTAAAAGTTTATGTCTAGCTCCAATCACAATATTCCACACCTTTATGGTCTCTTATTTTCTTTGTGATTTTATGGCTGACTTTCTGAGTCATTAGGAAAACTTATATACAAGGATTTTTTTTTTTTTGGTTTGATTTGCTTTTTTAAAAAACAGAGGCTCAATTTTGCAAAATATTAGGTATTCTTAGAGATTCATACTAAAAAAAAAATAAATATTTCACAAATCAAATTCACCTAATCTTGTACTATTCAGTCCGTATGTGTTGCTATTAGTGGAGTATATTATTTCATGTGACTGGTATTTGGTTTTCTATGCTTGTGAAATTAATGCTTCTGAAAAGATACAGACACCTTTAAAGTGGTTACTTTTTAATTTTTTTTTAATATATATAAGAGCAGACTAAAGGCCCAATTCTGATCTGATATTCACTCACAGAGTAAGTAAGATCAGACTCAGGCTGTTGGGTATTTTCAGGCTATCATTTCAACAAACAGTACATGTGGCAATTGATTATACCCATTATACTATGAAATTATATAATTTCCCATGCCATCTATTTCATGGTGTAATGGCCACATTTTTAGTGAACATATGTTTTTACTGTTAATGCTAGTTTCAGTGGGGGATGTGAGATAGCCAGAAATCATATTGCCATATGTATGTTAAATTGAATTATATTTTTTTAGTACAGTTAGAGGTCTATTCTCCCCTCAATGCACGTATATACATCCAATTAATGTCAATAGGAGTTATATGTGTGCATCAAGGGAGACTATAGCCATATAATGTTGGCATGATTAGGATTTGTTGTTGTTGAAACAGAGCTAATGTCTTCCTTGTTAAAATTTCTGTCTGCAAAAAAGTTACTCGTCTTGGCATTGCAAACTATTTTTATTCATTATCTAAAAGGAAGACTCACATAAATAGGCAAGGAAGCTGTTTGAAGACTTTTGTCATAAGATACTGCTGCCAATTGTCATAACCAGGGTGTGGGTGGTCAGGACTAGTTGTCAGGGCAGGAGTCAGGAACCTGAAGTCAGGAACTGAGCAGGGCAAGCATCAGGATGGGAACAAGGCAGGCACAGAAACAATCACACTACAGGCATAAGTGGTGAGCAGCCAGCAACCTGCTAGGTCCCTTAAGCCAATCAGGCAGTTCTACTGTAAATCTGATGAGTACATTAATCTGCCTGGGAGGGCTACTCCTCCAACTCTGCTGAAACTGCTCAATCCTGATGGTAACATTTGCTCCCTTTCTGACAATGAAGTAAGTTCTTAAGTATATATTTCTGTAGTCAAATGTGACTACTCCATTCCACTAATCATCCCCCAATCCCTTTGGCAGCCTTAGAGGACATTTTGACATAAGATATACAGAACACGCAGTCTTCAGTGTTACTCTCTGTGATGCATTCCACAGTTGAGTAACTGCCTCTTGTTCCAGCTCTGGATAGTTTAAACTTTCCTTTTACCTCCTTTTAAATAAGATTTTAAAGAGGAAAAAGATATTTTACAAGTGAGACATAGGTTTGATAATACCTGACCATCTATAAATAGAATCCTCTGCTGTTTCCTGGAGGAGCTAAGTAAAAAGAAAAAGAAAAAAGATTAGCCAGTTGTGAGATTACCAGGGTACAATCTGGACCAAAGACCAGCTATTTCCCCTGGCTTCTTCAACTTGGAGTGCCTTTTACACTGCTTCACTGTGAGAGTTACCACTCCTGATCTGCTCACACACAGCCTCCAGCATGTAAATTACTCCAAATTACATTATATGAGTGCTATACCCAGCCACTCATGAATTACACTTCAGAGCACCACCAGCAAACTCCCAGTCCAAGGGTTTCCCAGACATGTGCATCTTGTACTGCTCAGCTCAATCCTGGATAATACAAACACATATAAAGTCTGCCATTTTGTTATTTGAAAATTATATGTACAAATGCTGTTATCCCAAATGTAATTTCTCAAACATGTCAATCCAAATGCACTGGTTTAGATAAAACAGTAAAACAAGTGTATTAACTACAGAAAGATAGATTTTAAGTGACTACAAGAAATAGAATTGGTTACAAGAAAATAAAAGTAAATGCAACTAATGCCTAAGTTAATGAGCTAAGTGATTTCAGAGCAAAGGTCTCTCTCGCCACATGTTTCAGCAGTCTTATTGGCTGATTTGTTTTTTCATTCAGGATCCCTCCCCCATTCCAAAGATTTTTCCTTCGTTCTTCGGGTGTTGTGGATCCCGTGGGTAGAGAGAAAGTGAGAGAGAACTTATAGAGCTTTCTCTTCTTTGAGAATCACATCCAACCGAGGTCCAGGAGACAAAAAGTCTGTATGGATGGGAATCCCAAGTAGTTTCTTTGTCAGGATGTAGATTTTTGCTCACACCTTCTTCCTGTCACAGAATATCCACTTAACCATGTGATGGTCTATTTCAGGGGTCGGCAACCTTTCAGAAGTGGTGTGCTGAGTCTTCATTTATTCACTCTAATTTAAGGTCCCGCGTGCCAGTAATACATTTTAACGTTTTTAGAAGGTCTCTTTCTATAAGTCTATAATATATAACTAAACTATTGTTGTATGTAAAGTAAATAAGGTTTTTAAAATGTTTAAGAAGTTTCATTTAAATTAAATTAAAATACAGAGGCCCCTGGACCGGTGGCCAGGACCCGGGCAGCGTGAAACTCATTTCATCCTTGAGCAAAGCCCACTTGAGAGGAAAGTGGGATAGAAGAAAATAAAGAGAGATGGTGCTTTGGCCCAGAGGGATCCTTGGAACTATAACTCATTTTTCTTTGAGAACGTTTATGGAAATTCTGGAATTTTCCATCCAACACTTACTTAGATATAAAAATGTCTATTCAGTTAACTCTGTCCATAATCTGCTCTCCATGTAAGATGACAGGGATATAATATAGATCGCATGACAAAAGAGGAAACAAGTAGCTGGCCAGTGCCCACCTTCAAAGAACCTGTCACGTCCTGTGATTCTGATGTCATCATTGCTAGCATCCCAGAATCCAGACATGATCAGCCTCTTTAGTTTTCATTGAAAATGAAGTACAGGAGTGAAAGTATTGACTCCAAACCATCAAGATCTTGGCAATGGGATTTATAGGATTCTTCTCCCACAAGTGGATCTGATATAGGGGCCATCTTCAAAAATTGTCTTTTGTAGGCTTCTTTGGAGATGAGAGATGAAGGAAAGGGAAATTATATGTTACAAAATTGCAATTGAATGCACTGTGCTAAGCCAACCCCTGTAACTAACATGGCAAGAATGAGAAAGTTGTTAAATATCCCAGAGCAGAATATACTAGAGAGTCAACACTGCTGTTTTCAAACAACTAGGATAGTTTGATTTCCCAGCAAGGGTGGTGAAAATGCTACTCTCTATCTAATTAAAATACCCCAGGCATGCAAGTGGGAAAAGAACTATACTCATCTGGCAAGGCAGCTTAAAAACCCACGCATGGTCTACCCAGAGGAATCGGGAGTTAAACATTACTTCAGAGACAAGGGATGGGCCAAAAGAGGTTCAAATAGGGCTAATTATTTGCTTTCTCTCCCTGCTCCATATATGTACTCCACTGAGGGTTTATGAATGCACATCATGCATCTGGAGCCAGAGAATTTGAAAATAGTGTTCCTTGTTCTGCACATGTGCCCTGGCTTGCCTCATGGTTTTATCCGAGATGACAAAGCATGGGGTGGACCAACCATATCTCCTGTACCTTCTCCACCACAAATCCAACATATCTGCAGCAGAAAAGGAGGAGGGTGGAAAGTGGAATTCAAATAGGGACCATACATCTCAAAGAACTTCTAGTTACAGGTGAGGAACCTCCTCTTCTTCTTCGAATGATGGTTCCTATTATATTCCACTGAGGTTTATTAACAAGCAGTACCTAAGTTGAAGGAGGGTGCGAGGATGAAGATGGAAGGGTTGAATGGAGGACAGACACACCAAAGGAAGCATCTGCCACTGAGTCCTGTACCAAGATGTAATCCATGGCAAAGGTGTGTACTGAACTCCCTGTGGCTGCTCGACATATATTCTGGAGCAGCATGTCATGGAGGGCAGCCATGGTTGAAAACTGGGCTCTCATGGAATGGGCCCACACCTCAGAGGGTGGAGGCAGGCCAGATAATTAGTAGCAGAGTGTAATGCACCCCAAAATCTACTTAGAGATTCTCTGTGTGGAGAATGCCTGAATCTTAACTCTTTCAACTATTGCAACAAACAATTTGGGGATTTTTTGATTGGTCTTGTCCTCTGCAGGTAGAAGGTTAAGGTCAGATAGACATTGAGGGAGTGGAATCGTCATTCCTCTTCAGAGGCATGTGGCTTCAGGAAGAAAATAGGCAAGTGAATGGATTGATTAATGAGAAACTAGGAGGTGATCTTTGGCAGAAATTTGGAATGCAGGAACAGGGAGACTTTATTTTTATGTCAGACTCTCTTTTCATGACTTTCCATCATGGCTCCAAGTTCACCGACCCTTCTAATCAAAGAGATAGCAAAAAGGAAGATAACATTCATGGAAAGGAGGGACAGAGAACACAATGCCAGTGGCTCAAACCATGGTTTCATTAGTAAAGAGGGCACTAGGTTAAGGTCCCACTGGGGAGAGATGGGTTGTATGGGTAGGAAGGTTCTGATGAGGCCTTTCCAAAACCTAGCAGTCAAAGGATGCATAAAGATGCAATGTCCTTCCATAGGGAGAAGGGGTGGAAGACGCTAGTTGCTTCTAGGTAGATCTTGAGAGAATTGAGAGAGAGACCCAAAGCCTTCAAGGACAGGAGGTAGTACCAGGAGGAGGGGGATCCCCACCACTTTTGGGGGAAATCCCTTTTGTTGGGTCCAGTAGGTGAAGAGTTTTCACTTGGCCTGGTAACAATGCCTTAGGATTTTTTTCCTGCTGCTGGAGAGGATGTTTTGCACATTGGATGAACACACTCATTCTAGAGAAGATGCCCATCCAAATACCATGCCCTGTGGTGAAGCATCCATGGATTGGGATGTCTAATCTTGACATTGTGTTGTGTCTGTAGATTGGGGAAGGTGAGGATGGAAATTGAGGGGATGGGCAGATATACAAAGGAGGTTAGGAAACCAGAACTGTGTGGGCCTGCAGGGGGTGATCAGAATGACTGTCGTTCTGTCTTGTCTGATCTTGTGGAGTACTCATGGTAGAAGCAGGAGAGGAGGGAAGACAGAATTAATTAGTCTGACCAGGGGAGTATGAGAGCATCACCCTGAGTGATGACCAAGATCCCCCCAGAGCAGTATGTGCTGCATTTGCTGTCTACGGGAGAGGCAAAGAGGTGTCTGATCAGTATCCCCCATTGGGCGAAAATGTCTTGCATTACAGCATCATGGAGTTCCCATTCATGGTCATTGCAAACTGCCCATTGAGTGAGTCCACAATCATGTTCTGCATCTCTGGGAAATAGGTTGCAGATAAGAGGACTTGGTGGGCAATGCATCAATTCCAAAGGCTGACTGCTTCTGAATATATAACGTGCTCATGTTTGGTGGTGTCATCCGACATGATGAGAACATGATAGGAACAGATGAATGGGAGAAATGCTTGGCATGCCTTTCTTATGGCCCAACCTCGAGAATGTTGATGTACATCCTGGACTGCTAAAGAGTCTGTCCTCTGCAGTTCCCTGAATCATGTAGTCACCCATGTATGCTCCCCAGCCTATGAGTGATGCATCAATGATGATTGTCTTGTCCAGGGAGGAGGGGAGAAAGCAAACCCCTACACATACCTGATGCAGGTCCACCCACCAGTGAAGGGATGAGAGTACCCTGGGGGGGACTGTAAGCATGAGGTCCATGCCATGATGTTTTGGCAAATAAACCATCTGGAGCCACATCTGGAGACAGCGAAGGTTGAGTCTAGAGAAGACTGTGATGTATGTACATGAGGCCATGTGGCCAAGGAGAGAGAGAGGCAAGTTGTGGCCAGGACAGAGGGATTGTTGATGATGTGAGTTATGAGTTTTTGCAGAGTCTGAAACCTATCCTGTGGTAGGTAGGCTCATGCTGTGACTGAGTTGATGGTGGCCCCTATAAAGTCTAGTCTTCACGTCTGGATCATGCTGCCAGGAGCCAGTCATCAAGATATAGGAATCCAAGGACCCAATAACACCAGATGTCAGCTACCGTGGCAGATAAAACCTTGGTGAAAATACTGGGAGCAGTGGTGAGTCCAAAGGGAAGCACCCTGTACTGGAAATTGTGCAAGTCAATAGTGAACTTCAGGAACTGTCTGTGGGGTAGATGGATGTCTATGTGAAAGTATGTATCTTGTATATCAAGAGCCATAAACCTCATGCCTTTTTCTAAGGATGGGATGATCGATGCTAGTGTGACCATATGAAACTTGTCCTTGATGATGAAGCGATTGAGAAACCAGAGGTCTAGAATTGTTATCCATCTTCCTTTCTTCTTGGGTATCAGGAAGTAAGTTGAATAGAACCCTGTCCTTTGATATTCCAGAGGAACATTCTCTATCGATCCCTGTTGTAGTAAGGAGTTTACCTCTTGTATAAGGATGCTGTCATGGGAGTGGTCCCTGAGGAGAGATGGGGTGGGGCTTTGGATGAGGTACCATGATGAACTTGATCATATAGCCATGGTAGATGACATTTAGCACCCATTTTCCCATTGTTACCACACTCCAAGCTGGGAAAAGGAGTCCTAGACAGTAGGAAAATCTCAGAAATATCTTTTAGGCGGGGGTTGCCTCTGGGAGGAGGAAGACTGCAAAGATGGTCCCCTGGGTAAGATCTCTGAATCTTTTAAAGCTTCCATGGTGGCACATAAAGTCTCTGGTGGAAAAGCTGGGTGAACCTGTAACATTGTGTGGGTGGCAGGTGGTGAAATCTCCACTTTGGTGCAGGCATATAAATATCCAGGGAACATAGGGTACCACTGTAATTCTTGAGTGTATGGAGTGAAATCATCCATCCTTTCCGTTAAAAAGATCGGATTAATTGAAAGGAAGATCTTCAATGTTATTCTGTACATCCCTAGACAAGCCAGAGGAGTGGAGCCACAATTCCCTCTGCATGACTATGCCCATAGCCATAGATCGTAAAGAAGTATCCACTGCATCCATAGGTGATTGAAGCATCGTTCTTGCCACCAGTTTCACTTCTTCCAGGATTGTTTGGAAGTGTTCTGTGCTTGCTGTGGAAGCTTGTCAGTAAATTCTTCCAGTTTGTAATTCAGGAAATCGTATTTGGCTAGTAACGCCTGACAATTTGAAATCCTGAACTGAAGACTGGCCAAGGAAAACCTTGCAGCCTATAAGGACCAACTGCTTGCCTTCCTTGTCAGATGTAGTGGAACATGTATATTGCTGCATGGAGTGTTCCATCATTGCCTGGACTACAAGTGAATTCAGGGGGGTGTGGGGAGAGAAGAGAAATTCAAACCCATTAACTGGCACATAATATTGTTTTTCTGCTTCTTTGAGGGTAGGCATATAAGTGGCTGGTGTATGCCATACTTTCCTAGCTGGTTTGAGGATGGCATCATTGATTAGTAAAAAAAAAATCTATTTGGCTCAGGCAAATGGAGGCTGTCCAGGACTTTATGTTGTGTAGCTTAGATTTCCTCCAGGGGATGTGATGCTCCCCTATCACTCTAAGCAGGGAGTTCTGAAATTCTGTAAAATCATCTGAGGGGGAAGGAGATGCTGAAGTCATTGCCTTCTCTGATGAGGAAGATGGGAATCTCTCCAGTTCCAGCAGAACTGAGATGTGGGTTTCCTCTTCCAGCATCGTGTCTGAGCATCTACTCAAAGGCACCTGTACCAGGGAGGTGGGTGAAGGTTTTCTTGTGGACCAGGTGTGTTCCGAGAGGTGGGTATTGCAACCAAGGCCCCCATCAGTGCTAGTGTGTTTGTATCCAGAGGGTGTTGTTCCAGGCCCCATGGAATGGGGAACCAGTGGCCCTGTGTCAAGGTTCCTTCCCCACTCTGAACTCTAAGCTTAACTACCAGCTTAGATCTGGTTTTGCTGCTGCCACCCAAATTATTTATGAGTTATTTGGGAAACTCTGTCTACCTCCCCCGCCCCCAGAATATCTCCCTCCCAAGTACTATAACCCTTCCCTGGGTAGCCTTGAGAGACTTCTCCACCAATTTCCCGGTGAACACCGATCCAAACCCTTGGATCTTAAAACAAGGAAAAATCAATCAGGTTCTTAAAAAGAAGGCTTTTAATTAAAGAAAGAAAGGTAAAAAACATCTCTGTAAAATCAGGATGGAAAATAACTTTACAGGGTAATCAGATTCAAAGAGCCCAGAGGAACCTCCTCTAGCCTTAGGTTCAAAGTTACAGCAAACAGAGGTAAACCCTTTGGGAAAAGGTACATTTACAAGTTGAGAAAACAAAGATAAAACTAATACGCCTTGCCTGGCTGTTACTTACAAGTTTGAAATATGAGAGACTTGTTCAGAAAGATTTGGAGAGCTTGGATTGATGTCTGGTCCCTCTTAGTCCCAAGAGCAAACAACCCCCCCAAAAAAGAGAACAAACAAAAGCCTTCCCCCCACCAAGATTTGAAAGTATCTTGTCCCCTTATTGGTCCTTTGGGTCAGGTGTCAGCCAGTTTACCTGAGCTTCTTAATCCTTTACAGGTAAAAGGATTTTGGTGTCTCTGGCCAGGAGGGATTTTATAGTATTGTACACAGGAGGGCTGTTACCCTTCCCTTTATAGTAATGACACCCTGTAATTGTGGCATATCATGAGGGGAAGAAATAGTTTCCTTGGAAGTGGAAGGTCCCAGCAACTGTTTTTCCAATTCAAACATTCTGGGGCTTGGGCGATTTTTCACAATCTCCCTGTGATTAAGGGTACTCTCTCCTTATGTGGTACCAGTGTCAGAGTGGTGGACTTCCCCGGAGCGGGTAGATCCCCCACTTTATGAGGCTCTGATGTCAATGGTACCTGTATATCAGTAATCAGGACCACCAGATCCCCTTGCTTGTGAGAATTCTTCTTATGTTTGTGCACTTTAGAGTGCACTCCCGCTCTGTGACTTGAATTTGTGGAAGGTGCGTTCCCTTCATTCTGTTTCAAGGAAGATTTAATACCGTGCTACTGGGCATACTTCCTTACCTCCCGACTAGGCCGTGGCATGGGGTCCATAGTGGTGGTACCACCAGTGCTGGATCCGGACTCACTAGCCACAGGTATGTTTCAGGCTGATGTACAGGGTGGGGAGTCCCCGGCCTGGGTCAAAGTAAGGCTTTCTGGTGACTTTCAAGAGGTGTTTCCAGAGGACAGCTCACCTTCTCGGGTACGGCTGGGGAAGGATTGGCAGATACTGCACCTGATGCAATGTGGACTTCTCCTAAGCAGTAGAGGCAGCGTTGATGTTAGTCACTGACTGAGATGAATGCAAGGCAGGAGGCACAGATTTTAAAGCCAGGGGTGTTCAGCATAGTTCAATAGCTATGCATGGGTACAGGGGTGGGGGTGTTTATGGAGAAACAACCCCCCCAAACTATCAATCCTATTTACTAAAACTACTATAAAACAACTAAAATGCTACACATCTCTAAAATCTAAACCTATATACAACACTCTTTGGTTTTAAAGGTGTGACACAGAGGAGGACGCTAATAGTTCTGACCCAGACCATGCAGTGCTGAGAAGGAACTAGAGACACATCTGTCTGCCCCACCCTTTATCATCTCGGACGAAACCATGAGATGAGCCAGGGTGCATGCACAAACCAATGGACACTACTTTCAAATTCTCCTGCTCTGGATGCATGTGCATATGTGTAAACCATCAGTGGAATACAATTGGGACCATCACTCGAAGAAGAATATTGTGGTAGACCAGTTACCTAGACATCTGGTGGCATGCTGGGTATATCTAATGCTTGCAGGAAAAGTGTAGGCACTCCAAGCTTTGTCCTTTGGCTGCATCTGCTGTATACCCCTACCAGCACTAAGCTGTCTCTAGCCAGCTCAAGTCCTCCAGTGCCATCTCCCAAGCTGTTTGCTACCTGGCCTGATCTCCTCAGCCAGCTCCTAGGTTACTGCCTGTAGCTCCTGCAACTTCTGACTGCCTCCTGAGCCTGGTCCCCTTTGACCTTTGGATAGACTTCCAGCCAGTAGATGACTCCATAACCTCTAGAATACAGGAGAGGAGAAGGGGAGGAAAGAATGAAATAGTGCCAGTCCACGAGCAAGCAGGATTATTACAATAATTACATTTCGTTGTAAAACTGCAGTTTATAAGCCTGCTCAAAGAAGTGGGTTATGAGAAGATACTTAGAGAAAAACTTTTATATAATATTTGCTGAAGATTTTTACCTGTGTTACAAGAGTGAGCATGGAAAAGTTGTGGGATGACATCACCTGAGAGAGAATTCTGCAATAGGTACAAACTTCATTTCTCTGTTGCTGTGGATTGTTTCCGCTTTGGTGTTCAGTAAATATAGGGCCATCTATGGATTATTTAGTAATCATTGTGAACATTCAGAAATGTAATGGGTTCTGTTTTATCCCACTTTCAAGCAAAACAGCATTGCCTTTTTGCTAAGAGGAGAATTTTAGCTCTTGTAAGCTAGTTCCTATGTGGAAGAGAAATGGGAGGCAGAGTCAGGGAATTTTTCAATATGTAAACAAATTTCAAGTCCTGTTTCCTTGAACAGACTTGCTGAAGCAGCTCCCTTTTGTAGAACCCTCAATTAAGACATCTTCACTCTTTTCCCCAGAAGATGCTGTCTTCACCCTCTGTTTCTCTCAAGAGCTCTGAGCCTGATTAAACTCACAGTTTAAAACACAACTCCTGGGAAACATCCCTGATTTGTTCACCAAAAACCTCATGATTTTTCTTTGATTATCTTGCACTTTCCCAGAAGAGAACAGAGCCTCCAAGTCTGAAAATGCATGAAAGGAATCTAACCGAGAGACAGACATGAATGTTTCCACAATGAATTCTGCTTGAATGATTTTTGTCTGAATTTGTCATAACTTAGCCACCTCTCCTCTGATCTGGCTATTGGAGATAAAATGACCTAAATTTAACGTAAGTCTTATATTTCTAGACCAAACCCAGATTTACATTTCAAGACACCGCTAGAATCAGGTTTTCAAGTGCCCAGTGGCATATTTTCAGAAGCACTCAACATGCTGTCACTTTTGAAAATCTGCCCACTTATTTTGCTGCCTAAATGGGAGTGGAACTCTTTTGGAAATCTGGCTGCACTATGGGTTTTGAATCCTTTAGCAAAGTCAGCATTGTCTACATAACCAAACTTCTTGTTCTCAAATTCAGAACGGGAGGTAAAATAATTAAACACACAACATAGCTAGCTATCCTTCTATGATCCCAATTTTAGTTGACAAAACCAAAATAATTCTTTTCAGAGACTTTGCTAACAGGGCTGTTAACAGGAAGTTTCGCAAGGGAGTATGGAAGGAGAGTGGGAAGGGGGCAAAGTCAACTTGCCGGCCTTTAAAACCTGTAAACTAAACTATATTCAAAATATGTTGATTTAAACAAACCCCTTTCATTAACCTAGGTAGTTGTAGGAGAGAATGCAGGCAGAAGCCCAGCAGCAGAGTGGGGGCTATCCAGTTTATTGCGCTGAATGCAGCATGTACAATTATCTGCCCAGTGGCATATGTGTGCATTTGCTGCAAGGAGGTCCTGGCCCTCAGAGACCACGTTCGGGCTTTCGAGGCCAGGGTGGTGGAACTGGAGGAGCTAAGGGAGGCAGAGAGGTATGTTGATGAGGCTTTCTGGGATACTGTATATTTGTCCCACCTCTGGTCAGACAGCCCCAGTGCTGTTGAGGAGGATGAAAGGCCCAGGGAAGTAGAGCAGTCAACGGGAGCAGAGGGAAACCTTCCCATAGTTGAGACCCTCCTTCCAGATGATGTTGGGATATACTCTCACACTGAGATTACCTCTCCAGGGGAGGGAACTCCAGTCATTAGGAAAAGGCAGGTGTTAGTAATGGGAGATTCAATCATTAGAAACATAGATAGCTACGTTTGTGATGACCGGGAGAACAGTATGGTAACTTGCCTGCCTGGTGTGAAGGTTGCAGATCTCTCGAGGCATCTAGATAGACTAATGTGTAGTGCTGGGGAGGAGCCAGTGGTCGTGCTACATGTAGGTACCAATGACATAGGGAAGGGTAGGAGAGATGTCCTGAAGGACACATTTAGGCTGCTAGGGAAGAGACAGATATCCAGGACATCTATGCTGGCATTCTCAGAAATGCTTCCAGTTCCACGCGCAGGGCCAGGTAGGCAGGCAGACCTTCAGAGTCTCAATGTGTGCATGAGACGATGGTGTAGAGAGGACGGGTTTAGATTTATTAGGAACCAGGGAAACTTTTGGGATGAGAGAGTCTATAAAGGAGGGATGGGCTCCACCTAAACCAAAGTGGAAGCAGACTGCTGGCACTTAACATTAAAAAGGTTGCAGAGCAGTTTTTAAATTAAGAGATGGGGGAAAGCCGACTGCTGCAGAGGAGCAAGTGGATCAGACAGAGACTTCTCTTAGAGGAGAGTCTATTGATAGAGATTCTCTAGGATGTAGTCAGGAGGACAGGATGGAAGAGGATAAAGTAGGGGCCAGATCAGAGAAGAAACATTCACATAAAAAAGAATCCGACACATCAGAAAAGGGCAGACAAATAAACAGTAACGAGTTTTTAAAGTGCTTGTACACAAATGCTAGAAGTCTAAATAATAATATGGGTGACTAGAGTTCTTCGTGTTAAAGGAGAATATTGATATAATAGGTATCACAGAAAACTGGTGGAGTGAGGACAATCAATGAGACACAATTATTCCGGGGTACAAAATATATCGGAAGGACAGAACAGGTTGTGTAAGAGGATGGGGAAGGGGGGGTTGACACTATATGAGAAAGAAAATGTAAAATCAAATGAAGTAAAAATCTTAAATGAATCCACATGTTCCATAGAATCTCCATGGTTAGTAATGTCATGCTCTACTAAGAATATAACATTAGGGATTTATTATCGACCACCTGACGAGGACCGTAATAGTGACGATGAAATGCTAAGAGAGATTAGAGAGGCTATCAAAATAAATAACTCAATAATAGTGGGGGATTTCAATTATCCCCATTTTGACTGGGTACATGTCACCTCAGGATGAAATGCAGAGACAAAATTTCTTGATACTTTAAATGACTACTTCTTGGAGCAGCTGGTCCAGGAACCCAGAAGGGGAGAGGCAATTCTCAATTTAGTCCCGAGTGGAACACAGGATCTGGTCCAAGAGGTAACAATAATAGGACCGCTTGGAAATAGTGACCATAATATAATAACTTTTAACATTCCAGTGGTGGGAAGAACACCTCAACAGCCCAACACTGTGGCATTTAACTTCAGTAAGGGAGCTATGCAAAAATGAGGGGGTTAGTTAAACAGAAACTAAAAGGTACAGTGACTAGAGTGAAATCCCTGCAAGCTGCAATGACACTTCTCAAAGACACCATAATAGAGGCCCATCTTAAATGTATACCCCAAATTAAAAAACACAGTAAAAGACTTAAAAAAGAGCCACCGTGGATTAACAACCATGTAAAAGAAGCAGTGAGAGATTAAAAGGCATGTTTTTAAAAGTGGAATTCAGATCCTAGTGACTTAAATAGAAAGAAGCATAAACACTGCCAAATTAAGTTTAAAAATGTAATAAGAAAAGTCAAATAGGAGTTTGAAGAAAAGCTAGCCAAAAACTCAAAAAATAGTAACAAAATGTTTTAAGTATATCAGAAGCAGGAAGTCTGTTAAACAACCAGTGGGCCCCCTGGACGATCGAGATACAAAAGGAGCACTTAAAGATGATAAAGTCATTGCGGAGAAACGAAATGAATTCTTTGCTTCAGTCTTCATGGCTGAGGATGTTAGGGAGATTCCCAAACCTGAGCCAGCTTTTTTAGGTGACAAATCTGAGGAATTGTCACAGATTGAGGTGTCACTAGAGGAGGTTTTGTAATTAATTGATAAATTTAACAATAATAAGTCACTGGGACCAGATGGCTTTCACCCAAGACTTCTGAAAGAACTCAAATGAAATTGCGGAACTAGTAACTATGGTTTGTAACCTATCCTTTCAATTGGCTTCTGTACCCCATGACTGGAAGATAGCTAATGTAACAGCTCTAGAGGTGATCCCGGCAATTACAGACCGGTAAGTCTAATGTCAGTACCAGGCAAATTAGTTGAAACAATTGTAAAGAATAAAATTGTCAGATGCATAGAAGAACATACATTTTGGGGCAAAAGCCAACATGGTTTCTGAAAAGGGAAATCATGTCTTACTAATCTATTAGACTTCTTTGAAGGGGTCAAGAAACATGTGGATAAGGGGCATCCAGTGGACATAGTGTATTTAGATTTCCAGAAAGCCTTTGACAAGGTCCCTCACAAAAGGCTCTTACGTAAATTAAGTTGTCATGGGATAACAGATAAGATCCTTTTTATCGATTGAGAACTGGTTAAAAGAAAGGGAACAAAGGGTAGGAATAAATGTTTAATTTTGAATGGAGAGGGGTAATTAGTGGTGTTCTCCAACGGTCAGTCCTAGGACCAATCCTATTCAACTTATTCATAAATGATCTGGAGAAAGTGGTAAAAAGTGAGATGGCAAAATTTGCAGATGATACTAAACTGCTCAAGACAGTTAAGACCAAAGCAGACCGCGAAGAACTTCAAAAAGATCTCACCAAGTGATTGGGCAACAAAATGACAAATGAAATTTAATGTGGATATATGTAAAGTAATGCACATTCGGAAAAATAACCCCAACTAGACATACAATATGATGGGGAGGCTAATTTAGCTACAACTAGTCAGGAAAATGATCTTGGAGTCATCCTGGATAGTTCTCCGAAGATGTCCACACAGTGTGCAGCGGCAGTCAAAAAAGCAAACAGAATGTTAGGAATCATTAAAAAGGGGATAGAGACTATTGCCCTTATATAAATCCATGGTATGCCCGCATCTTGAATACTGCGTACAGATGTGGTCTCCTCATCTCAAAAAAGATATTCTGGCATTAGAAAAGGTTCAGAGAAAGGCAACTAAAATGATTAGGGGTTTGGAACGGGTCCCATATCAGGAGAGATTAAAGAGGCTAAGCCTTTTCAGCTTGGAAAAGAGGAGACTAAGGGGGGATATGATAGAGATATATAAAATCATGAGTGATGTGGAGAAGGTGAATAAGAAAAAAAGTTATTTACTTGTTCCCATAATATAAGGACTAGGGGGCACCAAATGAAATTAATGGGCAGCAGGTTTAAAACAAATAAAAGGAAGTTATTCTTCACACAGCACACAGTCAACTTGTGGATCTCCTTGCATGAGGATGTTGTGAAGGCTAGGACTATAGCAGGGTTTAAAAGAGAACTGGATAAATTCATGGAGGTTAAGTCCATTCATGGCTATGAGCCAGGATGGGTAAGGAATGGTGTCCCTAGCATCTGTTTGTCAGAGCGTGGAGATGGGTGGCAGGAGAGAGATAACTTGATCATTACCTGTTAGGTTCACTCCCTCTGGGGCACCTGGCATTGGCCACTGTCAGTAGACAGGATACTGGGCTGGATGGATCTTTGATCTGACCCAGTATGGCCATTCTTATGTTCTTATCACTAGAACCAGGTCTTTTTACATGAAAGGGATATGTCGCTATTTTTTGTCCTTTAACACACTGATCACAATGTTCATTTCAAGATACAGAGATGTCTAAATTGGAATTGGATTGAAGTTTTTTTCATACAAACTAAAATATGAATAGGAAAGATGCAAGGCAAAACAACAAAAGTAGTTAAAGCCCTAGACAGCACAAATAATTGGTCATACTATATAATTTCACTTCTAAAGCCATTGTAACAGTGTTTTGTGCATGGTGTTGCACTGTTCATACTGAATCAGAAATAAAAGTACACTTGAGTTTCACAAATGCCCATTTTCTCTTGAGCTGATTTCTTAAACTTAGACTACGAAATATATGTTGAAACATTGTTAATAAGCGAGATGACAAAATTTCCTCTGCAAAGAAGGAAATGCCTAGAACTGTGGCTCTAGAATGAGAAAATGCCAGATTTTAATATTAACCCCTTTTGGACCCCAAGCATTTTACAGTCAGAAATAAATGCTAGAAGCATTTGCATGATGGTATGAAGTGTTGTGGCCATGGTGGTCCCAGGATATTAGAGACACAAGATGAGTGAGGTAATATCTTGCACTGGACCAAATTCTGTGGGCGAAAGAGATAAGCTTTCAAGTTTATACATAGCTCCTGAAGAAGAGATCAGTGTCAGCTTGAAAGTTTGTCTATTTAATCAACAGAAGTTGGTCCGGTTAAAGATATTAGCTCACCTATCTTGTCTCTCTAGAAGAAGCATTTACACACAGGCCTGAAAAACTAAACTTGCTAGGGAGGAAATCTTTAAATATTCTGTCAATGAAGAAAAACCTGATACATTCAGTCCAAACAAAGCAAAGTTGTCTACTAACCCTTTACAAAGAAGGAAACTTTGAATGGTCGAATGGAAGCACTTGATTGCAGTCAAAAATACCACACAGTTGGGACTAATTGAATCGGTGGAGTTAAACTCTGTCTAAACAGCATGGAAATCAAAGGACACAATATAAAAGAACATACATCTGAAAGCCTCTTACCTAGTACTGCAACAGAATGGAAAATAAAAGGGATTTTACTTCAGGTAAAGTTCAGTTAGCTTCATTTGTTACATGACAGAACTCTGAGAAGAGTAGGTTCCACTGTTTCCCCTGTTGAGTCAGGCACCACTGTTGGAATGGGTCCTTCCCACAGTAACAGGATGTTAAAGAACTAGGAAAATGTTACTGTGAGACATTGAAGAATGGCAGAGAGACTGCAGGACAGATGTAGTAACTGAACCTACTTTTAACTCTTTTTTTTTTTCAAATTGATGAGCTTTCAAGCTGCTGGTATCCCATTAGTTGGAAAGCACCTATGACACCTGCTGTTACAACAAGACAAGAGATGTTAGACAGCTCCCCTATGTTCATCTGAAACTTGTCACTCCCTTTCAGGGCTACGAAAACATGGCTGTCATTATTGTAAGCCACTTTCGTGCACACTGGGTACCATCAGGCAAACTTGATTTCAGTTCTTGTTATATTCTTTCAGGGGGTAGAAGCCTGCTTCCTCTGTGTGTCAAAAATGACAGTGGGAAAAAATCATGAGTTTGTTGCTACAGCTACCTAGTAAGCCTGCAGCTCAAACAGTGTGCACATACCTGCCAAGTCAGTACATTTTCAGTATTAATAAGTTTGCATAAATGTGTGCAAATATGCATGCATTTAAATAGGCCTTGTCTAGATTGGGGATTTGCCCCTATTACAGCTATTGATATAGCAGTACCATTATACTCCTTAGTGAAGAGAGGCAAAGCCCTAATTCTCCCCTCCCTCCCCCCAACCCAGTGAGGCTTAACCCGAGATCTCAGGCAAATGTAGGGTGACCATATTTCCCTATGTTGAATACAGGACACCTGTTAAAATTACTCATATTCAAGCGAGTTCAACGGCAATCAATCAGAACTATGCAGTACAAACGTTTAAATTAACATCAAGTTGACTGAGCCCCTGTTAAAAAGAAATACTGCGTAGCTGGATTATTTTTATTTACTTCCTTATCTTTCAGGCTTTAGTGTTCACATGGGGAGGGGTGACACACACACACTCCCATACACCTCTCACATGGGGGAGGGATCTGACCAACTGACCCAATCCTCCCTGCCTGGGGCTCTTTGCCCTCCTTGCCTGGCTGGGCCCCTGGGATGGACCTGCATTCCCTGGTACCTGGTGCCACGTCTTCCCGAGGCAACACATGTCCCCCCCCCCACCAGATTTCTGTGAGGGTTCACACCAGAATGTGGCCAGCAGCAGCCTTTCAGCACTGTGCAGGAAGGAAGGGATGGGTGTTGCTTCCAGCTGCAGGGCAGGAGGAGATGGTGAAGGGATGACCTGGCCTGTGTCTTTGCAGAGCTCATCTCTTCTGCCCCTCGTAGCTGGAAGCAGCTCCTTCCATTCCTGCCCACTCAGTGTTGAAAGATAACTAACACCTCCAGGTTGCTGCTGACCATCAACATAACACAGCTGCCTCCTGTACCCCAGCTATAGCACAGACAGGAAGGGGTTAAGCCCTAAGGTTGCTTTGTGCACCAGGGCCCAGGGGACCTGACTGAAGAAGCTTCAGTCAACCCGGCCAGAGAGGTGGCTCAGCAGGGGAGGGTGACTGGGGGACTGAGCAGCCCCACACTCCCTGGTGGCAAGCCCCGGGGGGGGAGGGGCGAAGAGGGTGCTAAGCCCCTGCCCAGGAGGCTGCTGTGGAGCCTGCAGGGTTGGGGCATGAACAGGCCGGGAATCGCTTTCCCCCTCCCCGGCCATTCCAGAGCTTCACTGAGGGGTGGAGAGGCTTCCCTGTGCCAGTGCTGTGCGTGGCTTGGGCACATGCAGGTCTCGGCTCCTCCTGGCCAGCTAGGGTGACCAAATGTCCTGATTTTATAGGGCCAGTTCCAATTTTTTGGGTCTTTTTCTTATATAGGCTCCTATTACCCCCCAGCCCGTCCCGATTCTTCACATTTCCTGTTTGGTCACCTTATGGCCAGCGCCCCGGGTTGGAGGGTTTTGGACTTTCCCAGGGCACCAGCCCAGCTAGAGGCAGTGGGGGAAGGAAGGATCCTGCCAGCCAGGCTGTTGGTGAACTGAACACTCCGACCAGGGGCTGGTTCTCCGCACAGCGCTGGGAGCAGGACACACTCTGCCGGGGGAAATATAGAGGAAATATAGTGGTGCTGGAGATTGGGGGCAGGGGTGAAAGGGCAAAGCATGGAGAGGACAATGAGAGGGGGAGCACCTAAAGCACAGATGGGTGGGCAGCAGAGGCAACACTTAACCAGCTGCCTCCTGGCTCCGCCCATACTCACCAGCCACTGCTGCTCACATTGCACAGCCAATGCCGGCCGGAAAAAGGATGGGAGGTGGGGCCCTGCTAGCTGAGAGCCGGCACGCTGCGGGGTCTGTGCTGATGGATGAGCAGGGGGAGTGGCCCATCCTGGCCCCGTGTGCTGCAGCTTTGCCCCGCCACCAGCCTTACACACCCACCCCCATCGTCAGCCACTGATGGAGGAGGGGGAGACAGAAAATACAGGACAATTTGCCTGTTTTTAAGACCAAGTCAGGAGGGTTTAAACATGGGACTTTCCCTTTAAAAATGGAATATCTGGTCACCCTAGGCCAATGTAAACTCCACCTATGCACACAGTAGCTTCACCTATCTTCACTAAGGGTTGCTTCAATCAGCAATACCAGTCTGGGTAAAGACACACAACACTCCACTAAGAATTAATCTCCTGCTGCCCCTCAATAGACTCCAACACTAATTTTTCCCCCCAAAACCCCTCTTCAGATAATGCTATGGTCATTCCTAACCTTTTGCTCCACTACTTCGCTTCTCTCTGGAATGGGTGAAGTAGCCAGGAGTCTGTCACTCTCCCCTGCCTGGGTGGAGGGGAGTAAACAAGGAGGAAGTTTCTTCATCTCTTCCTCCTCCTCCCCACCCAGCTCTGAGGGAAAATATTAGTAACTCTAAGAGTCGGAGGAAGAGCAGGAAAATTGAGTGCTTGGGGAGCATTCATAGCCTTTTGGGGAGGAGAAGGGGGATCTCTGTCTGCTCCCTATGCAGAGCAAAGAAGAAACTCCTCAACACAGAGAGCAACTCTTATTAGCTGCCTTCCTCCAAGAGATAAGGGAGTAGAAAAAATAGCTAGTTACAAAAGATACTTTCTTAGTCTGACCAGTTTTCCTCATAAACCTGTAAAAAGCTCTGAAAAAAGCATTGGCAGAGCTATGCTAGTACTAGCACTCTAGTCCCTTCTTTCCTCCATTTAACCCATAATATATATTATAGGTATAAAATCACCCTCACTTAAACTTTACGGTAACTTTAAAACTAACGCTTCTGCCATGGCTTTCTGTACTGGCAAACATCGAACCTCCAGCTATTGGTTGAGATATAGACACAGCACAAGCACTGAAATGTGCCGAAGCCTACTCAGAACTTCCCATCTGGCAGTATACCCAGTATACCCAACATACCCCAACGTCTGAAATCATGAAAATCACTATGGACTGTCAAGTATCAGAGGGGTAGCCGTGTTAGTCTGAATCTGTAAAAAGGACCCTCTGTTGCTTCTTACTATGGACTGTGTGCAACCACCTCATATCCTGGAACTGGTTAAGGAATGGCAAAGTGTCTGGACCTCATCCATCATTCCGAACAAGAACATTATCACTGATCACTGATTTGACCTGTCATGCAGATTTTAGACCACACTGATCTGCATTTGAACAAACTATGGAAGATATGGTTACTTGATACTCAAGTGGAAAATTAAAGACTCCCCTTCAAGCAACTGCAGTGAGAACATCCAAACCACTGAACACCTCATAACACAGTGCCCCAGGTATGGTTTCAAAGGTGAAATGGATGATATTCATAATGTCACAGAGGAGACTTTGAAATGGCATATGGACCTATAGCTACATTTATAGAATGTTGCTCTGCAGACACTATATGCGTGCATGCAAGAAAGACACTTAAACTTTGATTTATTTGAAACAAATAATTATGAATATTATTACCATATTTTAATACAAATTAAAGAGAAGACTTTATTTCAATTGGTGTATATTTATATTAGACACAGAAGAAAAAAAAAACAAAGCAATAATACAAAAATCATTCCGACACAAATAGCTCTTTAAACTATAAAGTTGCCCTTTTCCCCCAACATGCCTTTCTGAGGTTGGCCATTTAAATTTGGTAGAGCAAAACTGCTGCAGCTTTAATGTGGACAATTTGTAACTGGTTGCTGCTGGGCATATCTTCCTGTTTTCTAGATGGTAAGTTTCCCATGTACAGTGAACAAATGTTCATATTGTTTAGTCCATATTTAGAGTAATTCCTGTTTTCTGTTCCCCTGTTTCTTATACCTAGTCTGACAGTTTCATATTGGACTTACCTTTCCTTTACCTAGTAATGGCTATCTAAGTTTAAGAAGCAATAGATAAGTACAGTAAGGATGGCAAATCCTCCTGAGACCAAGTTTGAAACATGCAGACTATAAAATTGTATCATCCTAGTGGAAACATGGAGATAAGTTTAAAATATAAACATATTCAGTTGAATTAAGGGTTGGTTTGGTGGCAGTAGAACCAATTTTTAATTTTCCTAAAACGATCCCAAAATGACCTTGGTACAGCTGTCTTTTCATAGGATCATAGAACTGGAAGGGATCTTGAGAGGTCATCTAGCCCAGTCCCCCGCACTCATGGCAGGAATAAGGATTCTCTAGACCAGGGGTCGGCAACCTCTGGCACGCGACTCGTCAGGGTAAGCACCCTGGCGGGCCGGGCCACTTTGTTTACCTGCCGCATCCATAGGTTCGGCTGATCGTGGCTCCCATTTGCCACAGTTCACCACTCCAGGCCAATGGGGGTGGCGGGAAGCTGCGGCCAGCACATCCCTCAGCCCGCACTGCTTCCTGTGGCCCCCATTGGCCTGGAGCGGCGAACTGCGGACAGTGGGAGCCGCAATCAGCCTCAAACTGGTGCTTACCCTGGTGAGCCGCATGCCAGACATTGCTGACCTCTGATCTAGACCATCCCTGACAGGTGTTTGTCTAACCTCCTCTTAAAAACCTCCAATGATGGAGATTCCACAACTTCTCTAGGCAATTTATTCCAGTGCTTAACCACACTGACAATTAGGGAGTTTTTCTAATATCCAATGTAAAACTCCCCTGCTGCAATTTAAGCCCATTGCTTCTTGTCCTATTGCCAGAGGTTAAAAAAAACATTTTTCTCCCTCCTCCTTGTAACAACCTTTTATGTACTTGAAAACTGTTATCATGTCCCCTCTCTGTCTTCTCTTCTCCACACTAAGCAAACCCATTTTTTAAATCTTCCCTTATGGGGCATGTTTTATAACCTTTAATCATTTTTATTGCTCTTCTCTGGACTTTCTCCAATTTGTCCACATCTTTCCTGAAATGTGGTGCCCAGAGCTGAACACAATACTCCAGCTAAGGCCTAATCAGTGTAGAGTAGAGCAGTAGAATTACTTCTTGTGTCTTGCTTACAAAACACCTACTAATACATCCCAGAATGATGTTTGCTTTTTTTGCAACAGTGTTACACTGTTGACTCATATTTAGCTTGTGGTCCACTATGACCCCTAGATCTCTTTCTGTAGTACTCCTTCCTAGGCAGTTATTTCCCATTTTGTATGTAGGTAACCGATTGTTCCTTCCTAAGTGGAGTACTTTGCATTTGTCCTTATTGAATTTCATCCTATTTACTTCAGACCATTTCTCTAGTTTGTCCAGATCATTTTGAATTATAATCCTATCCTCCCAAACACTTGCAACCCCTCCCAGCTTCGTATCATCTGCAAACTTTATAAATGGTTAGAGAGAAAAGGCTGTAGTTGCATGCACACAGTCCTTAATGCAGAATAAGATCCTTGCTAAGTTTTTTTTTAAATTAGGTTAATTAATTTAATTGAGAAAGTCTTAAAGTTATTTACACATGCACTGTACATGTTTCTCCTTGCTTGTGCCTCAATTCCATTCTGGAAAGATAGGTTTTATGTGCAACTAAAATGAAATTGATACAGGAACAAAACATTTCCTTACCATGCTAACTTATTTTTATTACTGAAGCACAAATTCTTAATGTAGATGGAAATGGGAGAAATGTTCTTTCCTAGGGAGCAGAGCTTTCCTATAGATGCTACCTCTAGTCTAGTGGCTTGTGTATTATCTTGCAGTACTAGCACTCTTCCCCAGTACCTGATAGAAGGCCTAGGGCATCCATATGGAATAGATACACTTGTCCTGTCCAAAATGTCTCGGCATAATAGTTTGCAGGTAGGGCCTACAGCAGCCATTTCCATGCTGCATATTCTCCCCAAATCCTGCCTTCCCTTTCCTCAGCAGAAATGCACCAGTTTATATGCAAAGAAGACCCTCTGCAACCCTCTGCAACCATGGAAGAGGGGACATGATTTGCCTTTGTTCAAGAACTTGTCTGCCATAGCATGTAAGATAAAAAACAATGTCATATTGCGTTTGTGAAAACACAAAGCAGTTAAATATGTGAGAAAAAACTGACAATGCCTTAGTTAATAACTTCTATTCCCTCAAAACATCCCCTCCAAAAAGAAATGAAGAGCACAATCTAGGGAGTAAATTTCCAACACTTGTTTTCTTCTTTAGGTGCTTTAGATTTTCCTAATTGTTTCAACCCAGAACTTTAGAGCGTATCTTTAATATGAAGGCATCATTTGGCATTTATTATTGTTAGCAGTCTGAATACACCTATTTAGTTTTGGAGGCCTCCTGCCCTAAAGTACTGTGTATTCCAATGGGATAATTTGCTTGAAGTTTAAATTAGGTTTCAATTTGTGTTCCGCATGTCATATTTTCACCTGGTAATTCTATCTGGCATATTATTTTAACATGAACTAGAAGAAAAGAGTTTGTGCCTTTTCCTGTATATTTCAGTTCTGATTCCCTTTTCATAACTTTTCCAAGAGCTTCAGTGTTACTGAGTATTGTAAAGACCTGTTTGAATACTTACATGGCAGGTGTTGAAACATTGTGAGAGCTTAACATTTTAGCATTGGGTGATCATAGCCAGCAGTTATATCATAGTGTTGGTAGAAATTATCTATGCTACCCTATATATCAATGTTATTCCTATATGGTGGAGGAAAATAGCAAACAGAAAAATTGCAAAGTAGTTTGTGTTTAGTGACTTATTGTGTTGTGTATTAGAAAGTTATCATCAGATTGACTTGGATTTAGTGACACATTGTATGTCTTTTAAATATTTCAAACAGATTTAAGTTACTTTGCCTGGGGGAGCTTATTTTATTTGCTGATGAAATGTATTAGTCAAGATTTTATCTGACTGTATGCTTGGAATGTGTTTTTCTGTATTCCTTATTTCACTAAATAGGTAAAATGTATCTTAACAAGTACTATATTTTAGTTGATGGATGAAATGCACATTGAAATGTGATATTTGACTCAGAATGAAATGCATTATGGTTATAATCAGCTCCCCTGAATGTGATTATCAGTTGATGATTTTTATCAGGCATCACTGTCAAAAGTGAAGCTGGCTCAATTTTCCTGTGACCGCAAAAAAACAGCTACACAAAAAATGGCTTGGTCAATAAATGACAGTTAATTTCTGTGGAAATGTGAAACAATATTTTAGGGAGAAAGTCTTAGAAGTAGCATCCGTGAGCTTTCTGTTTAGACACACCGTGATACAGCACATTAATATTTGACAGTTTTCACCTTGGAAATACATTTTTATCCTCATCTTTTAACTTCTTTACAGGTATGCGTAATATGTGTAGTCACAAATGCTGATGCTGTGTTTTATGCTGAGTATCTTTGTCCACATACAGGCATGCATGTGAGAAATATCCATATAAAAGCTGCTCTATTGATTCCTGCCAGTGACCTTGGCTATCATTTAGAGAATTCTCTGAATGGCCATATTTTGCAAGGCCCAAGAATTTAAGTCAAAGAAGTATGAGCTCTCAGCACCTTGAAGCAAATACTACTCTTGAGGTCTTTTCACAGACATTTACACACGACAGGTAGGATTACATAAATTGCCAACTATTACAGAGTACTGACGCTGTTGACAAGGCTAAAGAATCTTATTCCTTATTTTGTTACATGGGGTCCTTCCTCATGGACAAAAAGAGATGGGGTGTCAGGCCTGTGCTCTCCTTTTATAGTACATCCATCCCTACCACTAATTAATTTAGCTCCGCAGCACTGAATTAGCATGGGAATGAAAGATTGGTACAGACTCTCCAGGCAGAGAACAGATTTAATATTTCTAGCTAAGAGTCATGCTCTCGGTTACAAGAGATGAAGTACATAAAATACACAGCAGTTCTGTTGGCTGCTGCTAATGTTCATATTCACTGTGAATTAGCTGGACCCTTGTGCTGGAGAATGGCTGCCAGAGAAGGATTTATTGAGATTGACAGCCTGTGTCTGTGCCATCTCATTTGCAAGAAGTTTTTTCCTTCAGAGTTCCAGTACTGAAACACTGGCTCCCTGTAGTTCTTTATACATGATCACACAGGTTGACATTTTATGCCAAAGAAAATGGATATGTGAATAGTAGATTAAAGGGGAAGTACTAGATTCTCAAGTAATTCTTTTGCATGTCACAAAACAGATTGCATTGCAGTGGATACATGAGGAAATCAGTTTTGCTAACTCCAGTGATTTTTGTTATGAATAACATGATCATAGAATCATAGGACTGGAAGGGACCTCAAGAGGTCTACTAGTCCAGTCGCCTGTACTCAAGGCATGACTAAGTATTACCTAGACAATCCCTAATAAGTGTTTGTCTAACCTGCTCTTTAAAATCTCCAATGATAGAGATTCCACAACCTCCCTAGGCAATTTAGTCCAGTGCTTAACTATCCTGACAGAAAGTTTTCCTAATGTCCAACCTAAACCTCCCTTGCTGCAATTTAAGCCCATTGCTTCTTGTCCTATCACCAGAGGTTAAAGAGAAAAAAAAGTCTCCCTCCTCCTTGTAACAACCTTTTATGTACTTGAAAACTGTTATTATGTCCCCACTCAATCTTCTCTTTTCCAGACTAAACAACCCATTTTTTTTCAATCTTCCAGCATAGTTCACGTTTTCTAGGTCATTTTTGTTGCTCTTCTCTGGACTTTCTCCAGTTTGTCCACATATTTCCTGAAATGTGGCACCCAGAACTGGACACAATAGCT
This sequence comes from Malaclemys terrapin pileata, assembly GCF_027887155.1. Classification (NCBI taxonomy): domain Eukaryota; kingdom Metazoa; phylum Chordata; order Testudines; family Emydidae; genus Malaclemys; species Malaclemys terrapin. Next base: position 145,995,366 of record NC_071506.1, on the reverse strand, counting down.
CAGTTGAGGCATAATCAGCACAGAGTTGAGTAGCAGAATTATTTCTTGTGTCTTTCTTACAACACTCGTGCTAATACATCCCAGAATGATGTTTTGTTTTTTTGTTTGTTTGCAACAGTGTTACACTGTTGACTCATATTTAGCTTGTGATCCACTATGACCTCTAGTTCCCTTTCTGCAGTACTCCTTCCTAGGCAGTCATTTTCCATTTTATATGTGTGCAACTGATTGTTCCTTCCTAACTGGAGTACTTTGCATTTGTCCTTATTGAATTTCATCCTATTTACTTCAGACAGTTTCTCTAGTTCATCCAGATCATTTTGAATTTTAATCGTATCCTGCAAAGCATTGGCAACCCCTCCAAGATTGGTATTGTCTGCAAACTTTGTAATTGTACTCTATGCCATTATCTAAATCATTGATGAAGATATTGAAAAGAACCAGACCCAGAACTGATCTCTGCAGAATCCCACTTGATATGCCCTTCCAGCTTGACTGTCAACCACTGATAACTACTCTCTGGAAATGGTTTTCCAGCCAGTTATACACCCACCTTATAGTAGCTCCGTCTAGGTTGGATTTCCCTAGTATGTTTATGAGAAGGCCATGCAAGACAATATCAAAAGTCAAAATATAGCACATCTACCATTTCCCCCCATCCACAAGGTTTGTTATCTTGTCAAAGAAAGGTTTGAGATGATTTGTTCTTGACAAATTCATGGTGACTGTTACTTATCAGCTTGTTAACTTCCAGGTGCCTGCAAATCGATTGCTTATTTATTTGCTCCATTATCTTTCCAGGTATTGAAGTTAAACTGACTGGTCTGTAATTCCCCTTTTTATAGATGGGCACTATATTTGCCTTTTTTGAGTCCTCTGAAATCTCACCCATCTCCCGTGAATTTTTGAAGATAATCACTAATGACTCAGATATCTCCTCAGTCAGCTCCTTGAGTATTCTAAGATGTATTTATCAGGCCCTGATGACTTGAAGACATCTAATTATTTTTACTAGTTCTTTCCCTGTTTTAGCCTCAGATCCTGACTCATTTTCTATGACATTCACTATGTTAGATGTCCTACTACCAACCTTTTTGATGAAAACGAAATCATTTATCACTTCTGCCATTTCCACATTTTCTGGTATTGTTTTGCCCCGCTTATTGAGTAACGGGCCTACCCTGTCCTTGGTCTTCCTCTTAATGTTGTTTTGTTGTTACCTTTTATGTCTCTAGCTAGTTTAATATTGTGTTGTGCCTTCGACTTTCTAATTTTGTCCATACATACTTGTGTTATTTGTTATGATGTTTGGTCCCTCTGCAGGCATTTTGTGATAGAGCAAAAAGTTCTGGAAATCAGATTATTTCTGAAAGCAAAGTGAGAGAGAGGCAAGAGACTTTCTCCCCCAAGGTGCCCTGTAGTCTAAGGGAATTTGCTCTAAACTGCAAGTCCAGAGACTGAGTTCTAGTGCTAGCTATTCTACTGACTTCTGTTTCTATTTCTGTACACTTTGCAACCTTCAGTATGAGACAAGACATCATGCTCAGAGTTCCTCCACTGTCCCACACACCCTTATGTAACAGTGAGGTAAAATATGTGTGCTGCATCTCCCCATATGTACTGGTCCAAACAGGAGGTTGTGAGTTCAAATCCTGATGATCTGTGTGGTGGTATGAATATAGACATACACATATACATGTACAAGCTTACGGATAATTGTTTAAATTATTTTATATTGCAAAATGCTTTATTTGGACCATAACATTTGTGTTTCTGTTGCATTTTTGTCATAATTTGGTTAATGGGAACATTAGCATAGACACAGAATTCCACATTATAGTCAGCAGGTTATGTTCTAGTGGTAGGTATTCAACAGCATGAGCAGATTCTGAGAATCTGACAGGGGCCACAACATGAACGCTCCTGCTATGACCCAAGGTAGCACCTGGAACAACATATTCAAGAAGACTGACAATTCAAAATGTGGAACCTGTCCAGCAACAATAAGAGCCAGCAGACTTGTGCTTTGCTGTTTGATGGCCAAATGTGTATTTCCGGTGTGGGAAAGATCAGCTCACACAAAGAAGCTGGACCCTGTGCTGAATGACAGATGCCGCTACATCACAGGATTTCTAAAACCAACAAACGTGAACAGCCAGAATTGCTCCAATGGATATTAGGAGAGCAGTCACAAGCAGAATGGGATGATTACAACAGGTCAGATATCCTCTACATAGCCACACTGCAGCAGTTAGCCACCTGAAATTGCAGAAACACTTCCTAGCTGCAGTGGAACTATTTGAAAAAATCACTGATGGCTACATGACTGGAATTGTCGCACACATGGCTCAAAATACTCAATAAGGACATAAAAATGCACACAAGCATTGCTGAAGACATTCCTGTAGGTGTGGTGGAAAGATTGGTCATCTTGGAGATGTTCAAATCACCTCTGAACAAGAGTTGGTAGGTCAAAAGTCAATATGTGGAAATGGAGTGTCCCAGAGACATGTTATTGTGGTGAAACACAAATCATGGCACATCTGTTGGTGTGCTGGTTCCTGGAGGAACCATATACCATGAAAGATCTCAGCAGAGCTACAGACCAGGCTATATCATGTGCCCAAAACTGGAAAAAAATGTATGATTGTGGTGGAAGCACATGAGAAGTAGTAGCCAACAGGTAGTATAATGGTTATTAAATAAACACACATTCTCTAAAACACAAGTAGATCCATAAACAAATATCCTTGTTAAATTAAATGATGGTATGTATAGATAGATAGTATATATAGTGCCTTAGAGCCCCAATCATGGAGCAGGACCCCTTTGTGCTAGGTACTGTAAAAACACAGAACTAAAAGACAGTCATTGCTCCAAACATCTAAGGGTCTATGTCTACACTTTGAGCTGGAGGAGTAAATTCCAGTTCTAGTAGACTAGCTCAGATCAAGCTCTCATGCTAAATTAGAGCATAGTTGATGTGGCATGAGTAGTGGAAGGGGCTAGCCACCCCAAGTACATATCCATCTGATATGGTAAGCATATATTCAAGGGTCTAGCTCTTTATGCTGCTGTGGATATGCTCTGGTCTACTTGAACTGGTATTTATATCTTCTAGCTATAGTGTAGATTTAGCCTAAGGGTATGTCTTCACTAGAACCTTCAGTAAAGACACTCGCTACTGCTTTGGGAGGGGTTCCACCATCTCTGTAGTTAATCCCCAAGAGGCGGTCAGCAGTCTATACTGGGGGTTAACTCAACTATGGTGTTCAGGGGTGTGGATTTTTCATGCCTCTGAGTGAACGTAGCTGGGTTGACCTAACTTTTTAGCATAGACCTTGCCTTCATGACACTTACTACATAACAGGAAACTCCGCTCTCCAATCCCTGTGTTAACATAAATAAGATGACAATTAACATATACATTTTGAATCAGAATTTGAGTTCTGATGCATAAGAAAGGAACTCCTTTAAACACACATCTTCATTTTTGTTCTCTGAATAACTGTGCTCTTAGTATACACAACTCTTAGTAGAAATAGTGAACAAACATTAAATTGGTCAACTGTGTCCTCAATGCAAACCCAAGGTATTTCTTCACATTACCCTTAAAGTTTATAACATAAGAAAAATCTTATATCTGACTTTGTCAGTATACCGGGAGAGCAAACTGTCTGCTTTAGAGTTTTCCCCCTTATGGTACTTTTTTAAGGTATATGGCTGGGATGGGGAAGCACAGAGAGCATTTGAATAACACACAAACAATATGACGGAATAAAATTTATGTGTAGTATTTATAGTAGCCTCTATCTATTTGTGAAGCAGAATTCTGTTGATGTTTTTACATTATAAATTGATATTTTTAATTGCTCAATTTGTGGAATGAATCACATAAGAAGAAATCCAGATATATATACTAGTTATTCCACACTCATCACTGCCTCTCACACACAGCCATAAATATTTACATTATGGACTAATTAACAAGTGAATATATTAACAGTGAAAGGGAATGTTGGTTGTGCGGTATGGTCATCTGTGACAATTTATACTGCTTTTGAACATTGTCAGGGCAGACATGTTCAACCTTTGCTTTAAGTACCAAAGAAACAGGGAATAGGATATCATTGTAATGTGCCTTCTGAAGAGTGAATTGCCATCATATACTGAAATCCCATACTAGAACATGCCTTCTTTCTGCAATGGGAGGGAATGTGTGGCACAATAAAACATTAGAGATTAGGAAATATATTTTGTCAGTGGTGGAAATGGAGTTGAATTTGATATCATTTTAGAAATTCCACACATTCTGTTGGGAGGGATTAGACTTTAAGATAGGGAATAAAATACGATTTTTATTTGAGTATAATACTCAATCTGGTGGTTCTGATTATGATGATGACGCCATAAACCTGCTTAGAGGCAGATTAAGGGTTTTATATATTCTGCAGAAGAATCAGGAATTTGAATTACAGCTTTGGCATTTTGTTGAAAGTTATAAATAAGACACAGTATTTCCTTTTTATGTAAACTTGCAGTGTTCATCTGAGAATCCATGATGTTAACAGGCTAGAACTTGCTAAAAGAGTGACAGCAGGGAAAGGATTATGAAATGTTTGATGCAGACAGAAGCACATACACACACACAAAAAAAGTATGGGAATTTCAGGGTAATAATCACCCTCAGTGTACTATTATAAGATATCTAAAACATGACCTCTAAGAAATGTATATTATTTTGTAGTAGCTTTCTTTACTGGAAAGGCATTTTTGCAATTGCATATGCCTTCAAACACCATCCTTTTGTGGCTGACTACTTTTACACAGAAATGGATTATTCAAATTATTCATTACTCAGAATTCATGGGAGTGTGGGGAGGGGGAGAATGAAGGGTTTAGTTGGGATTGGGCTATAAATGTTTGGTTCTATTGCAAGAGATCGTTCTCCTTTCATCACTCCAGGCTTGAATGTGACTAGTGTTTTAACTCTTTTTTATTTTTACTGCAACAAGTTAGATTAATATTAAACATTTTCATGCAAAGTGATTTCTGATGAGAGAAAATGCTCAGATGTTAAAAACCCAGAAGTCTAGGTTCATCACAAATTTCTCATCTCTTGATCAAAACACAAGAAAAAGTCACCAGCTTTGCGCTCCTTATTTGATTAATTCCAAGTTAAGCAGACATGACAAATACTATGCAAATCTTTCTTATTTTCTAAGAGAAGCACTCTTAATTATTGGAGAGCTTGCACTGGAATTTTCTTCCTGATCACATTATGCATTTTCTGGATGTGTGATCCATCAATTTCAGGCCTTGATAGGTTCTACCCTGCTCATTAAATATCAGTTAACATAAAACAGGTTTATGCTTCCTGCATAAAAACAAAATTATTCAACACAAAACTGTACTAAATGCATTATTAACAAGCTGCAAGCTACAATGAATGCATTTAAATCACTGCCTCTTTAATAAGGAACTAAAGAGTTTTACAGTGGAGCCTTTGTTCCATTCTGTCAGAACAACTATTGTTTTTCATTTCCAATCTCTTCAGAAGCTGTTTGTGTTTAATCATTTGCTTGTGTAAAATGGGGTGGTTGTCAGATCTTTGGTAGACTTGAATTTGGGCTTGTTATGCTTCAGTGTAAGGACTGTCATAATTTGTACATTACTAATCTCAACATGTCAGCTTTGCCCAGACTAGAGAAAATATAGATGAACCTGTACCAGAACCACAGATGTGAAGAAACCCATTCTTTGGTGTATTTAAAATCGAAATACTGATTGGAATTTTTTGTTTAATCACATGACTAGTTTGTTGTATGATTTGTAAGAATTTCTAGGTGGAATCATTTATTGTACTCTGGAAGCAGTGTTGCTTAGTGGCTAGAGCACTGGACTGGGACTCGGACCTGAGTTCTTCTGTTCCTGACTCCGCTGTATGACCTTTGGCAAATCACATAATTGCTCTGTGCCTCAGTTTCCCCATATGCAGAATGGGGATTATGAGAACTCCTTTGTAAAGCACTTTGAGATGTTCTGATATAGAGTACTACCTAATTGCTAGGCATTATTATTCATTTATTTTACAACTAGAATTAAGAAATAAGATTAAAGATAGCTTGGAAAAAAACTTTTCTTCTTTTGAAGGCATAAAATAACATACGGCCCTACAAAAGATGACAGATTCTATTTTCTGCTTTAGCACTGTAAATCTGCAGTAACTATTGACCTTATATGAGGTACTCCAGACTTACTTTGGTGTAACTGAGATTGCAAGTCTAGCTCTTTGGGTAGCAATAGACAAAAATGTGCAGTAATCTATATGTTAATATTAATACTGTTAGGTGTTACTTTTGAGAATCTATAATATAGGGCCCAACTATGGCACTAGTTAGCCACTCTGGTGGTTGTGTGTTGACAGATGAGGCAGACAGTGTACCATGGAGGCATTTTGCCCAGGAGAAAGGAGAGAAATAGAATCCCTTCAGGCATATGCTGTGGAAACACACACAGAAGCAGTAGTTGTAGCATGTACTGCTTCTTGTTGTTGGCTCTAGATGGCCAGCCATGCAAATAGGCTCCACTTGTATCAGACCCAACCTCCTCTATTGTGCTTAGGAACACCAATGGTGCTATAACTTCCTTCCATGTGCTTGGGAAGCCTAAGAACCAATGTTCTGCCTTAGGCCTGGTCTACACTACGAGTTTAGGTCGACTTTAGCAGAGTTAAATCAAATTAAGCCTGGACACGTCCACATGACGAAACCCTTTCTTTCGACATAAAGGGCCCTTTAAACCGGTTTCTTTACTCCACCTCCAATGAGGGGATTAGCGCTAAAATCAGCCTTTGCGGGTTGGATTTGGGGTAGTGTGGATGGAATTCGACGTTATTGGCCTCCGGGAGCTATCCCACAGTGCTTCATTGTGACCGCTCTGGACAGCACTCTCAACTCAGATGCACTGACCAGGTAGACAGGAAAAGCCCCGCGAACTTTTGAATTTCATTTCCTGTTTGCCCAGTGTGGAGATCACAGGTGACCACACAGAGCTCATCAGCACAGGTAACCATGATGGAGTCCCAGGATCAGAAAAGAGCTCCAGCATGGACAGAACGGGAGGTACAGGATCTGCTCGCCATATGGGGAGATGAATCAGTGCTAGCTGAACTCCGTAGCAGTAAACAAAATGGCAAAATATTAGAAAAAGTCTCAAAGGCCATGAAGGACAGAGGCCTTAACAGGGACGCAGAGCAGTGTCGCGTGAAAATTAAGGAGCTAAGGCAAGCCTACCACAAAGCCATAGAAGCAAACGGAAGGTCCGGGGCAGAGCTGCAAACATGCCGCTTCTATGCAGAGCTGCATGCGATGCTAGGGGGTGCAGCCACCACTACCCCAACCGTGTGCTTTGACTCCGTCAATGGAGAAACACGCAACAGGAAAGCGGGTTTGGGGTACGCAGAAGATGGTGATGATCATGAAGACAATGAAGATAGCTCACAGCAAGGAAGCGGAGAAACTGGTTTCCCCAACAGCCAGGATATGTTTATCATCCTGGGCCTGGAACCATAACCCCCGACCTCACCCAAGGCGTGCTCCCAGACCCTGAGGGCACACAAGGGACCTCTGGTGAGTGTACCTTTGTAAATATTACACATGGTTTAAAAGCAAGCGTGTTTAATGATTAATGATTAATTTGCCCTGGCAATTGCGGCCAGTACAGCTACTGGAAAAGTCTGTTAACATCTATGGGAATGGAGCGGAAATCCTCCAGGGACATCTCCAGAAAGCTCTCCTTCATGTACTCCCAAAGCCTTTGCAAAAGGTTTCTGGGGAGGGTTGCCTTATCCCGTCCGCCATGGTAGGACACTTTACCACGCCAGGCCAGTAGCACATAGTCTGGAATCATTGCATAACAAAGCATGGCAGCGTATGGTCCCGGTATTTGCTGGCATGCAGACAACATCCATTCCTTATCTCTCTTTGTTATCCTCAGGAGAGTGATATCATTCACGGTCACCTGGTTGAAATGGGGTGATTTTATTAAGGGGACATTCAGAGGTGCCCGTTCCTGCTCGGCTGAACAGAAATGTTCCCGGCTGTTAGCCACATGATGGGGGGGCCGGGGGTGAAGTGATCATCCCAGAGAATTGTGTGTGTGTGTGTGTGGGGGGGATAGTTGGGTTTGTGCTGCATGTTAACCCGGAAATCCCAGCCCCTCCTTTTACATTGCAAACCCATTTTAAATGGCCAACCCAATGGGTCCTTGGTATGGGAAATGAGGGTGCTGCTGTTTGAAACCATTCCCACATGTTATGAAGATTAAAAAAGCCAAAAGACTGTGGCTTACCATGGCTGCCTGCAAGCCGAATTCTGTTGCCTGGCACTGCGTGAGTGATCTCTCACACCAAACCGGCAGGCCCTCAATATAAGAGGAAAAATGCAACCTTGTAATGAAAGCACATGTGCTGTGTAATGTGAACAGCAAAATTTAACGTGTACCCATTGTTCTCTAAAATGTGTCTTTTTTAACCACCTCTCCCTTCTCCTCCGCCAGCTGCAAATGTTTCTCCTTCGCAGAGGCTAGCGAAGATTAGAAGGAGAAAAGGTCAGAATCGGGATGATATGTTCACGGAGCTTCAAATGTCCTCCCATGCTGAAAGAGCACAGCAGAATCCGTGGAGGCAGTCAATGTCAGAGTGCAAAAAAGCACAATATGAACGAGAGGAGAGGTGGCGGGATGAATCGTGGCCTGAACAGAGCAAGTGGCGGGCTGAAGATGATAGGTGGTGTCAGCTTGCAGACAGAAGGCAAGAGTCGATGCTTCGGCTGCTGGAGCATCAAACTGATATGCTCCAGCATATGGTTGAGCTGCAGGAAAGGCAGCAGGAGCAGAGACTGCTGCTACAGCCCCTGTGTAACCAACAGCCCTCCTCCCCAAGTCCCATTGCCTCCTCACCCAGATGCCCAAGAAAACGGTGGGGGGGTCTCCGGCCACCCAGTCACTCCACCCCAGATGATTGTCCGAGCATCGGAAGGCTGGCCTTCAATAAGTGTTAAAGTTTTAAAGTTTTAAACTGCAGTGTGTCCTTTTCCTTCCCTCCTCCCCAACCCATCCCAGGCTACCTTGGCAATTATCCCCCTAGTTGTGTGATGAATTAACAAAGAATGCATGAATGAGAAGTAACAATGACTTTATTGCCTCTGCAAGCGGTGTTCGAAGGGGGGAGGGGAGGGTGGGGTGGTTGGTTTACAGGGAAGTAGAGTGAACCGCGGGGGAGGGGGATGGTTCATCAAGGAAAAACAAACAGAAGTTTCACACCGTAGCCTGGCCAGTCACAAAACTGGTTTTCAAAGCTTCTCTGATGCGCACCATGCCCTGACGTACTCTTCTAACTGCCCTGGTGTCTGGCTGCGGCCAGGCAATTTGCCTCAACCTCCCACCCTGCCATAAATGTCTCCCCCTTACTCTCACAGATATTGTGGAGTGCACAGCAAGCAGCAATAACAATGGGGATATTGGTTTTGCTGAAGTCTATCTGAGTCAGTAAGCTGCGCCAGCGCGCTTTTAAATGTCCAAATGCACATTCTACCACCATTCAGCACTTGCTCAGCCTATAGTTGAACAGGTCCTGACTACTGTCCAGGCTGCCTGTGTACGGCTTCATGAGCCATGGCATTAAGGGGTAGGCTGGGTCCCCAAGGATAATGATAGGCATTTCAACATCCCCAACGGTTATTTTCTGGTCCAGGAAGAAAGTCCCTTCCTCCAGCTATTGAAACATACCAGAGTGCCTGAAGATGCGAGCATCATGTACCTTTCCTGGCCATCCCACACTGATGTTGGTGAAACATCCCTTGTGATCCACCAGGGCTTGCAGCAGCATTGAAAAGTACCCCTTGTGGTTTATGTACTCGGTGGCTTGGTGGGTGCTCCGGTGCCAAGATAGGGATATGGGTTCCGTCTATCGCCCCACCATAGTTTGGGAATCCCATTGCAGCAAAGCCATCCACTATGACCTGCACATTTCCCAGAGTCACTACCCTTGATATCAGCAGGTCTTTGATTGCGTTGGCTACTTGGATCACAGCAGCCCCCACAGTAGATTTGCCCACTCCAAATTGATTCCCGACTGACCGGTAGCTGTCTGGCGTTGCAAGCTTCCACAGGGCTATTGCCACTCGCTTCTCAACTGTGAGGGCTGCTCTCATCCTGGTATTCTGGTGCTTCAGGGCAGGGGAAAGCAAGTCACAAAGTTCCATGAAAGTGCCCTTACGCATGTGAAAGTTTCGCAGCCACTGGGAATCATCCCACACCTGCAACACAATGCGGTCCCATCAGTCTGTGCTTGTTTCCCGGGCCCAGAATTGGCATTCCACGCCATGAACCTGCCACACTAACACCATGATTTGCACATTGCTGGGGCCCGTACTTTGTGAGAGGTCTGCAATTGCCTCCTCAGCTGGTCCTGGTTTTGCTTTGGCATGTCCTGGCTCTGCATATACTCCAGGACAATGCGCGTGGTGTTCATAGTGCTCATAATTGCCGCGGTGATCTGAGCGGGCTCCATGATCCCAGTGCTATGGCGTCTGGTCTGAAAAAAGGTGTGAAACTGATGGAGGGAGGGAGGGAGGGGCGACTGATGATATGACGTACAGGTACAGGGAATTAAAATCAAGAAAGGTGGCTGTGCATCAGGGAGAAACACAAACAACTCTCACATAGAATGCCCCCCGCAAAGATTGAACTCAAACCCCTTGGTTTAGCAGGCCATTGAATTCACGGAGGACGGGGGAAGCAAATGAATACATCTATTTTTTACATCTTAAGCTGGCAGCAGAAGGTGCAGCATGACTGATAGCCCTCGGCATCTTCTGGGTGCTTGGCAGAAGATACTGTACTACAACTGCTAGCCATCATCGTCAAGACGGTTCAATAGGACTGAGTCTCCAGGAGACAAAGAATGTCTGCCCAGGTGCCTCTGATTGAACTGGAATGCAACGATGATGGATACCAGTTGTAATACACCATCTACTGCCAAAAGGCAAGGGGCTGTTGCTGTGTAGCAATGCAGCCCCACGTCTGCCAGCACCCAGATAGCCGATGAAGGCTACCAGTCATACTGCACCGTCTACTGCCAAAAGGCAATTAGCTGCTGCTGTGTAGCAATTCAGTACCATGTCTGCTGGCACCAGATGACATATGGTGACGGTGAGCTGAGCTGAGCTGAGATGAGCGGGCTCCATGCTTGCCGTGGTATGTTGTCTGCACAGGTAACCCAGGTAAAAAGGCGTGAATCGATTGTCTGCCATTGCTCTGATGGAGGGGGAGGGGCCTGACGACATGTACCCAGAACCCCCCGCGACACTGTTTTGCATCATCAGGCATTGGGATCTCAACCCAGAATTCCAATGGGCGGTGGAGACTGCGGGAACTGTGGGATAGTTACCCACAGTGCAACGCTCCGGAAGTCGATGCTAGCCTTGGTACTGTGGACGCGGTCCGCCGACTTCATGCACTTAGAGCATTTTATGTGGGGACACACACAATTGACTGTATAAAACCGTTATCTATAAAACCGGCTTCTATAAATTCGACCTAATTTTGTAGTGTAGATGTACCCTTAGCTGTAGTACCCTTGTATGCTCTCCTCTTTCCCTTGCTCTCCTGTGGGAAATTAGGCAGAACCTGGTCCATAGATTTTCCTTCTACCAAATGTGGAATTCATAACACATACATAAAAATGTAATGCATTCATATCCTTGTTCCATTCAGTATCTATCTCCTTTTGGAGATGTTTTAATAACTTTCAGTGCTTCTTCAAAATTGAGGTGATGACAATTTTGACATAATGCTATCTAGTACGATGAGATTTTCCACAAATATTGAGATTTGTTTTGTCTAAGTGTTCTCTTTCACTTCTGGTTTTGATGGGATTTTTGTTATGTGTAATCATTCCTGTTTGTGACTTCAGTTAATCTCACCTAGCTTGCATATCTAGATTAATTAAAAAAGACTTTTTAAAAGCTCAGTTTGGTTCTGGGTTCTTTTCAGGTCAATTTATAACTTGAACAATATTTTCAAATCAGGACACTTACCTGTTCTTAACCGACCAACATATTATTAATTCACCAGAAACACATTAGTATACAATCAACCATTCACCACTCAAATGCAGATACAACCAATGTCCTAGGTGTGAACTACATACACAATTCAGCCTTGCAAGCAATTATCACGGACTAGAGTCGCAGCAGTTATATAAAAAAGTATGGAAACACTTCATGAATTTGCGTGTCATCATTGCACAGGGGCCATGCTAATCTTCTCTGTATCATTCCAATTTTAGTATATATGTCCTGCCAAAGCAAGCAAGGAACAAGGCAAATTACCAAGATTTCGCATTACATGTATTTATAATAATAAATTCTCACTTCCTAACACATTTATCACACTTTCAAGGATGCACTTGTCTTTAAGGCACTTTGAAGAATGTGGTTAGTACAGTTTGAATGGATTGGTCCAAAAGGGACAAGATTAGAATATTATAAGCAATTTCTTAAAACAATTCAATTCAATCTCTCATGGGACAATTTGCCTTGACTCACAAAAAAAGGAATTAAAATCTAAAAAAATGGTTACAAGAGAGACCTCAAGTTACCAGCAAGATAACCGACAGTTATTTATATTAAAATAACCTACAGTTATATACTATATTAATGAATAGAAGGGGAAATGCAGTCTCCGAGATTAAATCCCACCACTTTTTCTTATCCTTGCAGAGTTGGGATGAGGGAGAGTCCTTTGCAGAGTGCTGGTCCAGGCATTGGTCACACTTAGGATTCTTCAGCTTCTTGTGTTGGATTTAGTCAATTCTCTTGAGCATATGGTGACCTCAGTTTTATATACCTTAGGTTCAGGGCTCATTGGAGGGAGCCACCCTCTGATTCCTATTGGACACATGCCGAGTGCGTGTTCAGGTTTCAGCTTAGTTTCTCTGCTGCTTCCATTGGTATCCAATAGATGGCAGTAGTGTATAATTTTCTTTAATCCTCTTCTTATCGGAGGCTTTTTAATTTTAAGTTTCAGAGTAACTAATTAATTTTAATTCATTTCAAGGATTGTATTTCATTATTAGCCTCTACTATCAATTGAGATTCCCCTTTAAAACAATTTCTCTTACTATTTCAAAATTATGCACTGGTTTATATCTTTTAACATTCCTCCTTCCTTGTTCCAGACAATTCCTATTGCTTCTAGAGTGCAACAGTTATGTACAATGCAAATTAACAAAATCCCTTATACTCTTCTAAATTTGGACATATTCCACATATTCTTTGATTGTACATAATCATTTCACATTATTTAAGCCTTACATTAGAACAAGAGAGATTTTCCACATATAGAATGATGTAGATCTGACACCCCAGCAAAAAAATGGTCAGCTTCTAATTTGGGGTGAAAGAGATACTATCTTTGGAATATTTGATTTACAAAGAAAACAATATATAGTTTATACTTTGAGGTGAAAACATGTGGTTTGGATTTCTTGGCGTAACAGGCAGTTCAATCTTAAAGTCACATTTCTAGTCTCCTAAATTTGCAGCTTCCCCATCTCTTCAACCACTCAATGTGCAATGGTCCACTTTGCATAGGAAAGCAGGGTGTGATCTTTTCTTGGTAACTTGGGCTTTGGCTACACTGACAAATGAACAACAAAACTTTTGTCATTCAGAGGTGTTAAACACACACACACACACCACACACACACACACACACACACACACTCCGAAATACAAAAGTTTTGTCAACGAAAAGTGCTGGTGTGAACAGCGCTTTGTCAGCAGGAGCACACTCCTGTAGACAAAGCTACCACCACTCATTGGGGGTGGAAGTTTTTTGTCAGCGAGAGAGCTCTCTTCTGCCAACAGACAGCAGTCACACTGTGCACCTTCTAGTGGCACAGCTGCAGCGGCACAAAGCCTCAGAGTTCTTTTTTAGCTAGGTCGGGAGGGAGAAAGATGTTTTATCCATATGCATATTATAAGAGATTCTTGACTAAGTGATTAACAATACTCTTGTTTAGCCATTTTAGTTTGTATAGTTTCTGTTCTTGGGGAGAGAAACTCTTGAACTAGGTTAATCTGTGAGCCCTTATACAAAGTGTCTCACATGATATGAACCATTTTCTTATCATCTTTACTTAGGTGGATCCTATTTTGAGATAAACAGACATGGATACTTTTCTAATTTTATTGAGTGCTAGAAGGAATCATTAGTTATGGATCATTCAAGGTATATTTGTTCCATATATCCTTTATGAGATGATGAAATTGTTATTGTGAGTGATGAGATATGTCTGTGCTCATAAGACACATATCTCAAAATCACTTGTGCATCTGTCATACAATTTGGTATATTTTAGGGTTACCATACGTCCGGATTTTCCCGTACATGTCCGGCTTTTTGGTCCTCAAATCCCTGTCCAGGAGGAATTTCCAAAAAGCCGAACATGTCCGGGAAAATAGGGAGGCATGGTAAGGGGACCACCTCCTCCTCAGGGTTCAACTTTCCCAGATCCCGCAGCTCTCCCCAGCGCAGCAGCAGCCGGAGCCTGGGAGGAGGTGGCTGCGACCTGGGATGCTGCCGGCCGTCGCCGCTCGGCCAGGGCCCGGGCCGGAGCCGCTTGGCCGGGGCCGGTGGGGCCGGGGGTGCTCGGCCGCTGGCCGGGGCTGAGCCGGGGGTGCTCGGCTGGAACCGGGGCCCGAGCCGAGCTGGAGCCGCTGGGACCGGGGCTGGGGCGGAGTTGGGGCAGGGCTGGGGCCCCTTGGAGTGTCCTCTTTTTCAGGGGCTCCAATATGGTAACCCTAGTATATTTTTACTATTTCAGGTTATTCAATCAAGCAAGTTTCTATTGCTATAAATGGAGAAAAGTTTACCATGACTTTTAAAGTGGTACAGCTAGGTACGCTTGCTAGAATTTAAAGCAGTGATCAAGCTGCAAATACATTAGAAGATGTGGAAGCAATATTGGACTGTTTTTACATTTTATAGATAAATCTAGTTACATCAGTGTAACAACATTTCTTAGATCTCCACAGAAGGGATATCATTAGATCAACTGTCTGGGGAGATGAACACCATATATGTTTATGAATATACCATGTTAATTAGAAATGATCACATGTATGAAACATATGCATTATACAAACAAACAAACAAACAAGGAACTGACTATTGAGTCAATAATATCACAGCAAACAGCAGCTATTGACTCAGGGTTGTTATACTGCCAAAAAATTGATAGCTTAACAGGGCAAAAATATGAAACAGATGCTACTGAGAAAAAAGCTGTAAAATTTAATTACTC
The DNA here is from genome assembly GCF_027887155.1 of Malaclemys terrapin pileata. NCBI lineage: Eukaryota > Metazoa > Chordata > Testudines > Emydidae > Malaclemys > Malaclemys terrapin. The sequence continues at coordinate 145,979,993 of NC_071506.1, read as the reverse complement.
AGTGCAGACACTGAGGGGGAAAGTGTAGTGGGTTTATGAGTTGTAGATTAAATTAATCTTATGACATTTAAAATTCTATTATTATGGTTTTCATTGGTATCAACTAATACTTTCGCACATTCGAATGGGAGAGTTAATAATAATACCTTTTACAATACTGTTAAGCATACAAATAAGTTTGTAGACAGTAATAAAACTGTGTTATATTTGCTGCTATGTTCAAGCCTGATGTTCCATTTCCATGATAGCTGTTTAATATTCTACAGGAAATTGAAAAGAAATGGATTTCAAACTGCTATCCCTTATTTAGTTAACTCGATGTTAGAGAATAAGACATTGAAGAGATGACTAGTAATTATCCCAGAAAAGGTGTTGATTTAAATAATGCAAGCATAAAAATATATTTCCTATAAATTAGCAGATTGGGAGTTTTTTAGAAGGGCTTAGTAGTTCTGCTATAGTAAGAGGTCTGATACCATTTAAATCATATACCTCCCTCACTTTTCAAAGGTTTACAACTTAGCTCATAAAAAAGTCATTCTAGGCTGGATCCTGGTCTCAGAAGGAATCCAAGATCCAATAAGCTTGGATGTTGTGAATTTATATGACTGCAAAGCCATGATGTTTTCAGAAGTTGATACTGCTGTTGCTCAAACAAGACTCATTTTAATAAATGGAAATTTGTGTAAACCAAATTCAAGACAGTGCAGAGTGCAAATAAATAAATAAATCTCAGTCCATATTTAAAAGGAAGTAACATGACAGATATTGTGATGTGAAAAACAGCAACTTCTTGTGAGATTAATTATTTTTCCTACTGGAGGCATCACATGAGCTGCAGCTTAGTAGGACCCATCCTACAAACAGAGTAGCCCCATTTATGGCAAAAGGGGATTATGGACTGTGACCAGGTAAAATGATTATAAAACATGGAAACTTAGACTAAAAAAACATAATGAACTACAGCAGGACCAGCCTTAGGGAAAATAGTGCCCTGGGCGAACTTGTAGTTTGGTGTCCCACCCATCACTCCTAGTCCCCATAGGCTCCCTGAACTACCCCCTCCTCCCCAGTCACCTCTGGGCCACTCTGCCTGCAACTGGTGCTTAATTTGTATTGGCAGAAATTAAGCACTGACTGGGCGGCTGCAGAGCAGTAGCTTCTGGGTGGGTACCAAGCTCTGACCAGCAGCAGTGCAGAAGTAAGGGTGGCATGGTATATGCTGTATTGCCATCCTTACTTCTGCACTGCTGCTGTGGCTTGTGGTGCCTGGAGCTCGGCTTCACGTTGTCACATGGGGTGGCATTTTGCCAGCGTTCATGGTCCTTCTGCGGCCCTCTGGCCACTCCTGGGTCACCAGGAAAAACATTTCAGATTTTGGGGGATGGAGAGCAACTTTAACTGTGATCCCAGGGGTTACTTAGGCACCTGTAAACTCTAGTTTTTTGCAGATAATAATTTAGGTATTAGCTGACAGGAGCATTGTATCTAATTCCTATATAAAGAAAGAAAAAAAATACATACAAACTCTAATTAAAGCCCCATTTTAAGTTTAGATGTATGTTTAGAACAATCAGGAAACTATAGAAATGATTCCTGAAAGTACAGTCTACCGCAAGATATTCCCAACCAAGCCTTGAGGTATCAGTTCTGGTGCTTAAATACAGGCATAAGAAACACAAGTTTGATACTTTGTACATTATCTTTAGTAGAGATAAATAAGAATAAATAGAGAGAGATAGTATGTGTTGGGAGAGTGTGAGAGAGAGAGACAGAGTGTGCATGTTGGGGAAGTGTGTGCGAGAATGTGTGTAAGAGAGACAGTGTGTGTTGGGAGAGTGTGAGAGAGACAGAGTAGGGGTGTGTGAGAGAGAGACAAAGTGTGTATTGGGGCAGTGTGAGAGACAGCTTGTGTATGTGTGCATGAGAGAGAGAAAGTGTGTGTGAGTTGGAGGAGTGTGGGAGACAGCATGCTGTCACTTTAACCATAGCACTTACTTGTGACCCAGAGGCAGCAGTACAGACTCCTGACCCCAACCACAGCTCAGTAGAGATGGGCTGGGAACACCCCAATGTCAGCCCTCCCCTATGCATCAGACAGGCGGTTCCTGGGTGCATCTTGGCCAGGGGTGGCTCCAAACAGGGGTAGGGGGCAGTAGCAGGGGTCCTGAAACTGTGGGGCTGGCTCCATCACTTTTAAAAGTGGAAGGGACAGAGAGGAGCGAGAGGGATACAGGTTCTTGGGGAAAAGAGGCAGTGTGAGGGCCGGGCGTTGGGGGGAGCCTTGATGGTGGGGTCAGAGTGGTGCTGAAGTTTATCACCATTTGAAATACATTACCATTATGATGTCCTACCTCCCTGCTCCCATTTTGTTCACCCATCTGTTACCTGATGCCTTAAACTAAGGGTGTCAACTCTTTGGGATTGATTTTTTGCCGTATGTCTGGATAAAATGCAACACAGTGTGGGATGACGGGGTTGGGACATGCAATTGCTACCACAATACAAATTATTAACAATCATATTGTATAATAGAAGATTGATTGCAATTACTAACTTTCTTCGTAAAAAGAAACAAGCTACAAAACTAATTTTAAAAACTAGACAGATTCTCACACATTCCTAATCCTTGATAATCCATTTTAGTCAAGCTCTTCTTGCAGTGTTACACATTTTAAAAAAAATGATGATCAGTTTTGAATATTATACTATATTGGGTGTGCTTTGTTGATGTGGTTTTACAGTGCTCTAAACTAGTGATCTTTGTGCTGGTTAACATGACATAGTATTTTTCTGGTTGATTAGTTGAGAAAATGTTGGCTCACATCTCAATCACTGGAAAATTTTGTTTCTTCATTGTATATGAATAAGCATTTGGGGTAAATCTAGCCCCTTCTCTTACAGCTATGAAGAATGTATTAGTGACAGAACCAATGTGCTCCCTTCACAAAGAGGATGGAAACAGAATGGTCGGAGGCAAAATAAGGAGTGCAGGTGGGGGCCAGTTACAGAAGGGCAGGGCAGGGATGAAATGCCTGTTGCTGCACAAGTTGTCCCATTCTTCCAATGGAGGGGCCATATGAGGCCTGAAAAGCCATTCAGTAAAAAAGAAAAGCCCTCCTGCCCCATGTTTATCTGCACTGTGCATGGTCTGAATGCTTAGCCCCTTTCAAATATTGATGCTGGGCAGTAAAGGGAAATTAAATAGGTAACCTTATTTAAGCTTCAGAGCAATGCACCATACCCAGGGACAAGTGAAGTAATCTGAATAGAAAGAAGCACAAGGTCTCATCCCTTCTTTTTCTTGCTTACTGAAACTTGGATGTATTATCTAATGGGGTTGGGACCCTGGTTATTAATAACTATATTCACTTGCATTTGCTTATAATTTTCTAAAACATTTAACTTTTAGGGGACTTTTGGGATGCTTGGTTTCAGTTGAAAGTGCAATTTGGGGGGAGAATTTTAGGCAAAACCTTTTCAGCTGAATCTGAGTTATGGAGGAGTAGGGAAAAATCCATTTATCCTATTGTAAAACAAAATTCTAGACTCCCTTTTTTTCCTCACCAAGAAAACTGCAAAAATGGCAGAAACTGTAGCTCGGCAAATAGATAGTCCTTGATGCTCAATACTTTTGTTGGCCTTCAGGGGAAAATTAAAAAATCATGCTCTATTGTTATCTGCTAAGATTTTAGTAGATACTAATTGTGACAGGATAGCTAGTCTCAGTGAGTAGAACTGGGTCCAATGCCTGCTGTTTCAGAGCAGGTGAGCACAATCTAATCAATTAAAGGGGTCTGGGCTACACCTGGGCCTATAAAGGAATGCCTAAAGGCTGGAAATAAGAGCTAGAAGGGAGTGTTGGGACAGGCTGGGCCTGAGGAAAGGAAGCTGTAGTGCTCTGGGTCCCTGGAGTAAGGAACTAGGAGCTCCGGGAAGCAGCTCTGGGGCTACTGCTCTGGGAAATGAGCAGAGCTGGGAAATTGCCAGGTGCAGGAGGGCCAGAGAGCCCTGGGAGAGTGGCCCTGAAGTGTGAGAGAAATGAATGAGTTAAAAAGACTGATTTCTGTTTGTTTAACTTGCTAGTGTTAAGGGAATAAAATTTGTTAAAGGCCACTGGGTTTGGCAGTGAGTGTTTGGAAGCTGGGGAGAAGCCCTGCCCTATGACACCAATTAAATCCTGGTCTTTCTGGATAGCTTAACAAGCACTGTTGCAGAGACAATTTGCATGAGAGGCATTATACATATCTATTTATAATGCCCATATTACACACAGCGAGTGTATTCCCCCACCCCAAATAAAACAAAACTGTCGTAACAGTAGGGACCAAAAAAAAAATGTATCCAGTGGCCAATTATCCAGGGAGCTGAAAGGGCCTGTGCCCAGGGGCCTTGGCCAATGGGGGAGAAGGGGGGGGAGGGGGAGGGGCTGTGGAAAAATGGGTGCTCCCCCGCAGGAGTACTGGGTAAGGGAAAGCAAGCCCCCCTTGCCCAGACCCCACTCCCCAGCAGGAGCGCTAGGCAGGTGGGGCAGTGCGAAGGAAGTCCCTGTGCCCTGACCCTGGTCTGCCCCAGAAGCACCTGGAAGCAGGGGAGTTCCCAGCACCTGGACCCTGGCTTCAGCCCTGGGACTGGAGAAGCTCTAGCTCCCTGCCTCAGGGCTGAGAGAGCTCTCACTCCCCGCTGTGGCCGTGGGGAGGGGGGAGAAGGGACAGAGCTTCTCTGGTCTTGTGGGTGCAGTGGGGAGGGGAGAAAAGAGAAAATGAGTAGTGGGGCTGCAGTAGGGGATGCAGAATGGGGCAGACCCTGGATGGAATGGGGCAGGGCCTCAGGGGAAGGGGCAGAATGGTGTGGAGCTGGAAGAAGGGATGGGGAGCCTCCCCCCAATTGCTCTAGCCCAGGGCCCCACAAAACCTTAATCAGCATCTGCATGTATCCCGTGAGGTTTTATGGTGTCTTCACGATGCTGACTGATTTCAGCGTGCACTGCGATCTGCATGGACAGACTGCTGTGCCCATATAGCACTGCATGCAGTTCAGTGGGGGTATGCAGAGGTACAGAAGTATGTCATAGTTATTGACTGCGACTAATGTGAGCACTGTGAGTCACCTTGTTAACCCCTTTCCTTTCCGCTGCCTCCAGCCTGAGGGAGTCTTTCTTGTAGTAACTGGCTGTTGACTTCCTGATACCACCAGCCTTTCAGCCACTCAAGCACTCTCCTTTCAGTTATGCCAGCCCTGTCTTCCCTTGCAGGTTAACAATAGTGCATACCAGTCTCCTAGTCCCTGTGAATTGTTCCCCTGTGTATCCAGCTCCTGACAGGGGCTACTCACAGAAATCCAGGTCCTTTGTCCCTAAAGAAGCAATGTATCCAACTTTATCAGTTTTACCCAGGGCCGGCTCCAGGCACCAGCGAAGGAAGCAGGTGCCTGGGGCAGCCAATAGAAAGGGGTGGCACTCCGTCTGGTATTAGGGTGGCACGTCCAGGTCTTTGACTGCACTTTCGGCGGCTGATCAAACGCTCCGCGTTAGTCTTTGGCGGCAATTCAGCGGCGGGTCTTTCACTCCATCTCTTCTTCTTCAGCGGCACTTTGGCGGGAGCTCAATCATTTTTGGTTTTTTTTCCAGCCGCTTGGGGCGGCAAAAAAGCTGGAGCTGGCCCTGGTTTTACCTTACACCAATGCTCCTGTAAAATTACACAGTACTTGAGGACTTATAATAAAACAAAAGGAGGTATACTTAACAAAGAAAGGAGAGTTAACTAGAAACAAGAGTGTGGTGGAAACAAATGGTTACAATACAAAATATAATCATGAAATGCAAAGTTGGGACTACACATAATAGCTACATTTTCTATCTGATAAAGAAGGTTTTCCCTGCAAAAAGTTCACTCTGTTGAAGAGCTGCGTGGCTTCAGAGAAACCTGGGTCCATTTTTTTCATGAACATCCCTGCTCCCCAACTGTGTCTTCAGTCAAAAGTTGCAGAGGTCTTTCTACCCTCCCTTGCATCCTACCCCATATATTGAATCAGTCTTTTGTCTTTATTCAGAGAAATGGTGAACCTCTGTCTGTTGTAATGTTCTTTTCTTCTTTCTTTTTTCCCCTCCAAATAGTTTGGATTGTTTGCAGTAGTCTTTGTTGTTTTTTTCAGTTATAGTCTTGGGGTGGAACAAGGCTAGACAATGGAGCCTTGCATTGCCTCACTGGCTAACTATGGTAAGGGAACATTTCCCTGCTGCTTGAATTGGCTACTACTAAGGTTAAGATTTTTGTCTTGGTTATTTTTAGTAACAGTCACGGACAGTCGTGGACAATAAACAAAAATTCACAGGAGCCGTGACCTATCTCTGACTTTTACTAAAAATTACAGCTGAAGCCGAAGTCACGGACTCCAGGAAAGCCACAAAATCTGTAACCTTCATGACTAAATTGTATCCTTAGCTATCACTGAGACATATTGTTCCCTGGTGACTAATTTTTTTTATTACTCCAAGTCCATAAAGCATACTTTCAAAGTAAATATATTATTCCTTAAATATTACCAGGGCTGGCACCAGCTTAGCAAGCAGGTGCTTGGGGCGGCCAATTCAAAGGGGCAGCACTCCGTCCGGTATTGGGGCAGCACGCCCGGGTCTTCGGTGGAAATTCAGCGGCGGGTCCTTCATTCCCTCTCTTCCTCTTTGAGCTGCCACCGAATTGCCGCCGGAGAGGAAGAGAGGGAGGACCCACCGCCAAACTGCCGCAGAAGAAGCGGCGCGGTTGAGCTGCCGCCGAAGTGCCGCCGCTTGCCCCCCCCCTTTTTTTTTGTTGCCACTTGGGGCGGCAGCAAAGCTGGAGCCGGCCCTGAATATTACCCATACATACATCTTGCGATTAGTGTGTTATGAACTTTCTATAGCTACCTTACATGCTACTCATTATGGATAAATACCCTGCAAGACATGTTTGGTGTCCTGAGTTTGTCAGGTCTCAGATGTGTTTTCAAAGAACAGACGACACTTTTGTCAAAGAGCATCTGAATCACAGTGTCACTATCTGTTTCTTTATTACTGCCAATAGGTTGAGAACTGATGATCCAGTCAAATTTTTCAAAATGGTTACAAGTGGGTTTAAGTGCTTTCACCTACCCTAAGACCACTTGCCAGTTATTGTAGCTTTACAATCACATTTTTCCTGTTACTTTTTTCTCTTTTGTTACATGAAAGACTTGCACAGGTTTTGTATTCCACATCTGATTATATCAAGGAAAGAATGATACCGAGGATGCAGACCATGTTGCCTAATGTAAAAGGAAACAAATATCAAAAAGGAATATATATTTTTTCTGTTTCGCTAATGCTAGGTGTAACAATAGTAGAGAAGAAAAAATCAGCTGTAACTTATGTTCACAGTGCCACTTTACATTTTTTTTTTGTTGAAGTTTAGAGACTTTGGAATTATTACAAATTATCCATACTGTATGCCTTTATATTGTGACTAACACAAATACACTACATGTGATTTTTCCTCCTTCCATTGGAATTTAGTGGATGTCTCACCCTGTCAGATCAAATGGGTTCAGGCTGCTTATTAGCAAGATTTATTTGTATATTAAAGTTTTACCATAATTCTTTTTACCAAGAATTGCTACTTCAAATAAATGTGGTTTAAATAACTGAATGTACAAGTATGGATGTAGAGACACTTGCTATTTCTAGCTCAGCTTTATTATGAGCAGCTAAAGGGTGGATTAGCTGTTACTTGCTTATGAATATAACAACCTGGAATGCAATCAGTTTTTCTAATCTTGTTTCAGGGTATCTTTCAAATGCTCTGCAGGTTATCTAGCTCAGAACAAATATAATACCAAAAACAAGTCAAGTTGGATACTCTATGGTATTACCACCAAGGCTGAACTTGTCAGGATCTTTCACTTGATATAAGGGTTTGCTGTGCACAGCTGAATTCAGATATTAAATACATCCAGGCTTAAAATAGCGAAGGACATTATGATATATTGTTTCCATTCTGTCACATCACCAGTTATAAAGCTGTGCCAGTGATTAGTATTCAGAACCCTAGTTCATAACTTCTCATAACATATGATCATCAATGCAATTGCATTGCTGTGAATGGTGCAAACATATGTGGTGAACAAATTTGCCTGCTATGTCCCTTAAGGATAGATTTTTCAGAGAGGGAGAATTATATGTGTATTGGGGAGGAAGAGATGCATTCCTTTTGTCAAGGAAGGCTTTGCCTGTGTGGTGGGACCTCAAATATGTGACAACTGTGTAGAGGAATGTTAAGGGAATGTCATTACCCAATTTTTGTATTTCATAAACATTTTCAGCTTCTTCTGGAGTTCTGAGCAGGGATGATCCATTAGGATCAGATGGGCATATCCAACACAATCAGTTTCCCTACTCTTAGAAAATGGAACAATTTCTGAATCCTGATATTCTCTGATTGTCATCATCTTCTTTGCCTGTTTCTATAAATGGGATATTGAACATGTATCAATCAATGTTGCTCAGTGCTGAAATATTTAACACATTCAAATCAAATAATCACTGTTTTGTATCTTAAGCAACAAAACCAAATGAGCATTATTAAAGGATTTAACTTTATTGTGTTTATACAGGTGACTTTTTCATGATTGATGTTGCTAACATTAGTTTCCAGGGTGTAATAAAACAGGCTTAGAAAATGGCAGCTTCATTAGTTCTATCAGTTATAACTTACAGCATAAGAAATAGCAGATGTATGATTTAATTAAAAAGAAGTCCAAAATCTAGTGAAAATTGTTACTTCATAATCCTTCCACATTCTGACATGTCTAATGATTACCTAGCTAATCTCAAATGGATATTATGGAGGTGCCAGTAGTGCCAGATAATGTGTTGAAAACTGCAGAATTCTAATCCAGCCATTTTACAGGGGGGGGGGGGGTTAATGGTTGAATTTAACGTCAAAACTTAAAACAGAAACTCATGGGAGGATGACTGATTTTTCTGTATTGTCAAGTATTTACTAATGTTTGCAGACAAAACATTTTAAAATGGTTCCACTTTGAAATTTGGACCTGAGAAGGTCTCACCTTTTCTTTGGCTTTTTCTTTGGCTTAACCAGGGGGCCTACTCAGGGAGAACAGGGGTTTAAAAAGCCAGCTCCTAAGCAAGCAGAGGAGCTAGCGAACAGGGAATTTTTGCAAGGGCATTGAGAGAGGGAGTGGTAAAGAGATACACCTGATTAACATTCTACAAACTTAGGTTAATAAACACCCTCCATACCTCCACCAACAAACACACAAACAACAACCCAAAAGACAAACAAAACGAAAAATGAAAAGCTGCAGGAGTAAAAATAATTCAGGCAGAAGTTCTGCACCAGACTGCAGACTATCCAGTTTGTTGCACTGAATGCAGCATGCATGATTACTTGCCTTGTGGGCGGTCGCGTGTGTGTGCATTCAATTCCAGGAACTCATGGCCCTCAGAGACCAAGTACGGGAGACGAGGGTGGCTGAACTAGAGGAGGTAAGGGAACAGAGAGGTACAGAGATGAGACTTTCTGGAACACAATAGAGTAGTCTCATCCCCCAGTCTGTCAGCCTCTGTGCTGTTGAGGAGGATGAAAGTATCAAGGAAGGAGAACATCAAATTGGAGCAGACAATCCCATAGTTGGGACCTTCCTTCCAAGTGATATCATGATATCCTCTTGCACTGAGGATATTTCTCTGGGGTAGGTAATCCCAGTTACTAAGAAGAGACAGGTACTAGCAATGGGGGATTCAATAATTACAAATATAGATAGCTGGGTTTATGCTGACATGGTGAACCCCATGGTAAATTGCCTTCCAGGTCCGAAGGTTGTAGATCACTCAAGACATCTAGGCAGTGCTGAAGAGGAGATGGCAGTCGTGGTACATGTAGGTACCAATGACATAGGAAAAGGTTTGAGAGGTCCTGGAGGCCAAATTTAGGCTGGTAGGTGAAAGATTGCTAATATGGAGGTCATGGACTTCAGTCGCTGAAATGCTTGCAGTTCCACTTGTGGGGCTAGACAGGTAGAACTGCAGGGTCTCCCTGCATGGATGAGACAGTGGTGTACAGAGAAGGGGGTTAGGCTTATTATAAACTGGGGAATCAAAAACCAAAAGGGACCAGATTGCTGTCGTAAATTTAGAAAGGTTGTAGAGGAATATTTAAACTAAGGGCTGGGGGAAAGCTGACAGGTCTGGAAGAACACACAGTTCAGACAGAGACATCCCTTAGGGTAGGATCTACTAATGGGGATTTTCTAGTAAGGAGGACCAGATGGAAGATGATGAAATACAGGTGGGATCTGATAAGAAACAGTCAAATGAAAGAGTCCCATTATATTATAGAAATCAAACCAAAAGATTTTAAAATATTTTGTTTAGCAAAAAATTCCAAGATTTTGACTTGGTCCTAATTTGAGATTAAACCAGATTTTGAAATCTTGGAATTGCCTGCATGACAGAAATTCTATTTTTCGACCAACTCCTCTTAGCAATTCTGAAAATCAGGATACTTATTTAAATGCCTTATTGGATCCATGGATGTAACTTCAGAAAAGGGAACTATACAAAAACAAGGAAGCTAGTAAAATGGAAATTAAAAGATACAGTACTAAAATTGAAAAGTCAGCAAGCTGCATGGAAACTTTTTAAAAACACCATTATCAAGGCTCACATTAAATGTATACCCCAAAAATAAAAAAAATAAGAGCACCCAAAACATGCCACAATGGCTAAACAACAAAGTAAATTGGTTGGAAGCAAAAAGGGCATCCTTTTAAAAATTGGAAGTTAAAACTTACTGAAGAAAATAGAAAGGAGCATAAACTTTGACAAGTCAATTGTCAAAGTGTGATTAGACTGGCGAAAAAAGAATTTAATAAGAGTAACTAGCTAAACACTCAAAAACTAACAGCAAAATTATTTGAGTACATTAGAAGCAGAAAGACTGTCAAATCAGTGGGGCTACTGGGTGATCAAGGTGCTAAAAGAGTACTCGAGGATGGTAAGGTCATTGTAGAGAAGCTAAATGAATTATTTGCATCGGTTTTCACTGCAGAGGGTGTGAGGGATATTCCCTTAGGTGAGCATTCTTCTTAGGTGAAGAATCTCAGGAACTGTTGCAGATTGATATGTCAGAAGAGGTGGTTTTGGAACAAATTGTTAAATTAAACAGTGAGACAGTGGGTGAGAACCCAATGAGGGGAGAAATATAATAGAGCAGATGTGAGACCGGATAGCCCGGGTTACCCCTATTGTACAGGAAGATTTGGAGAAGGCACAGGTAGCCCAGTGAACCCATTACAATCGCCAGGCAAAAGTGCGACAGTTCCAACCAGGGGATCGGGTTATGGTGTTGGTACCCACAGCAGAAAGCAAGCTTCTGGCCCAATGGCAGGGGCCCTATGAGGTGCTTGAACCCGTGTGGGAAGTAACCTACAGGGTGCGGCAGCCAGGACGCAGACAACAAGAACAGATTTATCACATTAACCTTCTGAAACCCTGGCATGCACAAGAGGCATGCACAATGGTCCAAAAAGACCTAACCCAGGAAAACAAGCCTTCCAAGCAGGTGAGAGTGTCTCCCGATTTAACACCAGACCAGAAGAATGAGGTGTTTGAGATGATCTTCCGGAACCAAGATGTGTTCTCGACAAAACCGGGTCGAACAACCGAGACATATCACCACATCATCACGAACCCTGAGGCCAGAGTAACAATGAGGCCCTATCGGGAACCAGCAGCAAAAAGGGAGGAAATAAAAGCAGAAGTAAAAAAAAAATGCTGGAGTTGGGGATCATCGAAGAATCCCATAGTCAGTGGTCCAGCCCAATCGTGCTGGTGCCCAAACTTCATGGCACCACAAGATTTTGCAACGACTTCCTGCGACTAAACGAAGTATCCCAGTTTGACACATACCCCATACCTCGCATAGATGAGCTAGTGGACCGTCTGAGTAATGCCCGGTACTTGACTACCCTAGACTTGACAAAGGGGTACTGGCAGATTCCCCTTGCAGAAGACGCAAAGGAAAAGACTGTGTTCTCTACACCAGAGGGTCTTTTTCAATATATTGTCCTCCCTTTTGGACAACATGGGGCCCCAGCTACCTTCCAGCGCCTCATGGACAAGCTATTACACCCGCATAACAGATATGCTGCTGCCTACTTGGACGATGTGGTCATTCATACCCCAGACTGGGAAACCCACCTGGAGAAGGTGGAGGCAGTCTTCGATACCTTCAGGCGAGCTGGCCTTACAGCAAATCCTGCCAAGTGCACTGTAGGGTTTACAGAGGCCAAATATCTTGGCTACATTGTGGGAAAAGGTTTGGTAAAATCCCAAGTGAACAAGTTAGAGGCCATCCAAAATTGGCCCCAACCAAGTCGCAAGAAACAAGTCCAGGCGTTCCTAGGTGTGGTTGGGTATTACCAACGATTTATCCCCCACTTTGCCACAAGGGCAAGCCCCCTGACAGATTTAGTGAAAGCCCGTGGACCTGATCTGGTGAGATAGTCTGACGCAGCAGAGGAAGCATTCACATACCTACGGACTGCCCTCTGCAGTAACCCTGTACCGATAGCCCCTCATTTCACCAAGGAGTTTATTCTGCAGACAGATGCATTGAAAGTAGGGTTGGGGGCCATTCTATCACAGATGGTCGGGGAGGAGGAACACCCAATTCTATACCTCAGTCAGAAACTCCTTCCAAAGGAACGAAAATATGCAGTGGTGGAGAGATAATGTCTCGCTGTAAAATGGGCCATGGAAACATTGCGCTATTACCTGCTCAGGTGCAGATTTGTCCTCGTGACCGACCATGCCCCTCTTCAATGGATGCAGTGGAACAAGGAGGAAGACAAGGATGACCAGATGGTTCTTATCCCTCCAACCTTTCCAGTTCCATGTGCAACACAGAGCAGGGAGCCATCATGGCAATGCTGATGGCTTGTCACATGTGCACTGTCTGTCGTCCCAAGCTGCCCAACCCCTTGGCGTTGAGCAGGGGGGAGGGATATGTGACAGACCCAGACCAGTGGGGTACAGGAATCTGGTAGAAGGCAAATATACTGGTCACTGGATGAGTAGTTTTCTGTTCCCTGAGTGACCAGAGCAGGGGCTGCACTAGAGTAATCAGGAACCTTCTAGAACCAGTTAAGGCAGGCAGGCTAATTAGAACACCTGGAGCCAATTAAGAAGAAGCTGCTAGAATCAATTAAGGAAGGCTAATCAAGCCACCTGGGGTTTAAAAGGAGCTCACTTCAGTTTGTGGTGCAAGTGTGATGAGCTGGGAGCAAGAGGTGCAAGGAGCTGAGTGAGAGGGTGTGCTGCTGGAGGACTGAGGAGCACAAGCGTTATCAGATACCAATAGGAGGGTCCTGTGGTGAGAATAAGGAAGGTGTTTGGAGGAGGCCCTGGGGAAGTAGCCCAGGGAGTTGTAGCTGTTACAGGAGGCACTATAGACAGCTGCAGTCCACAGGGCCCTGGGCTGGAACCCGGAGTAGAGGGTGGGCCTGGGTTCCCCCCAAACCTCCCAATTGACCTGGACTGTGGGTTCTTCCAGAGGGGAAGGTCTCTGGGCTGTTCCCCAACCCACATGGTGAATCTCTGAGGCAAGAAAATCTGCCAATAAGTGCAGGACCCACCAAAATAAAGGAGGAACTTTGTCACAAGAGTAATAAGTGAGGCTATGATTTAGTCACAGAGGTCACAGATTCCATGACTTTACCAGACCTCTGTGACTTCTTGGAGTTCAGCTCTCAACAGCTGGGGCTGGAGCTGAGGCAGGGGCTGCAGCTGGACACTCCTGCCCCAGAGCTTGTACAGTCTTTTTAGTAAAAGTCATGGACAGGTCACGGACAACAAACAAAAATTCACAGAGCCTTTTACTAAAAAGAACAGTGACAAAATCTTAGCCTTAGTAATAAGTCACCAGGACCAGTGGTATTCACCCAAGACTTCTGATGTGAAAACTCAAATGTGAATAAGGATAAGGCGATACAGTGTACTTGTACTTTCAGAAATTCTTCAATAAGAACCCTTACCAAAGGCTCTTAAGCAAAGCAAGCAGTCATGAGATAGGAGGGAAGGTCCTCTCATGGAGCAGTAACTGGTTAAAACACAGGAAATAAAAGTAGGAATAAATGGTCCATTTTCAAAATGGATGGGGTAAATAGTAGTGTCTCGAAGGGACCTGTACTGGGACCACTGCTGTTCCACATATTCATAAATGAGCTGGTAAGAATGGCAAACAGTGAGGTGGCAACATTTGCAGATGATACAAAATTACTCAAGGTAGTTAAGTCCAGAGCAGGCTGTGAAGTGTTACAAAGGACTCTCACTAAATTGTGGGACTGGGCAACAAAATGGCACATGAAATTTACTGTTGATAAATGCAGAGTAATGCACATTGGGAAACATCCCAACTATACATGTAAAATGTTGGGATCTAAATGAGCTGTTAGCACTCAAGAGAAATCTTGGAGTCATTGTGGATAGTTCTCTGAAAATATCTGCTCAATGTGCAATGGCAGTCAAAAAAAAAAAAAGAAAAACACAACTAACAATCTAATTAATCATTATGAAAGGAATAGATAATAGAAAATATCATATCACTATATAAATCCATGGTATGCCAACACCTTGAATACTGTATGCCGTTCTGGTCACCCATCTCAAAAAAATGTATTAGAATTGGAAAAGGTACAGAAAAGGGCAACAAAAATGATCAGGGGTATGGAACAGTTTCTTCTCTATGAGAAGAGATTAAGAAGATTGGGACTACTCAGTTTGGAAAAGAGACAACTAAAAGGTGATATAGAGGTCAATAAAATTGTCAATAATGTGGAGAAAGTGAATAAGGAAGTGTTATTTACTCCTTCACATAACACAGGAACCAAAGGCACTCAATGAAACTAACAGACAGCGGGTTTAAAAACAAACAAAAGGAAGTACTTCACAACACATAATCAACCTGTGGAAGTTGTTGCCAGTGGATCTTGAGAAGTCTAAAACTATAACTGGGGTTCAAGAAAGAACTAGATTAGTTCATGGAAGATAGGTCCATCAATGGCTATTAGCCAAGATGGTCTGGAATGCAACTCCATGCTTTTGGTGTCCCTAGCTTATGCTTGCTAGAAGCTGGGTATGGACAGCAAGGGGTGGATCACTTGATGGTTGCTGTTTTGTTCATTCCCTCTGAAGCACCTGGCACTGACCACTGTCAGAAGACAAGATACTGGGCTGGATAAACCATTGGTCTGACCCAGTATGTCAGTTTGTATAACTTAAACTAGCACATTCTCTACAAATGCCAATATTTATGTCTGCTACACGCACACGTGTGCATGCACGGTTATTGTCATCTCACTTTCCAGATTTTGCACTTAAATAGAAAAGTTTATTTCCTTATGTTTGGTCATTGCCCAGAAAAACCAACGGAAGTGATGATATGTTAACACTACTTTATCTTCTTTGTAGGCTACCACTGCTCCTCCGATAGCTCCCCATCAACCAGCTCTTTAACCTGTCTGCTTTTATGCCTTCCCCTCATCCATGCCCCTCCCATTCAAGGGGAAACAACAAAGTTTGCTTGTGGGAGTCCTGGTTTGACAAACCTCCCATGTTTTTTTTCGTGGAGCTCCCATTCTGCTGAATGAGGGAATGGAGTGGGTAAGGGGGATGGGAGAGAGAAGGATGTTATCATATGAAGAAGCTGTCTCAATAGTAGACCTAAAAGCTCCACTTGTTGGGACTGTACATGTTTGCTTCCCTTGATGCTCTCTGCCCCCTTATGTCTCAGCCCCTAACAGCAACATGGGCAGGGAGAGGAGTGAAATTGCATGGTGTGCCATGCCTACTTTTATTGCAGCTCCTATTAACTTCAAGTTGTGGATGTTAGGCAGCTCTGAAAATTGAGTCCCCTTTATTCAGATACCTAACTGCAGTGTAGACCAGACCTCGGTAACTTGACCAAAACTTAAGTCGGCTTAACTACATTGCTGTGAAAAATCCCCTGAGCAGCGTAGTTAAGGTGAGCTAACTCTCAGTCTAGACACTGATATGTTGATGAAGGAGTTCTTCTGTTGACAAGCTGCCACCTCTTGGGGAAGTAGATTACTTATGCTAAAAGAAGAGCCCCTCCTCTTGGCATAGGTAGTGCCTACACTGAAGCACTGCAGCTGTGCAGCTGTAGCGTTTTAAGTGTAGTCGTACCTTACACTAAGGCTTTGTCTACACTCTCACTTTTGTCAGTAAAATTTTGTCAATTAGGGATGTGAAAAACACATACCCCTGACCAACAAAAGTGTCAGTGTGGACAGTGCTATGTCAGTGGGAGACTCTCCCCTGCCAACATAGCTACTGTTGATCTTAAGGGGCGGTTTAATTATGCCAGCGGGAGAGCTCTCTCCCACGGGCATAGAGCAGCTACATGTGGGACCTTATAGCAGTTTGCAATATTGACAAACCCTAAGTGTCATAGGATGATAATGACAGAACTGGAAACAGCACCATGATCTCCAGCTTCACAGACTTCTACTTTAACACCAGATGATGATGCTTCTAGTGCATCCACCACACAAAATTAGGAAACTATATTCCTTAATCTATTTTTTTAATTGAATGCTTTGCTGGCAATTGTAACAGTCAATTTTGTTGAGGGAAAACCCACCTCCTATGCAGAGGGCCAGCAGAAAGTCTACATCACTTAGAACCTGTTATGGAGGCCTCAACACTTTGAGCTGGTTCTTTATATAGGGCTATAATATTTATTGAATAAATCATTCTGCATATATTCAGAATGAAGGTGTTTCTGCTCTGCATGGTAAGTACCTTGATTTTCTGTAAGAAAGAAACTCCTCCTTTAAGGGAGTAGCGTGTGGATTAGTACATTACTGGGGATGGCTGGACTCTAACCACATCCTCTCCTACCGTTGTGGTGGTAGGAAGGAGAATTCTGGTGTAATGCAGTTTTCCAGCCCCTTTGTGGTGTTGATGAGTCCAAAGAGGTTGGAGAGGGGACAAGGATCTGGCCTTGGGGGGGAGATTCTATCTTTACAACTATCTTTACTAAATGGTAAAGGACAAAAATTGCCAATGAAAGGCATTTTCACACTTTCAAAGGGCATTGCAAACAAGGAAGAACAGGGCAAAACAAGAAAATTATCACAGTGATATTGCAAAGTCCTTTTAAATGTTCTAACTTTTGTTGTTTATGGTGTTTCTAGAAGGTTTCTTACCCATTATAGGAAGAAAATAATTTTGAGTTTAAATCCAAGGATGACCTAATCACAGATTCTAACTAGCCACAGATTGTATTTCTTTGGAGGGGGACTGTGGAGTATTGGCCATTCTCTTGGGAAATAGTTTTTGATAAGTACAAACCTCTGGCTCAGCCCTGAATTGAGTGTTTTTCACAGACATTCCATTTGTGGCCACCTGTACATGCCGCTATATAAAGGAGGAACAATAATATTTGGGGAAACAGTTTCATAATTTATGTATCGCACACTTATCTCAAATCATATTCATTTACCAAGGGAAATGGCCCACCCTGTACATTTTATCACCTTGTACTATTTTCTTAGACAATTGGGCATTTTTAATTACATCTTCCAAAAAAACCCTATCATCCCTCCCCCACATTAAATCTCAGCCATACTCAGTGCCTCATAATAGGCTGATGTTAAATGTGGTTTAACGTTTAACTAATTAGGACCAAATCCTGGCTTTTGAAGGAAGTGTGTGTAAATGAAAATTTGAGTAATAATCAGGATTCATCACCCATATCATAGAAGATTAGGGATGGAAGAAATCTCAAGAAATCATCTAGTCCAACCCCCTGCTCAAAGCAGGACCAACACCAACTAAATCATTCCAGCCAGGGCTTTGTCAAGCTGGGCCTTAAATCTCTAAGGATGGAGATTCCACCACCTCCCTAGGTAACCCATTCCAGTGCTTCACCACCCTCCTTGTGAAATAGTTTTTCCTAATATCCAACCTAGACCTCCCCCACTGCAACTTGAGACCATTGCTCTAGACCTCCCCCACTGCAACTTGAGACCATTGCTCCTTGTTCTGTCATCTGTTACCACTGAGAACAGCTGAGATCCACCCTCTTTGGAACCCCCCTTCAGGTAGTTGAAGGCTGCTATCAAATCCCCCCTCACTCTTCTTTTCTGAAGACTAAATAAGCCCAGTTCCCTCAGCCTCTCCTCATAAGTCACTCCTCATAATGCCCCAGCCCACTAATCATTTTTGTTGCCCTCCTCTGGACTCTCTCCAATTTGTGCATATCCTTTCTGTAGTGGGGCCCCCCAAACTGGATGCAATACTCCAGATGTGACCGCACCAGTGCCGAATAGAGGGGAACAATCACTTCCCTTGATCTGCTGGCAATGCTCCTACTAATGCAGCCCAATATGCCATTAGCCTTCTTGGCAACAAGGGCACACTGTTGACTCATATCCAGCTTCTCATCCACTGTAATCCCCATGTCCTTTTCTGCAGATCTGCCACCTAGCCAGATGGTCCCCAACCTGTAGCAGTGCATGGGATTCTTCTGTCCTAAGTGCAGGACTCTGCACCTGTCCTTGTTGAACCTCATCAGATTTCTTTTGGTCCAATCCTCCAATTTGTCTAGGTCACTCTGGATCCTACCCCTACCCTCCAGCATGTCTACCTCTCCCCCACAGCTTAGTGTCTTGTATGTGAAGCTCCAGATTCTTCTCTTAGTTATGTTGTTGTACATCTGGAGAAGCTTCATTAAAATCAATAATATTACTCTTTATTTATGCCAATGTAAATGAAATAAGAAACTGGTCTGATCTGTTTTGGGGATTGACCCTCTGCCAATTAAACTCAGTGGTAAAATTGCCATTGGCTGAAGCTGGAGCAGGCTTGGGCAATTGTGTATCAATTGTAATAGGCATGTGAGTTGAAGGATTTCTTCCTTGTTGCCCTTCCAAAAGTATTGTTAATTCCCACACATTTCTCCTCTATCCGGGGTCTTCTTGTCTTGTTTTCCATGTACAATATGTCTTCACTTGTTCCTTTTACACATTAACCTCCTGAATCTCTATCACAGCTGTCCTGCCTCCTTATTGACAGCAGCATTTTCTGAAACATAATTGTGTTTGTACAGACAGTGTAGTATAGGATCTCAGCAGATAATTTTTGATATTACTACAGTCCATGATGGTTCTTCCTCAAGAATGTATATCACAATGGTACCTATCTCAAGGCCAATGATATACCTGGGCCTGCCATAAACAAGCTGATAGTTTCCTAAGGAAAGTGGCAAGAACTGCATCATTGCATCACACCAGTAAAGTTGTGTGACCATATATTTCTCAAGGAACAAAAAACCTCTCATTTAATAAGTGCTATACATTGACATGGCATTAGAGAACTTAGTTCTGATAGGACAATAGTAGATATTAATAGTGTTTGGCCTGTTTGTTTTTCCTTAGGCCAAGTGAGAGTTTGTTTGAGTCAGGACCACAGAATTTGTCTCTTCTAAATTAAGTTCAGTAAACATCCAGGCCCAATCTGTGATGTTTTTTTTTTCCACAGTATTGCCCACACCACAGATATTTACTGATCAGAATGCAGAATTTCCTAATATTTTAAAAGAAATGCTGAATCAATTTTATTGTAAATGAAGCTTGACTGTTTTCTTGTGCATTTTATTGACTTGTTATAAAATAAGGTTTTGTTTTTAAGAGAGATAATTTGAAGATGATGATAATCATTTAGCAAGCATTCTTTATACAAATCAAGAAGCAGTTTCTGATAAACAAAATAACCAAGAAGCAGGTTAGCAGGCAGCTAGTGGTACATGGTAGATATTCCTTAGGACCCAAACTAGGCTGAATTCCTTGGGGGGAATCAAAATCCTCCTGTAGGAAAAGAACCTGAGGGGAGGAGTGTGAGGGGAGAAAAGATTCATGAGGTCCCCCTCAGAGCCTTCAAACTCTTCCATTAGTAGGAGAGGGTTCAGGAGCAGGGTTTGGCCTCCCATGAAAGGACATAGGTGTTGAGTCCTCAAACCCTGCAGATCCTCCAAGAGAGATGTAAATCTTCGAGATCCACTAGAGGCTCAGGATGCTATCGATGTGGCACTCAGAACCTCCACGCTGGCACTCCCAGGTGGCAGGCAGCATGGTTCCAATGGAGCCAAACTGAAATGGAATCATACAAGCATCTGCCTCTGGAGTCCCCTTAATGTGCAAGTTTCACTGTAGAAAGGGGCTTTGCATGAAAATTAATACTGCCTGCAGCTATATGCGCTTTGTGCACATTCTTGTTGCACTTGTTTAGGGAAGTGATCCACAGCTTGGCAATCTGGCTCTGCCTTCCCTTGTACAGATCTTGGATTGCACAGATGGTCCCCTTGGAGTTTCAGGAAGGTGCCACAGAGATGGCTGACATCCCTACTCCCACTTCTGCACTGATCAAGATCTTGTGTGGTGTGGATTGGGGGAACAATCAAATCGCTTTTTATTTAAACAGTAAAGCTGTATGTAGTGGTGTTCTTTGAGAACCAGTGAATAATACCCATCCATGCAAAATTAGAGCAAACATTTGGATTTTAAAACACCAGCCAAGAGGCTAAGGGAGTTACTTGCGCTATTGAGTTTACATGCAGTGGGATCACAGGTTAATATTGGCAGGATCCTGCTACAAGGAAGTCTGAAGCAGATGATGTTCTGAGTGTCAAGTTAAGAGGTCTTGGGCTGGGGAACAAAGAAGACAGGGGAGAGAAAAAGGGATAGCTCAGTGGTTTGAGCATTGGCCTGCTAAACCCAGGGTTGTAAATTCAATCCTTGAGAGGGCCATTTAGAGATGTGGGGCAAAATCAGTATTTGTTCCTACTAGTGAAAGCAGGGGGCTGGACTCAATGACCTTTCAGGGTCCCTTCCAGTTCTATCAGATAGGTATATCTCCACATATTATATTAACTTTCTCAGCTTGTGTTGATTTGAATAGGCAGCCAGAGACAAATCAAAGGTGGCTGTTCTGCAAAGTTTGAAAATGAATTTATTTCAAAGAAATTTGACTTGTATGAGATAATTAACAAATTACATATGAGTACATCTTTTATTCTGAAGGAAAACTGGCAAATCATGTTTCATTTACATCTCATTCATATTGCATCAGGAAAGTAGTGGAAATTATATAATTTGCTCACTTTAAAAGTCTTTGTGGAGGTTCAGTTAGATTAACTGAGCTGCTATACAATTCACTTTTTAATATGCTTTTACATTTCTAATACAACTTTCAGTTGAGTGTCTTGAGGATTTAATTTAGACAATATGACAAGTACTATATATTAATTAAACATTCTTATTAAGATTTAACAGCTTTGTCTAAGGATGCATCTAGCAGCTAATGCAATTATCTCAAAAATACTTAACTAGTAATGAATGTGTTATTAGACTGGTGTTTGTAATAGATTAAAGTTATATGATGTTTAATTATAAACCTGGAATATGTTTTTCAAAAATGAGTAGAGGGCATAAGATATGTACCTTATTTACTGTAATGACACCCTGGCCTCCAAATACACACACTTAACTCTAGTTTTAATTAAAATGTGGTCACCCTGCTCAAAATATCTGTTTCCCATGTCTTTGAGCCTTATCTGTTGTATTTACTGTTCTCCTGTTTGAACTGCAGAGCTAATACGTCTATAGAAGACTATCAATAATCTATTTTGTCACATGCATCTTTAACAAAGTTGTGCAATAAATTCTAATTGCGGAATCTTTAGAACTCCTAGTGTTGACATAAAAGATAGAAAGAATGCATATTTTCAGATCTCAGGTGGCTGGGTTTTTTTTTAGAGCTGGCTGTTAAAACTCAAAATAAGATTTTTTTCTAAACTGAATAAATATTATTTCTCAATTACTCAAAATTAAAGGTGGTATCCCATGATTCTACTTTACAGTTGCTTTTCTACTCTGCCTGTGCCTCCCCAGCCAGATAGAGGGTCAGCCACAGGGCCCAGGTTGCCCAGTCCATTCCACGCCCAGGGCTACCCACTCAAAGGTGCCCAAAAAGGCATTGTGGTCATCTGCCAGGGCCATCTTACAAAGGCTGAGGCCCGGGTGCCCTCTCCCGCTGCAGAACTCACCAGCTTCTGCAGGAGCTGCTGCTGCACCCTTGATTGCTCCTTAATAAAGTCCTGTAAAGCCCATTGCTGCTCCGCCTACCACACGAGTAGGGCTTGCCTCTCCACCTGGTGGGATTGCTGGAAGGCCTGTAGTGCTTTCTGCATCTCTCCATGTTGTTTCTACATGAACTGCATTTTAAGCCACTTAGAACAAGACCTCATGTTCCAATATTAGGGACCATGCTGTCAATTACACTGATTCTATTACTGACTCTAATATTGACTTGTTTTTTGTCCTTGGTCAAGTCACTTAATCACTTGTTTTTGTTTCCCATTTGTAAAATGGAGATAGTGATGCTAGGCATGCAAAACTGTACATATCTATGCTGCTACATCTCACTCATTAAAGAGGTTGTTGAGTGTCACTGTAGCAGGGTGCTGGTGCAAAAACACCTAATTACCCCTGCTCAGCCAGCTCCACTCAAGAGAAATAGATTGGGGCTGGTGAAACAGACCTGATGCCTGGCATGGGGATTGGCTCCACCTGCAGACCTGACAAGCCAGCAGTTACAAGGGCTGGGAGCCAGAAGAAAAGCCCAGCCAGGGAAAGGTCAGTCTCCTAGCTGTGGGCTGACTGCAGGAAAAGAGGGAACTAACCCTGTAAGCCTTGTATATAGCTCAACACTGGTCGTGGGAGAACTGTGTGTGTGTGTAAATAAAGCCATGGGTGCTGCATAACTGGAAACCTCTCTGCACTTTAATGGGACAGCCAGTGGGCTCAGGAAGAGGGGTAGGGCAGGAAACCTGTCAGTCACCATGCTGTATTTTCAATTCAAGCTTTTTGTGGTTTTCATGTAAAGGTCAAATTATAGTGGAACCACCATAGTTACATGTCATTGAGGTGCAGGTCCTGGGGAAGCAAGTGGGGGGCTCTGCAACAACTCCTCTCCCTTTGATTTAAATTTTTTAAAAAGAAATTTTTTGTAAAAAAATTTTTAGGCTATATTGCCAACCCCATGTGACAAAAAACTGAATCAGGCCTCCAGAATTTTTTAAAAACAAAAAGATGGGTTCTTTTTAATTTGCTTTTTCCTTTGGGTCTTTTGGGTGCATTTATCTGATCATTTCAAAGTTGTCCGTGTCTCCCCCCCTCCTCCACACTGCAGTCATGAAGACTAGAAATTTGTTTTAAATGAAATCTGAAATGCTTATAGATCCTTGTGATTCCAGCAGTTGAGATGCTGGAATCTCAACTTTGGGGAGACACAGCTTTGGGGAGAATGAAGGTGATGTTGGGGTGGGGTAGTGCTAGTGAGATTTCCCTTTTATTGACACATACAGTAAAGGTATTATCACATAACAGCAGTATTTTGAACATTGTGTGTGCTCTTTATTTCATTAATTAACTCACAACATTTCCTACTGTCATTATAAAGCAGGTCTTTGAGGATTTTTTTCCCCATTAATGCTAACCTAGTGTGAATGGGATGGGAGTAGATTTGATGGATGGGAATCTTTCTGAAGCTCTGAAATATTGGGGCTGATTGTGATCATACTCTAATGTGACTCTAGATTAGAGGTGTTCTGCAAAAGATTTTATTTAAGGATTTATTCCTTTTTTGTTTCCTTATGACGTACAAGAAGGGCTTGAATGTATGTTTCAAATAGGTTTTTCTGTTTGTTATTTAAAAATAACAAGTATGTAAAGTCTGGTCTTCCCTGATTCTGTTGTACAAAAACTGCGTGACTTGACCTACATCGAAATAGAACACTCAGTCTGAAATAAGTGTCCACACAAAGATTTGCAGCAAAATAACTTTTAGTTATTTTGCTGACACTGTAGAAACACAGTGAGTTCCAGCTAACGTGTCACTAACTCCACTGCACTTTAAACTAATCAGATGACTCTGAAATGCTCTTATTTCTCCTAAAGGTAGTTCCTCCTCCCCATGTGGGTCAGGATTGAGGTATGCTGGCAGGGCAGTCTGTGTGGGGAATCTTGCCCTATAGTTAAATCAGCATTAAGCCCAACATCTTTCATCAGAACTAAATCATAAAATACACCATTAAGAAAACTTGTGGGTTACATGTCAAATTATGTATGTAATGGATGCTCCTGGTGGGGTTCATACCAGTGGGATTGAACCTGGAACTTCTGGCTCTAACAGTCACAACCTCTACTGTATAAGCCACCAGACATAGGTCTGTTAGTTAGTATCAAATTCATAAATCACTAAGTGCTCCAGCCACTAGAAAGAGATGGTGTATTACCGAAGTCAGAGCTTCACTGTGTGAATGTGAGTTATGTTTAATTTGCAATTTATAAACATAACATGGAGCTGCACATAAATATGGATTCTATGACTCCCTGAATGGATGTCAAGATTTAAATACCAACAAACTGTAGCATATTCAGTGAAGAAACATTTTATGATTTGGAACCCAAGTGGGAATTTTATACTATTTAAGAATTTGCAGAAGTAATTTAAGTACTGAAAATCTACTTTCAATGGTGTTTATTTGACAGCCTCTACTGAGGTCTGATAACTTTTGAGGAAAAAGTTGATGATAAACACACACAGTCCAATTTTCAAAGGTAGAAGATAGAATTGATTAAAAGGTTTGTATTGGTAGTACACACAGGCTTATTGGTCTGCCTGCACTTATGAACTTACATTAGGAGGTCCTAAACTAGTTCAGCATATTAGCAGTTGGGGAAAAGAAACCAGGAAACCGGGGACCTAGGTTCAATTTCTAAATCCTGTCATTCATGTCCTGTGTGACCAGCAGATCCAGATAGTGATAACACTGGTCATGATCCTGTTAATAATTTATCAGTTCCAAAGGAAAGACTGGAAGAGGTTGAGGAAAAGCAAGGAAAAGGTTTTTGTCTTTAGCATTAGAGTTTTTGTTCTTGAAGTGCTTGATCCTGTAAGCAAATGTGTAAGTATAATTACTCACCTCCGTATTCTCAACTCCAATCATATATGCAAATATTGGCCCAATCAGGCTCCTGGGACAAAACTGAGTGAAATATGTTTTTTGTAGAATCTTCTGCAAATCACAATGTTTGAATCTGTGGGATATCAAAACAAGCAGAAAAAATGTTTTCTTTCAAAGTAAATTTCCTGAAGGATTTGCAAGCAGATTACATGCTAAATTTTTAGCAGCTCACACACAAACTAAAGGATGAATCTGTTTCTCTAAGTTCCATAGTTGGGTTTTGTACAGACATTCACTAAACCCGTAGTTGACATATTTTAAAGAAAAAACTGCCCTTTTCATCCAAGCCTTGGAAATAATCTGAAAAAATAACTGTCTGTGGGAAAAGTGGGGGTGGGAGTGGGGGCAGAGGGAAGATCACAAGCCAGACCAAGACTTAGATTGTTTAGGGGGGAGAGGGAGAGGTGGTGTATATTCTTGATTTAATAAATCAACTGTAGCACCTTTTTGGTAGTCTTACTTTCATCTCTAAATATAGAATCATGGAAATGTAAAACGCGAAGGGACCTTAAGAAATCACCTAGTCCATTTTCTCCATGCTAGTACCAGATTAAGTATAGTAGAGCACCCCGATAGATGTTTGAGTGTTTTAAAAACCTTCAAGGATGGGAATTCCACAACTTCCCTAGGTAACCTGTTTACAATTTGAAAGATTTTCCAGATACCTAACCTAAATCTCCCTTGTTGTAGATTAAGCTGATTCTTTCTTGTCCTACCCTCAGTGGACATGGAGAACAATTTATAACAATCTTTTTACATACATGAAGACTATTACCATGTCACCCCTGAGCCTTCCCTACCCTAGTCTAAACATGTCCAATCCTTTCAACATTTCCTGATAGCTCAGGTTGTCTAAAGTATGCCAAGGACAATTTGTCTAAATACTTCATAGATACAAATAGATGATTCAGGAAAAAACCTCAACAAATACACCATTTCAGTAAATTAAGAAAATTAGTTCAGTTTGTACACAGGACAAACAGGCTTACCTAAGCCCTTTAAATTTTATTTTTTTACCTTTGAGCTGTGTAACTCTATTGATGAACCACTTAGTCTCCTAATTTGTTGTGATTTAAGGTTAGTGTCTGAAACATTTATCAAGCTTTGGAATCTTTTCCATAATGCACTATTAATGACATGAACTGCAAAATTCAAATGCAGATTTTTAACCCTAAAGTTTAGGAATGTTTGGAACCAGAGTTTTGGTTTAGTATATAATACGCACATGGACTAGTTGTAAAGGATGGTCTAGTGGTTAAAGGACTGGATTAGGCTTTAGAAGATTTTGGTTCAGTTCCCAGCTCCATCACAGGCTTCCTATGCAACCTTCAGCAAGCCATGTACTCACACCAATCCTCTATTTGCATTATTAATAAATAAAAATAAATTGAAGATTCTCCTGATACTAAAGTAAAGGTTAGATCAGGGGTTGGCAGTGGGAGCTGTGATTGGCCGAACCTGCGGACACGGCAGGTAAACAAAGTGGCCCGGCTCGCCAGGGTGCTTAACCTGGTGAGCCACGTGCAGGAAGTTGCCGACCCCTGGGTTAGATAGTCCCAACAGGTAGACTCATTACCAATGGGGTACATACAGAATATGATTTTACGCTACTGCCTGCATTTATGGTGGAATCTGCTGGCTTAGCTGCTAGCCAAGTGTGCCCTCTCTTCTCCCCCCCCACCCCCAACAAAACAAAACAAAAACTCACCATCCTCCTCCTATGCATTTTCTAGCACCATTGCCAATGGCACAAAGACCACTATTATGCCTTGGACCTGCATAGAAATGCAAAGAGAAGTTGAGATGATACCTTAGAAATTCATGTCATGTCTAGTTGGAAAACTAGAATGAATGATTAGATAATTAGTGAAAACTCAATATCTCAAATGCTAAATGAGTGGAAGTCATTTTTACTTAGACAATTTAAAACAAAGTGTTTTTGTCCCCCGTGGTAAAGCCTATTTGACTTTATTAGCTAATATCTTGACTATAGAAAGCCTTTGTTAAAGATTCATAGATCTTAAAGCCAGAAGGGAGCATTATAATCATCTAGTCTGCCCTCTGTATACCACAGGCTAAATTCAATCAAATGATTT
Organism: Malaclemys terrapin pileata; assembly: GCF_027887155.1. NCBI lineage: Eukaryota > Metazoa > Chordata > Testudines > Emydidae > Malaclemys > Malaclemys terrapin. The sequence continues at coordinate 145,952,752 of NC_071506.1, read as the reverse complement.
CTGCATCAAGCCCATAACTTCTGTTTGTGCTACATCTCATCTTTTATGGTGACATCTAGTCATGACTTAAAGACTTCAGATGATGAAGACTACCCCACATCATTAGGTAATTTTTCCAATGGTTAATTACCCTCACTAGTAAAAATTAGTTCTACAGTCAACATATTCAAGGATGTAATTTTTTTGCTGATATAGTCTTCATGTGCATACAGCTTTTCCAATATGAAAGTACCTTATGCTGGTATAACTTATTTCCCTTCCTGTATGGGAATAAGCTAAACCAATATCAGAACTCTTACATAGTATAAATGCATCCACACGAGAAGGAGTTATACAACTTTTACTATACTGTACACATTTTGTGTGTAGACAAGCTTTGAGCTCAGACCAATAAGGATTCAATTCAAGCTCAACTGAAATAAAGCACTTTTTCAGAAATAAATGTCTACACAGAAATTTGCCCCAAAAGAACAAAAAATATGAATTTAAACAGATTTAGTTACTCCTATGCCAAACTTTGTGAAGACCAGCCCTGAGATCCACCAAACTTATCTCATATAGGGGCCACTGAACAGTTAGATGGGAACTGCTGTTATCCCTTGCTGGGCTGCATTCAGACTGATCTGTGGGAGCAGTATTACCAGTCTCAGACATCCAAAACATTGAGTCTGGCACCAAAAAATCATGAGATTGGTACTTTTGTATTTCATATTTTTTTATGGTTTAGTTCAGGGGTAGGCAACCTCTGGCACGCATGCCGAAGGTGGCACACGAGCTGATTTTCAGTGGCACTCACACTGCCCATGTCCTGGCCACCAGTCCAGGGGGCTCTGCATTTTAATTTAATTTTAAATGAAGCATCTTAAACATTTTAAAAACCTTATTTACTTTACATACAACAATCATTTAGTTATATATTATAGACTTATAGAAAGAGACCTTCTAAAAATGTTAAAATGTATTACTGGCACGCAAAACCTTAAATTAGAGTGAATAAATGAAGCTTCAGCACACCATTTCTGAAAGGTTGCCGACCCCTGGTTTAGTTTATTGATGAGCACTCCTATAAATAATGTTTGGCGGGGGGGGGGAGGCTACTACAAGGTAGGTATTAGAGGGGATCTATCTCTTCTTTAGAAAGTGTAATTTTTATCTGAGATCTGAGCAGGCATGACACAGCTGCCAAATTTGTGTATCATGAAAGATATGAGACATCAGACTGGTTGTAGGAATTTTCAGCATAAACTTCATATCCTTTCCTCATACAGTGCAGTGGAATCTAGTAATTACCATTTTATTATTACTCTTGTGTAGCTGGACTCTTGCCTCTGCTTGAACTGGTTGAGAGGAACTTGAAGCAATGCTTGAAAATTGTTCATTAAGTAAATTTGAGGGTGATGGGATGGTAAATAGACAGGCAGGCATGAAGTCTGCCAAGGATTTTTGTAGATGAGGGCAGACCAAGATTGTTCTCATTTAGAGGAGAACAGGGCAGTGGAAGGTGAATGATTTTACGAAAAAGGAAATGGAGGGATGAGACAGAGGGGAGGAAAATTAGTTGCCAGGTGGAATTATTATTAAAGGGAAAATGGGTCGAGTGAAGTGTTAGAGATAGAAAGCAAGTGAGAAATCTCAATGGTGTCTGAAGAGGTGAGAGGGAGAAGGGAAGGTCACAGTGGATCTTGTTTGTTTATTTTTCTCAACGTTCTATTCTAACTTATACCCACAGTAACATCAGTGAGAAATGTTGGAAACAAAGTCACTATCAGAAGGTCCAGAAGCCATCCTGCCAGCACAAGGGAAGACACCTTAGAGGGTCTGTGGGCAATGTGTCCCACTGCACTTTTTATTGATTTCTTTAAAAAGGGACTGTCTGTGGCAAACATCATTATTATCATCTTGTGTAAAGTACATATCCCATGTTCACACAAGAGCCTTTGGGTCTCATTTTGTCCCAGACTAGCTGCTACATTCTTTTGGGGCTGTCAAGTGCCAGCAGACCATTAACTGGGCTCCTCTTCTAGGGCTTGAGAAAGATTATCCTTCCCTGCTCCTGTGCAGGCAAAGGTAGGGAGAAGTTCCCCAAATATTTATATATTTTCACACTACAACCCAGGGCAGAATTTCCCCCAGTTTTTCAGTTGTAATGGTACCTTCTTAACATAAGATATAATTCCATAGTACTTTTGCATGATGCCAGAATGTTGACAGCAAGACATAACACATGATGCTTTCATAGTGCTTTTCCTATTATTTCATCTGAATAATACTTTATATGAAATCAGTAGAGGACTTCATTATTCTGGCTTGTCAATCAACCACTTTTCATTAGCACTAATTTACCAGGATATCTGATAGATTGATAGTAGAACAGGTCACATGTTAGACCATTCTACAGTAGCCAAATTAACTTACCTCCACTCCTCCTTTGCCTGCTATGTTAGAAATATAAGATGCTTTTCTCTTTTAATCTGCTGGTAAAATCAGGCAAAAGTACCTGGGCTATTAGTGTTAAGGGGGAGCACTGTTGGCCCTGTTCCTGTGTGTGCCGTGATTTACTTTGTGTTAGACTGTATAGCGTAAGTTGTGACACAAAAAAGTGAACTGCTGGAAAAAGGACCAGAGTGAACAGGTTTGCAGTTTCACAATATACGAAATTTCCTGGATACATATTACAATTCCCTTATACCACCATATAGGAGTACACGGTGTAACCAGGGCAAACATCTTGTAGGAGGCTCTTGTCCCTTGGAATCTTTAGGATTCAGGTAAATTCAGATGCTGCAGAAGCAGCATTGCAAGATCCAACCTAGTTTTAAGAGATGTCATGAAATGTACCTGTGTATCCTCTTTTCTAGCTCTTTTGTATTTTTCATTCAACTGCAGCCCCCTTTTACATTGCTTTTTAAATAAGACCACCTTAAAAAAATTAAAGATGAGAACGATACAAATCTTTCCTGAGTTAATAATTTTTATGCTGTCATTTCACTACATATGTGCAGGGGAAAGAAATTTCATAATCTAGAGTTAATGCATCACAGCAGAAAGTGTGCTTTGATATTTCATCTCACAAATGAAATACTCTACATTAATAACTTAACTTTTATTGAACCAATTCTAATAACTCCTTTCTTGAAAGTGAGGTTGAGCCATCCATTTCAGAAAATGTCAGGTATTTCCAAACACAATGGAAGGCCTTCAGGTATGCTAGGTTATTTCCAGGGAACATTGAAAATGTCAGGGATTTACTTTGGCGAGATTTCTCAGGATTTGCCTTCAGTAAAGAACAAGATCTAAATGGCAAGGAATAGGCACTAGTTGTGTATGCAGATGGTGTGGCTAAAACAACACCTGGGTCCATGTTCATCCACCTAAAACAGTTTTGGATCTATTTGTGGAGAAGAGTGCAGCTGATTGAATTACTAGAATTATAGATTAGGGAAGGAGCCAACTTCTGGAGGGAGGGGAATAAAATTAAATATTTACTTCTAAGTTTTTCACTTTCACTATGATGGGGCAGTGGGGAGTCTGTTTGGTCTGTGGAGGAAGTTAGAGCAGCCTGAGGGCTGTCCTGACTGGTGCCCCTTGCTACCATACCCATTGTGAGCCTCACAGCAGCAGGGAATCTGCAAATCACAGGAATGCCCTGACTGCAACCCTAAAACGGTCTCTGCCCAACCCCGAATGCTCCTGCACTGGGAAGCAGAGAGTTTTAAATCAGGATGAAAACACCCTGCACTGTTGTCCCTTTATGCCAGGGTAGCATAGCAGGTGAAAATGGCTGCAGCATGGGTGAATTCCCCTCCATGTGTCTAGTTGTCCCTAATGTTGCCCAGCCCTTTACTTACCCTCAATTTTTTATCTATTTTCAGTTACATCAGACATCCATTTGGCCTCTCTTCAAGACGCCATCCATCCTTTCTTCTTCTCTTCTTTATTTTTTCTTTCTCCCCCATTATGCCCTATCAAACAAACTTTCTGTTGCTAGCTAGCGAATTTAAAAATATTCACACACAGAAGCCTGTCTTTCCTTTTGATAAGTATGTCAGTGGTTTAAAAAAAAAGCTGCACACAATAGCTCTCCAAAGTACACAAAAAAGTTACCCCACAGAAAAGTGCGTAATATGGTTTTGCATCCAAAGCAAAGGACTTACACAAATCTTTCAGCACCATACAAGTTGTGCAAAAGAATTAGCACAGTGAATTTCACCCTGTGTTAGAAAGAGGAATACTGTACCTTTGTTAAACCAGTCTGAAACACGAAACAGACATTTTTCTTATGACAGACCATGGGTATGATTGGGGCTCTTGCAAGACAAGCATCCATAGTACTGATACAGTAATGCTTATGCAGAATATAGATATAATTTCTGGAAACAATATGAATATGGTGAATTAATCATGTATAGCAATTTAAAAGCTGCAAAAAGATATTTCATATAATAGAAAATACAGTAGGTTTCACTCTTATTTTTTTTTTTTTTTTTTTAGCTATCATTTCTTTCATTTGACAAAGTCATAGCCCGTTTCCCCTGTCCATTCTGGAAAAGTGTGGAACCTAAACATAAAGATATAGAAAGATGATCACAGTAAGAAAATAGGATTTTCGGTGAGAAATAAAATGCTTCTGGGGGTGTAAGAACAAATAATCTAAGTTGGAAACCTGTTATAATGAGATTATGACAATACTAAAAATATAAAGCCTGTTACACTCAGTGTCTGCTGCAATTTTTATACTTCAGACTGTTGTGAGAGTATAATACTAGTGATCAAGATGGCACAAAAATACTCACTGTAGAATAAACTTGTGTGTTCTTTCACTTCCGGTCACTCCTGCAATGCCACCTGCTGGCTGTTTATACAATATAGTCATTTTAAAGAAAAAGTTCACCCATAACCTCTGTTATGCACAATTTGTTCACATAGTGAACAAATTTTGAACAGTAGTTGAACTTCAACAGCTTTTTTCAGCTTTGAAAAAATTTGAATGATTTGAGAGAGATTCTCTTGACTTAAAATAAACATTAGAAGGGTAAAAAGAAGAACAGGAGTACTTGTGGCACCTTAGAGACTAACAAATTTATTAGAGCATAAGCTTTCGTGGACTACAGCCCATCCGAAGAAGTGGGCTGTAGCCCATGAAAGCTTATACTCTAATAAATTTGTTAGTCTCTAAGGTGCCACAAGTACTCCTGTTCTTCTTTTTGCGGATACAGACTAACACGGCTGCTACTCTGAAACCTGTCATTAGAAGGGTAAACACTGAAAAGACTTGATGACAACAAGAATGCCTTATTATTTAATCAATTTGCAGTACAACATCATAACAAACATATAGGGTGTGATTTTTAAAAATACTTAATGTTGGCCTAAGTCAACATAAGTTTCACCACTAAATTCAGTAGAAGAATTAGGCCAACACGGAGTGCTTTTGAAAATCCTATTCTAGTGGCATGAATTCTCTATATATTATTAATGGGAACATCAAAGGCCAAATTTACAGTTGTTTGAAATGGGTAAAACAGCAACGTAAATTACGTTACTCTTGTTTTTACCACAGCTGCTTTGACATATTTCAAATGCACATTTCTGATGGCAAAATCTTTACGTACAGACCTACAATAACAGAAATCCGTTTTTTTTTCAAAATATATCCTATTCTATAGTGCATTGCATTTAGTTAATGTTATTTGTAAAGGTTTGGGAAATGATTTAATACAGTTACAAGAAACCTTAAACATCAAGAGACTGTCTCTCAAGTCATTAGAATTTTTTTCATAGCTGAAAAAAAACTGTTGAAGTTCAACTACTGTCCATATTTTTTTTTCACGATGTGAACATATTGTGCATAACAGGTAAAATTCTGCTCTACACAGACACAGAAGAGTCACAATTCAGCAGAATCACTACTGTTCAGGTGGGAGATGTCAAGTTACACATGAGACCTTTGCAGTTCTATTTGCATCACAAAACTGCCAGTAGAAGACAGGTTTGGGGCTATAGAAAATAAAAACATTGGAATTGTCATAACAGTTAGGTCCATCTATTCCATTCTGACAGTGACCAGCCCCAAGTGCTTCAAAGGAAGGTGCAAGAAACCTCATTGTGATTGACTTTTGTTCTGAAGCATGAGGATTTATAAGACTATATTTTCATCATTACAAATGTAAGTGGATGATTTTCATCCATATAAATGTTAAATCCTTTTTGAATCTCGCTAAGATTTTGGTGTGCATGCTGTTTTGTCACAATGAGTTCAACAGGTTAATCTGGTGCTATATTAAAATGGTCTTTTATTAGTTTTAAATTAGATTCCTTGACGTTTCATTTAATGGGCCCTTTTCCTGGTTTTACAAGGGGAGGATGAGTAATTAGGCAGGACCAGCTCCAGGCACCAGCCGAGCAAGCTCGTGCTTGGGGCGGCAGATTTCAAAGGGCGGCATTCCATCTAATCCTTTGGTTTTGTTTTGTTTTGCGCTTCACCACTTTGGCCGCCCCTGCAGGTTTTTTCTTTTTGGTTTACTGCTCCCGCCGCCCTGTATGGGGCGGAAGAGGGGAGCGCCCTGCATCAAGCCTGGTAGGGCAGTCCGCGTCCTTCCCTGCCTGCCGAATGGAGCGGCGCGGAGCCCTCCCAGCAGGCGGCGCAGCGGGAGAGGCCACCTGGCAAGCACCCCGCTTAAGGAAGCCCTGGCCGCCCCTCTTCTCTCTCCCCCCGCCCTGCTAGCACTCCGCTGCCCGGGGTCTGCAGGGCCGGGAGTCCCCCTGCACCCACGCTCCCACCGCCCCGCAGGTATTTTTTGTTTGTTTTTATTTTTTCTTTCCTTCGCCGCTCTGGAAGGCGGGCCAGTTTGTCGTCCCCCCCTTCGCCGCTCCGGCCAGGGGCAGGTTTGTTTCCAGGCTCCCCCACCCCCCTTTTGCCGCTCCAGCCAGTTTGTTGTCTCCCCCTCCCCCTCCGGCTGGGAGCAGGTTTGTTTCCCGCCCCGCCCCCCCCCCCCCCCCTTTGCTGCTCCGGCTGGGGGCAGGTTTGTTTTCCCCCGCCCCCCCCCTGCTGCTCTGGCCAGCCGGGCGTTTTTTGCTTTGGGCGGCAAAAAAGCCAGAGCCGGCCCTGTAACTAGGAATCCCTCAATGACTTTCCCTATATTATTCATTAGTTTCTATGTCTTTATTATATCCTTCCTTATGTCTCTCATCTTAAATTAAACAGTCCAAATCTTGTCACTCAAGTCAGATGGAAGGCTTTCCTTTCTTCTAATTATTTTCATTGCCTGTCTCTGGGTCCAGTCAATTATGTTATGGTGACTGTATGATCAGACCTGAATACAGTATTCCATGGATTTATATAGAGGCATTATAATATTTTCACTGATTTCTACACTGTTCTTTACGCGTCGGAATGTTTATTTCTGACCATCATTGTAAATGAAGCAGAGGCTTTCATTATGTTGTCAACAATGACGTGTACACCTTTTTCCCCACACTATTATAGTCCATTCAGAATTTTGCATTGTTCAAGGGCAGTTCAAATTATTCTTTCCAATTTACAGCATTTTTAGTTGTAACCATTGAATTTTCTCTGCTATGCTGCTCATTCCCTTTCAGTTGTACCTTTGAACTGAATTTGTTAAACCACAACAACATTTGTACTGTTGTAGTACATAAAGACCTCAACCAGGTTGGGACTGCATTGTTCTGGCTGCTGTGCATACAGATACAAAATGGCAGCCCCTCCCCCCAAAGCCTTTACAGTCTAAAAGCATCTGTAGTCTTGACTAACCTAAACATTTTTTATGGGGGGTAGGGGTAGGCTTGTGAAAGAATTTGTATTTAAAGAAAAAAAGATGTCTATCCAAACTGTACACACAAATGCAGCATTTGTGGTTTTAAACTCCATGTCAGTGATTGTATGTGTAATGCTGTGGATGTGAATTTTGATAGCATGTTTGCAAAAATCTTTCCAAAATGTTAGTCACAGATCTGGTTGAACTCTCTCTGCTGGACACTCACCAGGCTTCTGTGAGGTGACTGAAATACAGAATTCCATGTGCCCTCAATTTCCTGGGGCTGTGCAAAGTTTAGACAATGTCCCTGGCTATACTGAAAGCTCCACTGGGAGAAAGGAAACTGAGGTACTGCTGGAAGGTCCTGTGATTCAAACCCCTGCTGGGAGAAGAGAAACTGAAGCTGTTAAAATCCCTGCCAAATACACTTTACCTGTCAGAGGGTGAAAAAAAAAACCCAGATGGATGTAAAGCATCCAAACTGCTTCAGGAAAGACAAAGAGGTGGAAGGGGAAAAATTCTTTCATCTGTGGCTTGAGGGCTCAAGATGTAATCAAACCCCAGAGGCATAGGGGAGGAAGCACAACTCATCTCAGCAGATGTGAAGGAGAAGGGGACTTAGCTGGGGATAAGTGGGGAGAAATCACCTTAACCCTGGATAGGCACTGCCTATCTCACAAAGGCACTGTGGTGCTAAAGCCCACTGTGCAAGGGAGCAAGTCTCTTGTGGCTACCCTAACCCATCAGAACCTTGGGGTGAAAAGAGCATATGAGGAACCATGAACTCTTGTGCTTTTTGCCTCTTCCATGAGATGGCAAGTGGGGGGATTTTGTTTGAATTTGGGGGGTCTCTGTGTCAGACTACATTTTGAATGTGGCATTTGCCTTCTCTGTTGTCCTTACTCCTGTGTTGGACTGGAATTCCAAGAGGTAGTGGCACAGGGATAACAGTGAAGGGTTGTTAATTTAAGTGTTCTCTCACTGAAATGGAACCACTCTAGACGACAATCTGATTCCTACCCAGGAGAACCAGTCTGCTTAGGTGGGCTGGCAACTAAGCAATGGATCATCTGGTAGGATACTTTGATCAACTGATGAGACTGATCCAGGGTTTACCTGACAAGAGGGCAGGAGGTTATAAAAGAGAGGCTTTCAGAGCAGCCATTTTAGAGAGGGAGAGGGAGAAGAGACCAGTGATTCCATGCTCTAGATGAGAAGCCATGTCCAGGTGGGCAGGAAAGAGGAAAGGTCATGGTACTGGTCTTGGTTTAAGAGGGAGAGCAGTCAAGGTCAGAGAAAGCTCCACGATTCTGAAGAGTAGTCTTGAGGAAGGATTGTGGACAGCCCAACTAGATCTACCCACACCAAAAAATAATTCCAAAGTGGTAAGGAAACAGGCAAGGAAAATTCATATACATGTGTTTATTGTGATGTCTAGATTTGTGTATCTCTTGCATTAAGTAAAGAGTAAATAGTATTTAAAATCTTGGGCAACATCTGTGAGTCCATAGGCTTTCACTATTGTGGTCCCTGAAGTGGTAAACTGTAAACTAGAAGGCTCACACCTTCAGCGAGATTCTGAGTAATGTGGAAGAGCTGCTGGGGTGCTTGAGGTGGGAGACAGTACTAGTTTCAGGGCCTGGGAAGTTGCAAAAAGGGGTGTCAGACATGATCTCTACACCTGAAATGTATGGCTTGGGGCACAAAGCAAGGAACAGTGACTAAACTCTATACAGAGCTGGCAATCTAGCATTTGGATCCCCTCTCGCCAGTCTGGTGAGTGTCCTGCAAGGGAAACGTGACCAGGTCTGTGACACTTATCAGATAAGGCTTAGATTAAGAATATTAAATAAATATATGGAGATATATGTATTTTATAGAACTGGAAGGGGCCCTGAAAGATCATTGAGTCCAGCCCCCTGCCTTTACTAGGAGGAACAAGTACTGATTTTTGCCCCAGATCCTTAAGTGGCCCCCTCAAGGATTGAACTCACAACCCAGGGTTTAGTAGGCCAATGCTCAAACCACTGAGCTATCCCTCCCCATAATTTAAGGGATGATACTAAGGTTCAAGTGCCTCTTTTCTGGGACCCACTCAACTGTCAATATCTACTACCCATATCTGTGTCTTAAGTGCGGGATCTCCCTTCCAATTAGCCTCTTTCCTTTGCATATGGCCTGGAATCTTTGACCCAACTCAAAGCCTCAAATCTTTGCAGGCTATGTGACTGATCCATCTTTAAGCTGCATAGTCCCAGAAAGTTCCCATCACTAAACTAGTTTAGAGTTGAGAGAACACTCTAAATATAGACCCCGATTCTCCATTTTGTTGCACTGTTTTTATCACAGTATCTCCACTGTCAGTAACTTATGCTAATTACGAGGTAGTAACATTACTTTATAAACCCTGGTTATTTAAAGTTTTATCTCTGATGTTAACTAAACACATCTTCAGAGTATATATGAAATATTAATTACAAACTATTATGGTGGTATTAAAGGAGATATCACATCATTCACTTTAAAAAAAACATTACATTCTCTCACGCCTTTTCCACTCCTTATACTTTTTGTCTCTCAGACGTAATCCTAAAATATTTGAAAACAGGGATGGGATATAAAATTAGCTTTATTCAGAAGTGGAAAAAATTTAAACTTCAAATGGCCTGATCTACAATGTGCTTCTTCAACAATAGTTCTATAAAACCAAATGTTCAATTATAAATGTTGATTTTTCTCTAGCCTTGGGGCAGCTCTAAAACAATAAATGTAAAAATAAAGATAGTAACTTCTCCCTTCACAGGCAGTTTCAAAGCATCATGTGTGATATAGATATATAGAGGGGGAGAGAGGAAACAAAAAACACATAAAACAGTATTTTATGGACATTTTAAGTCCACTGTTAAAGTATAGTTTCTAAAAATCCTACATTATTTATCCAGGCTCATGTGGATTCTGGAAGGAGTTTGTGTCATAACTTTGGATTCTCTTATAGAATCCATTCTATTCCATAGAAGATGGTTAGCAACGTGTAGGTTTCCAATGCAAATGATGATATTTGCAGGATGCAGGTGAATGCTCATTTTTACAGTTCCATCTGCTGAAAACTTAGACCAGAATGTTTTGGTCAGGCTGCCGCAGGATTAGCCATCCAGCAGAAGGATCAAAAGTTAACTCCTTTCCCTATTGTTGTCCTTCGCTTGTTGGATATCCTCAAAGTCTGATGCTGTAATAAAGAGCCATGCTCACTTTTACTCAAGTGAAAATCCAGGATGAAAAATGATCAGTGTTAGCCAAATAGGAAATGACAAAATTAGTAAGGGAAAATGCTTTGGAATGTATCTTGTTCTAGCTCTGTGTGCATCTCCCTTTGATATCAGAATTCTGTACATGGGTAGCATATAGTCGTATATTTGCATGAACATATAGAATGGATTTCTTTGGGTGATGAGGGTGCACAGCACTTCCAAGAAGAGAAAAATGTGATGTATGAAGAAATGAAACTATGGTGCCTTTTTGTTTTCTGTTCACTGCACCTTTAAAATTCTAAGAACCCACTGGTCAGCAGGAGCAGCATCTCTCATCTTGTTCGCAGAGTTTCTGCAGCCTGTCCCAGAGGAGGCAGATGCATTATACTCTCTCACAGACACTTTTCTTTCTTGATGTTATTTTCAACAACTTAAAATTATTTTGGACCAAAAATGCATGATTGCTGCTTGTGAATGGAAGGGTATAACTGCAATTAAATTCTTCTTCACAAGAAAAGTCCACAGTGATCCATTACAGTGGGTCTTACTCAGGCTTCCAGCTCCATGGAGATGGATACCAGACCTTATCTTTCATGGTAGATGGGGAATGGCCAGGCTTTTGAAGTTCAGTTAGTCTCCCACCAGCTCCAGGAAGCTTTTACCAGACCTGCTCATCAACAAGAAAACAAAACAACCAAAAAGGGATCCTTTTTATTCTAAATATTTGGGTAATTGGATTTCAGCTGTTATTGGCTTCTACTTAGGCTTGGGGGCTATGCAGCAAGATTGCTGGAAACTCCTTTCTGATACTCGGGTATCTGGGTGCAGTAGCTTCCAGTGCAGCATGTCTGAGCAGACATCTCTAGCAGGAACACCTCACAACAACCAGAAGAATAGAGAACCTGCCAGAAAACAATGCAAAATTACCTCGCTAATGTTGTGTGTTGGCCACACCCTATCATTTCCTCATTTTCCTCCACACAGCCAAGAGAGACAAAAGGAAGAGCATCCAGACATGGAGGAGCAAGCAGGTGGTAAGGGGCTCTTGGCCTACCATATATCCCAGACCATTTCCTCTGCCCTCTTGAGCAAGGTGTGAGTCATCATTTATGGAACCCTGTCATCTTCACTATGGGATTCTGTGAGACAAGATGACTGCTCCATGTGAAGGCGTCCCCTGCCCCTCTCTTGAGCAGGACCTGAGCAAGCATCTATAAAGTTCACGGAGCCCACTTACGGATCATCAAAAAAAAATGAACTTTTCAAATGATACACTCTTTTCTGTAGCACAGTGACCGATGCGGTTCTCCCTTCACATTCCATCTTCAGAATACAAAGCCACTCTTCTGTGGCCTACAGATAAGGGTGGAAATCCCTGTAAAGTGAGGATATGGTCAGTGATTGGGTGCGCCGAGAGGTTAATGTCTCCCCCTTGAGACATTAACCTCTTTCTCTTCCACTTTCAGTTCTCCATAATACAAACCTTCCCAGGTTAAGTCTCTAAAAGTGATAAGAAAAGGTGTAGAAAATGGTCTCATACACATGTGGTCTCATACACATCTTCATGGCGGGGGAGAAAAGATAGGTGTTGTGTTGCGCTTTGCGAACAGGGGCCACTAACAGGGAGTTTCAATAGGGAGTTTGGAAGGGGAGTGGGAAGGGGGTGAGGTAAACTGGCCATTCTTTAAAACCTTCAACCTAAAATATAATCAAATCTTCTTGATTTAAACAAAAACCCTATCATTAACATAGGTAGCTGTAGAAGAAAATGCAGGCAGAAGCCCTGTAGCAGATTGGGGGCTAACCAGTTTATTGCACCAAGTGCAGCATGTATGATTATCTGCCCTGTAGGCGGGTGGCATATGTGTGCATTCGGTGCAAAGAGGTCCCGGCCCTCAGAGATCGAGTACGGGCTTTGGAGGCCAGGATAGCGGAACTGGAGGAGCTAAGTGTGGCAGAGAGGTATGCTGATGAGGCTTTCTGGGACACTGTAGATTTGTCCCACCTCCAGTCAGTCAGTCCCTGCATTGTTGAGGAGGATGAAAGGCCCAGGGAAGTAGACCAGTCAACAGGACCAGAGGGAAACCTTCCCATAATTGGGACCCTCCTTCCAGATGTTGTTGGGGTATCCTCTCGCACTGAGGTTACCTCTCCAGGGGAGGGAATTCCAGTCATTCGGAAAAGGCAGGTGCTAGTAATGGGAGATTCGATAATTAAAAACATAGATAGCTGAGTTTGGGATGACCGGGAGAACTGTATGGTGACTTGCCTGCCTGGTGTGAAGGTTGCGGATCTCTTGAGGCAGCTAGATAGACTATATGTAGTGCTGGGGTGGAGCTGGTGGTTGTAGTACATGTAGGTACCAATGACATAGGGAAGGGTAGGAGAGACGTCCTGCAGGCCAAATTTAGGCTGCTAGGAAAGAGACTGAAATCCAGGACCTCTATGGTAGTATTCTCAGAAATGCTCCCAGTTCCATGGTCAGGGCCAGGTAGGCAGGCAAAGCTTCAGAGTTTCAATGCGTGGATGAGATGATGGTGTAGAGAGGAGAGGTTTGGATTTACTAGGAACTGGGGAAACTTTTTGGATAAGGGAAGCCTATACAGGAAGGATGGGCTCCACCTAAACCAAAGTGGATCCAGACTGCCGGCACTTAATATTAAAAAGGTTGCAGAGCAATTTTTAAACTAAGAGATGGGGGGAAAGCCGATTACTGCAGCAGAGCACGTGGATCAGACAGAGACTTCTCTTAGAAAAGAGTCTATTGATAGAGATTCTTTAGGTTCTAGTCAGGAGGAGAGGGTGGAAGAGGATAAAGTATGGGCCAGATCGGATGAAAAGCATTCAGATAAAAAAAGAATCAGACACCTCAATAAAGGGCAGACAAATACACCGTGACAAGTTTTTAAAGTGCTTATACACAAATGCTAGAAGTCTAAATAAGATGGGTGAACTAGAGTGCCTCGTGTTAAAGGAAGATATTGATATAATAAGCATCAAAGAAACCTGGTGGAGTGGGGACAATCAGTGGGACACAATCATTCCGGGGTACAAAATATATTGGAATGACAGAACAGGTCGTGCGGGGGGGAGTGGCACTATATGTGAAAGAAAATGTAGAATCAAATGAAGTAACGATCTTAAATGAATCCACTTGTTCCATAGAATCTCTGGATAGTATTTCCATGCTCTAATAAGAATGTAACAGTAGGGATCTATTGACCACCTGACCAGGGCAGTGATAGTGATGATGAAATGCTAAGGGAGATTAGAAAGACTATCAAAATAAATAACTCAATAATAATGGGGGATTTCAATTATCCCTATATTGACTGGGTACATGTCACCTCAGGACGAAATGCAGAGACAAAATTTCTCAATACTTTAACTGACTGCTTCTTGGAGCAGCTGGTACAAGCTGGTACAAGTGGAGCGTAGGATCTGGTCCAAGAGCAGGGCTGGCTCCAGGCACCAGCCCTCCAAGCATTTGCTTCGGGCGGCACCTGGAGGGGGGCGGCGCTCACCCGGGGAGAGCGGGGCCACGTCCGGGCTTGCCGCCCTCCCCCGGCGCTCCGGCTGGCTGGGGAAAGCAGAGCCCCAGCCGGGCTCGCCGCCCTCATCCCAGCGCTCCAGCCGGTCGGGGAGAGTGGGGCCCTGGCCGGGCTCGCCACCCTCCCCCGGCGCTCTGGCCTGCCGGGAAGAGCAGGACTGCAGCCGGGCTCGGTGCCCTCCCCTGCCGCGCTCCCCGGCGGGGGGTGGCGGGCGGTGGGAGGCTTTTTTGCCTGGGGCGGCAGAAAAGCCAGAACCAGCCCTGTCCAAGAGGTAAATATAACAGGACCGCTTGGAAATAGTGACCATAATATAATAACATTTAACATTCCTGTGGTGGGAAGAACACCTCAACAGCCCAACACTGTGGCATTTAACTTCAGTAAGGGAGCTATGCAAAAATGAGGGGGTTAGTTAAACAGAAATTAAAATGTACAGTGACTACAGTGAAATCCCTGCAAGCTGCATGGACACTTCTCAAAGACACCATAATAGAGGCCCAACTTAAATTGAAAAACACAGTAAAAGAACTAAAAAAGAGCCACTGTGGCTTAACAACCATGTAAAAGAAACAGTGAGAGATAAAAAGACATCTTTTAAAATCCTAGTGAGATAAGTAGAAAGGAGCATAAACACTGCCAAATTAAGTGTAAAATTGTAATAAGAAATGCCAAAAAGGAGTTTAAAGAAGAACTAGCCAAAAACTCAAAAGGTAATAACAAAATGTTTTTTTAAGTACATCAGAAGCAGGAAGCCTGCTAAACAACCAGTGGGGCCCCTGGATGATCGAGCTACAAAAGGAGCACTTAAAGACAATAAAGTCATTGCGGAGAAACAAAATGAATTCTTTGCTTCAGTCTTCACGGCTAGGGATGTTAGGGATCTTCCCAAACCTGAGCCGTCCTTTGTAGGTGACAAATCTGAGGAATTGTCACATAGTTGTGACTGAAGTTCATAAGAATATAAGAGTGGCCATACTGGTTCAGACCAATGGCTCATCTAGCCCAGTATCTTGTCTTCTGATAGTGGCCAATGCCAGATTCTTCAGAGGGAATGAACAGACCAAGATATTTTCAAATGAGCCATCTCCTGTCATCCAGCCCCAGGTTCTGGCAGTCAGAGATTTAGGGACTTTCAGAACATGAGTTTGCATCCCTGATCATCTTGGCTAATAGTCATTGGTGTCTGTTACAGCTTTCCCCCTATTCCATTTTGTTTCTTACAGCTGTCCCCTTACTCCATTTTGTTTTTGTTCTCTTCCTGTGACCGCCCCTCCCTGGCTGTTAAGTTGTTTACCAGGGCCACTGCCCTTCTCAAAGGGAGGGCCCCTTAAGTTGTTTACCAAGAGCCATTGCCCTTCTCAAAGGGATGGCCACTAGTGCTGCGTGCTAAGTGGGACCACTGCCCTGTTCAAAGGGTTGGTCTTGTTATCACCTTGTTAAACCTGGGCTTGGTGTAGGGTAGGCAATGTCCAGAGCTGCAAGACCCAATGTGTTTTTGAGATCCTGGGCATGAGTCATAGGCCTCATGTGCTTTTGAGTCCTGAGGTGGGAACTCATGCCTATGGTCCAGGACTCTGCCCAGGCACGTCTCTATGCTCACCTGCAGTTTTTCCCTGTATCTCCTCCCCTGTGACAGAAGGAGCCTATCAGGATTACTGGCGGGGAAACCGTCTAAGATTGCCTTTAAGAACAGGCATTTTTGAAACAAACATCAGAAAGGTTCCTGCATTGCTACCTAGTCTGATCAGCCAGGGGTTCTGGGGGGTCCTTTCTCCGCTCTCATTTTATTTTTGAGCGTACCCCCGTTTTTAACCCACCCCCACGAAGAACGAATTGCTGCCTGAGAGACCTCCTGATTATCAAGACCGTACGGAGTCCTCCTTGCTTCTTCTGATGTTATTGCTGCTTCTGCCTTTGCTGCTGCCTTGGGGACTGGTAAGAATCCCTCTGTGAAACTTTCTATACTTTTATTTTATTACTTTAGCTGCTGGCTCTGTTTCCCCAGCACACAGACGCAAGCTAAACCTTGGTTTGTGTCTTAAAACCTCTCTTAAACTCCTTGGTCTGCATCTGTAATCTGTTTCTTGCTTTGCAGCACCTTTGCTGCTAGAAATAAGTCTGTGCCTTCCTGGACTGTATCCTGGGCTGCCAGCTTGCAGCCACCCCCGGCCCCCCTCGCTTGCAGCCACCACTAGTTAAATCCCCCTCCCCCCTTGGAGCTGTATCCTGGGCAAACACCACTCTGCCCTCTGGAACTACCCCTAGTATAAGGTGCACCCATTAGGTTAAATTTTGTTCTTTAGTCTAGATAAGTTGTAATTTCATTTTGCATAGCTGTAGTTAAGTTAGGTTTAGAAAATTGCTTGCATTGTACCCTGTAAGTTAGGCTTAAAGAATTGTTGCATTGTGTTTTGTTACTTGCTAATTTGTGTAGTTTTGGTTAAGTTAAATCATAGATAAGATTCTGCTGTGTTTTGTATAATTGTGTCTCTGCTATTTAAACTTGCAGCCTGTCTGTTCTGTGTCTCCCTGAGTTTAAATCTCCCTCCACCATGTGCTCCTCTTCCCCCATCCCCCAACCGCACTTCTCTACCACTTTCTTTCTCTCTCTCTCTCTTCCTCTCTGCTGTTTAAACTTACAGCCTGTCAGCTCTCTCTCTTTCTAGCATAAAACCCCATTGGTTACCCCTTTTCTCTCTAACACACCTCACATTTTACATTTACACCACTGTGACACATTTTTACCTAAAGTTGTTGGTTATTTAACCCATTTTACCCATACTGTTAGTTGGTTATATGCTGCTGTGACACACTCTTTACATAGAAATTGTTAGCTACCTGTTACATTTATACTTCAGTGTTAATTGGTTACCAACTGTATTGTACCCCACTGTATTGTACCCCACTATTGAAACCCCCTATCCCATTTACTAGAAGAACCCCGCCTCATCATTGTCTATTGTAAACACCCTATACACCCCATCTCATCGTATTTCATTGTTAAATTCCCACCACTTCCTTTTTCCTTTAATAAAGAAATTAATTGGCACCCCACCTGTGTGGTAATTGCTCCCCAAGATCCCATATACCTCCTGGCAGGGACAATTGGTAGGCCTAACCTCCATAAACTTTACCTCATTCTTTTTTTAACCCAGTTACAATTTTTGCCTTCACAATATCCTCTCACAATGCATTCCACAGGTTGACTGTGTGTTGTATGAAGAAATACTTCCCAATGTTTGTTTTAAACCTGCTGCCTACTTATTTCATTGGGCAAGCCCTAGTTCTTTTATTCTGTGAAAGGCTAAATAATATTTCCCTATTTGCTTTCTTCCTACTGTTTATGACATTATAGGCCTCTATCATATTCCCCCTTTGTTATCATCTTTTCTAAATGTAAGAGCGTCCCAGGTTTTTTTTTTAATCTCTCCTTAGAGGTAAGCTGTTTCATAGCCCTAATAATTTTTGTTGCCCTTCTCTGCACCTTTTCCAATTCTAATAAATCTTTTTTGAGATGGGGCAACCAGAACTGCATGCAATATTCAAGGTGTGGCTGTACCTTTGAATTTATACAGTGACATTGATATTTTGTCTTATCTGTTTCCTAATTATTGTTAACATTCTGTTAGTTGTTTTGACGTCTGCTACACGTTAAGCAGGTGTTTTCAGAGAATTATCCATGACTGTAAGCGATCTTTCTTGAGTGATAACAGCTAATTTAGTCTCTATCATTTTGTATGTATAGTTGAGATTATTTTTTTTTCCTGCTGTGCATTAATCTGTACTTATCAACACTGAATTTCATGTGCCATTTTGTTAACCAATCACCCAGTTTAGTGCGATCCCTTTGTAACTCTTTGCAGTCAGTTTTGGACTTAACTGTCTTGAGTAATTTTGTATGATCTGTAATTTTTACCACTTCACGGTTCATCCCTTTTTCCAGATCACTTATGAATATGTCCCAGTACAGAACCTTAGGGGACCTTGCTATTTACCTCTCTCCATTATGAAAACTGGCCACACATGTCTGCTTCAGAAGTTTCTTAATTTCCAGGACCTGTGACCCTGGCCCTCCCGTGGACAAAATCTATGCCAGCCCCAAGAGTAGGGAAGCTCATTCAGGAAACAATTTAGTCAAAGAATAATGGAAAAATAGACATAGAATCATTTAGCTCAAGCTCAAAGCAATCAGATATGCCCTAAGAACTATAACTCTAGGCCCAAACAGCCGAGATGCATCAGCCATGTCTCACAAGACTTTTATTGCTTTATTATTTTATGGCTTTTATTTATAAGGATGGAAAGGTCGTCAACTGTGCTATGAACATGTGAACTTCTCTCTTAATAGGTGGAAAAGGCAAGAGAATGTGTGTATGCAGACTTTATATTTACATATAGATGCTGTTCTCTCATCTTAGGCGCATAGTAAGACTTTACTATAAGATATACTGTATTCTCAAGTGCTACACTTAAGAGGAAATCATCATAGCATTTGGCTAAGCAGGAAAAGGATAGATTCTGGAGAATGGAATCTACAGCCCAAGTTCTTGACGCGGAAAACCAGGCCCTGGGTCACCTGCCCATCAATGGACCATTTACATCCAGGATCCAGAGGCTGTGCCCAAGTTTTATTCCAGATAAAGAAATTCATAAGCTGTAGCTATGATCATGCACTTTCTCCCTTGGCTAAAAGCATAACTGTTTTTCTTTTCACTTCTCTCTTTAGGTTGTCATCCAGGTTGCAATCACTTCAGCAAAGAGGCTTTTTTTAAAAGTTAAGGTGCAACTGGGAAAAAAAGCAGTCCTGCACCTTTCATGAGGCCAAAGGTGTGCTAAGATTAACACAACCTTTATTTAAAACAAACACACACACACAAAACCACAGTCTGGGTATAATAATTTATTTCCACTCCTACATTTTTTGCCCATATGTAAAATATTTAAAACACAATGAATCTGGCATACTGTTGATGTTGGAGCTCCAAAAATCAATACTGACTGCAGTATCCAATTCAGAAATTCTCTATTGGTCTACCACACCCATCGTAAATAAAAGTAATAATTAAAACAAAAAATCCACTGCCAATGCTGCAGTTATTAGATGGGTACATTGGGGCATTTCAGACTTTCTAAGGTAGAGGCTGCCTTTCCTCTTGAATGTTTGAGCTAATTTATTCAGTCATGGAAGCCTCCTGGCCTGAAGGATCCTATGCAACACCTATAGATGCAGGATGGTGTCCCGGATATGTTTTCACATCTTCACTACATTTTACAATTTACATGTGCAGACTTCATCAGGCCCTGGCATTAAACAAAGAGTTCTGCTTACTTTTGCTCACCAAATAGCTGAAAGTAATATGTAAAAAGAGAAAATACATCTCATACATATTCTTTTATCTCCTTTGTGATACACCTTTGGATATCTAATTATAACAGATCTGCGGACGTTCCTTGTGATGGAAAAATAGGAAAATTTATCTTAGCTTACCCCAAAATTTCCTCTCTCTTAATAGGAAAGTCTGCCGAGCCAACCCACCCAGCACAAAGATTCTAGTTCTGAGGGGAGGCATAAACTGTCACATTCCTCCATGTTTTATTGTAAACACAACAGATATATCTCTGTTAGCTGGGGTGAAATGTGAATTTTTTGTTGTATCTAGTAACTTGTGAATTCAAGTTTAAAACAGTTAGCTCTATGAAACAGCTTTGGATGTATCTGAAGCGGCAAACACTTCAAGGCGGTGGCTGTTCCCAGACTGCTGTGATTGACAAGTCTGGTGTCCCTCTCAAAAGAGCTGCAAACAGGAGTACTCGACCTGTGGATGTTCCTGCTAGAATTTTTTTTTGGTAAACAAATAGAAATTTGTTGTTTTAAAAGTATTGTATGTTTCCTTTACAAGAGCATGATAGTGCAGGTCCTGTGTTGTATTTGCTATTCTTAAACATTTTTATAATTCAGTGAGCATTTTCCAGTGGGTTCTAACATATAAAATTTATTACTGTGTTGAGCAACATTAAATAAAATTTAAATACCAAATTTTATGTTGCACATAAGTTTTGTGCTCCATGTTAATCAGCAGAGGGAGTAAAAGTCCATTAATATTTATGGTAAAACACTATTCACACAGCTTTTCTGATTTGTAAAGATAACACAAAAATAAGAAAATCTCTCTCTAAATCACAGGACAAAAATTGGAATGTAAGAATGGTTCAGGGAGGTGAACGGATATCTTTCAATATCTTCAATATCTTTCCTTACAGTTTCTTTTCAAAGGAGCCCTGTGTACTACCTACAGTGCCTGTGGCCAGACACCAGCAGGATGCAGGGGCTACTAGGGCTATTACTCATTCAAACTCTCCACAAGAGAGCATGAGGTTTGAACTGTGCCAACCTCCTTCCACTAGGTGTTCTCTTTGCCTTTTCTCCTGTTCTCGGTGTATCCACACAGGAGCATTCAAAATGTAGTCATAAGTGAATATAAAACACAAAAGAGAAAAGCCAAAACTGACAAGAGATAATCATATTCTCTCCTTGGGAGCAGTAGTTGGGCCACATCTATCATTTCATACTGTTACTGTACTGCCTCAGTGAAAAGGGCAGTGTGTGTAAAAGAAACAAGAATTAACTCTGTGAACTGACCTTGCCTTTATATTTGTGAAGGAACTATGGAATGAGCAGAAATAAGATGATTATAACCTTTAAAAATGAGAGAAAAAAACGAAGGAAATCTTTCTCTACGGGGAAATTATCTTCCCTCTTCTCCTGCAGCAAGCCCTAAAGCCCACATAGGCCATAGCAGCTTCAAAAGGAGAACAAGATGACCTTTACTCCTCCACCACCATCCCCAAAACTATTTTGCTTGGATCAAATTTGTAAAACAACATCAGCAAAAAGTTATAATTAATTTTGCTTTTTTGCCAGTTTAAAAAAAAAAAAAAAGTTTTACCTCCTTCACAGGTGGTGAATTTTTTTTTTTTTTTGGCACAACTCTATTCAGGAGCTGATTGATGCCCAGTATTTCTTAGTAATTTAGGGGAAGTATGTTTTGATATTCTACATAAGGAAAAGTTTAAGCAACATTGACTTTTACATTTTTTCTGTTACTTTTTTGAAGTCTAAAGACTCGAACTTGCAAAGCACCAAAACATGTGTTTAAGCATGAGTAGTCCCTCAATTAAGCTGAAAGTAACATGCATATTTAAATACTCTGCTGCATCAGTGGCAGAAGACTCAGCACCCTATAATATCATGACAAACGTTTAAAAAAAAAAGGGGAGGGGGAAGGGTACAAACTTCATTTGTTTGCAACTTCATAAATTTTCAATTACACCACTGAGTAGATATAGGAAAATCCAAGCTGCCAGTATTGTGTGTTTGTTTATTTTATAGAAGTTTGGTAATTTTTAAATGAAACTTTGTTGTTTCTTTTGGTATTCTAGTATTAAACAAAAAAGAAATAAAACTATAAAACCAGAATAGTATCATAGGCGTTGCCACTGGGCACCTGGAGAGGTTTGAATGTCACACTAGAGAGTTCTGAAAATAGGGAATGTATTTTGTTACCTTGAGACCAACACTCCAATCTGACTGTAATAGTTGAAACAGGCTGTACCTTTGTCCAGAGTTTGAAGATAGTGCACTTAATACATACAAAATTACCTGCTGGTAGCATAACACCAGAAACACTGGACTATCCTCTTTCACAGGAACCATCAGGGATAATGCCCCTAATAGCGAAATAACAAGCTGTCTTTGTTCCCCAGACAACACTGAAGACTTTGAAGGTCCTCAGTTGTATAGTTCAAAAGTTGTTTGGAGAAGGAGAAATGATGCAATTCAATGCTGCTGTGTCTTATGAATATGCTTCTGGGATGCCATAATTATAACTGCAGAGTCAATATGCTGTGAATAAATACATAGAACAACAGTTGTTATAGCAAGTCTTCAGAGTGGGAGTTCATACATAATAGGGGAGTATATATTTTAACATATATTTGATTTGCATTCCACAGCTATAATTTGAACATAAAGACATCAATCCCATGTCAAAGCAGCAAAGAGTCTTGTGGCACCTTATAGACTAACAGACGTATAGGAGCATGAGCTTTTGTGAGTGAATACCCACTTCTTCAGATGCATGTAGTGGAAATTTCCAGGGGCAGGTATAAATATGCAAGCAAGAGTGAGTAAGGCTAGAGATAACGAGGTTAGTTCAATCAGGGAGGATGAGGCCCTCTTCTAGCAGTTGAGGTGTGAACACCAAGGGAGGAGACACTGCTTTTGTAGTTGGCTAGCCATTCACAGTCTTTGTTTAATCCCATGTCAAATGTTTTACTTTGACCTGAGTTCTTTATTCAATACCTTGGTGTAAATTCTGTTTCCTGTTACCTGTGTGTAATCAATGATTTTTTTATTATTTTTTTTTAAACAGAAGATGGTATATGGGAATTGAAGTAAGGGCCCCAGTTGTCAAAAGCAGTCACCTAAGGTTGGGCTCCATAATCCATATTTAGCTCCCTGAACAAATGTCTTAATTTTCAGGGATGCTGAACATCCACAATTTCTGTTTAAGTAAGCAAGAGCTGTGCCTGCTTAGCAATACAGCTGGTTGAAAAATTTCGGAAGCAAATTTTCTGTCCGAGAATAGTGATTTGATTAAACTGAAATGTTTCATGGGAATGTATGTATTTCATCTAAATTTTCAATGGAAAATTATCAATGTTAAGGCAGAAATATTTTGGTTGACTTCATTGTTCTTACTCTTTTTATAATTAAAATATAATATAAATGTTATAATATTTTGACATGATATAATTTATATTATAGAAATCAAACCAAAATGTTTTGAAATATTTTATTTAGCAAAAAATTCCAAAATTTTGACTTGGTCGTAATTTGAGATTAAACCAGATTTTGAAATCTTGGAATTGCCTGCATGACAGAAATTGTGTATTTTTCGACCAACTCCTCTTAGCAATTTTGAAAATCAGGCTACTTATTTAAATGCTTTATTGGATCCATGGATGTAACCAAGAGCAGAACTTGGCCCTTGTTTGTTTAATCTAAACAAGCTTTTTTTTTATTCATAATGTCATAGATTTTAATGTCAGAAAGGGACTCTTATGAAAATCTAGTCTGTCATGCCTTATATATCACTGGTGGTAGAATTTCACACAGTAAATAATACATAAACCCCATAACTTCTAGCTGAGCTATGACATGTCTTTCTAAAAGACATCAAGACCATTTTTTTTCAAAAATGACAATCTTGAGTGCTTCAGTTTCACATTCCCGATTTGAGACACCCTTAAGTGGTCTGAGTTTTAGAAAGTACTGAACACTGACCCTTTGAAAATCAGGCTCCCTTTAAGATATGTCATTGGACACTAAAAAATGAGGCATTTAAAAATCACTAGTCCCTTTTGAGAAACTTGCCATCGCTGGGTTAACTGATAGATTTTAAGATCAGAATAGACTATTTTAATCTATTCTGATCTCCTGCATAAAACAGGCTATAGAACTTCACCAGGTAATCCCTGCATCACGCCCATAACTTCTGTCTGAGTTATCTTTTAGAAAGACATCCAGTCTTGATTTAAAGTTTTCAAGTGATGGCAAATATACCATCTCCCTTGGTAAATTGATCTAATGGCTAATTACCCCAACTATTTAAAAAAAAAGGGGGGGGGGGGAGTATCTAATTGTCTGAAATTTTCTAGCTTTACCTTCCAACAATTAATCTTCTTTATGCTTTGTCTGCTAGATTAAAGAGCCCTCTACTATCAAAATCCTTATTTCCTTACAGACTGTAATCAAGTCGCTATAAATGTGTCACTGTAAGGCAGATTTTACAGACCTCAAATCATTCTCGTAGCTCTTTTCTGAACCCTTTCCTGTATTTCAACATCGTTTTTGAAGTGTATGTACCAGTACTAGACTCATTATTAGTCTCGGTCTCACTAATGCTGTATTACAGAAATAATACCAACTGCCTACACCCGCTCAATATTCTCCTGTTTATACAACCATCTTGGCCACAGCATGTCACTGGGGAGTCCAGTTCAGCTGGCTATCTACCAACTTCCCTAAGTCTTTTTACGGAATCACTGCTTCCAATACATGTCACCATCCCGTAAATGTAACATATGTTCTTTGTTTGTACCTGTATGACCTTGTGTTAACCTCATCATAGTAATTTGATTTTAATAGATGCAGCATTCCCTGAATAACGACTGAATAAATAGTAGTCTGGATAATTTTCTCTAATTAAATAGCTTCAAAAGCATATCTATACATTCCTTTAGATTAGATTTCTGCAATGGACTTTACATTGGGCTATACCTTTAAAATCACCCACAAACTGAAGCTACTGCTGAATGTTGTGGCCCACTTGGTAAGAAGAGTGTTTATGCCCTATGCATATGAAATTCCATCATCTGTACTCGCTGTTTATGATGTTCACTGTTGTTTAAAATGTTGGTATTTTCCCTTTTTTTTTTTTCCTTTTGATCTCTACATCCCTAAATGGTTTAGGGTCTACTTACCTGCTTCACTTCAGCTAAATTGGGGTATTTGTGATGTATTTTTCAGTTATATCAAGGGTACCTAAAGTGTACAGATAGGTGCCTTTTGTAACATATAAAAACCTTTATTTTAAAGTATACAGAATTATCTAAAACCCAGTGTATGACTGTTTTGCCTTGTAGCTAGCTGTTCTTCTGTAATCTGTACCTTAAATTTTTGCTGATTTTATTTTCCATGCACAGAAGATTTATGAATCTTTAGACTTGCATTCTTGATGAATAGAGAGACAAGGTAGGTTAGGTAATATGTTTTATTGTACCAATCTATTTTGTCTCTCTAATATCCTGGGACCAACATGTCTACAACACCACTACATACATTCTTGATCAATATCACTTTTTTCTATCATCACCTTTTCCTTTGATAACGGATGAAAGTTTGTCAAATGTTAGCTATCTGCGTGTTGCATTTCTATAATTTAAAACAAGTTAATGTATTGACCAATCAGTATGTAGTATGTGCCCTGAACCTTGCATTGTTAACCACTGATGTTTTTAAAAACCCTGGATGTATGAGATAGTTCATTACTGTTCACACAGTAGTATTTTCCCTTAATGCTTAAAGAATGGCTATCGCTGTTCAATGTAGATGCTTTGGTAATTTGACTAGCAACCAGCCTGCTAGTTCAGGTGGAATGCTATTATCTTGGATATCTTTTAATAAGTCTGTAAGGATTTGACATTCAGTTGCTCTTTTCTATACTTTATATTGTTACACTTGTATTGCATTCAATTACTTTATTCTCTGATGACATGATTATCTCATTGCAGATTAAGCTTCAGCAACCATTTAACAATAGCCAATAAACTCTGATGCAAATTACTGTAAAATGGAAAGAAATAAAATCAATGCTCTCTGAATTTAATTTATAGAAACCATTTAATCAGCAAGAAATATTTACCTATTGAAAGTCTCATCATCTTGCTTGATATCCCAACATAGCTGCTGGTGCATAGATATAATCTTTAAAAATTGTTACAGCTGCATTATAAAGAATTATCTTATAAAAATAGCTTTTTGTATGGTTAGTGTAATATCTTTTAATATTATAACCAACAACCAAGTGCTTTGGTTGTTCATGATAGCAAATTCACAATTATCATAGAGAAGAAAGGGCGAGAAGATCTATTTGATAATCCAATTAATCTCTTTGCATGAGCAGAATTGTTGCCTGTAGAACAACCCTGAATGTTCTGTCTAACCTAAGTTTGAACAACTCACCTTGGAAGAATTTTAACCTTAATATTAGTAATTTAAAAAAAAATTCTAGCTTAATTTTTTCCATACTCAATTTAATCTCATTAACAGTGTGTCGGGCTTTACTGAAACAAAATCCTTGTGGGATTCCCTTTGTTGTCCCATCAAGGAGGATTACTCTCTCACTGTGTCCCCTTACCGTGTGGTTGCCAACCAGCTCAACTCCAGTTATGGCATGTTGCTAGGCCCCCCTCTGATTGCAACAACCCCAGGTTTCCAAGCCGAGGAGGACATGGATCTGTGGATGAGTTGATACATAGGCTCCTATTAATCTCTCCTGACTAGTTCAGAAGGATTTGTGGGAGGAGTAATGTTCATTTCTCTGCCTTGCCTTAACTCCACCCCTTCCGCTCACATGAACCTTGTACTGCATGGAGAACCCTTCAAGGGGTCCTGGAACAAAGGGAACTTAGTACTGTGCTGTACAGTATCCAAACCTCTGCATGTCCAGAACTCTTATGGCAAAGTCTGACTCTCTGGAGTTAAGTGTCTAATTTTACAAAATATAAGTTTAAAATATTTACCTACAAGCAACAATTGTATAAAGCTAATAACTGTAAAGCCAGCAGTATAAAACCTTTGATAAGCTTTTACCATTGTATGTTTTCATTTGCAGTAAAATATAAACTTATCAAGTATGCTTTCTCTTTAAGAAAATTAAGTACATGAAAATAAAGTCTGCTGCATACAAACAGTGCACACTGATGAGATGAGATAATTCTAATTATTTTCTGAAGAAAAGAATGTTTATCTAGTAAATGCATTTTGGCCTTACATAAACAATGCTGTATTTCAACACTACTCTGTATGCAGCAATTTACTCCTAACATGTGCTCATCATAATAGAATATTTTTTTTAAAAACAAAGCAAACTGAGATGTTTTAAGAACATTCTTGAACTGGAAATAGTATTTCATGAGTTCTGGTACTTATCACTAAGTTTCCAACTTCTTAAAAGGGGAAATCATCTCCTGTTGAAGCTAATAGCCAAGACTAAAAGATTTGATTTGACACAGAAAAGAAAGGCAATGCAGCTACCCTCAGCCCACCTTCAAGACAATTCAGAACTCAGTGAGAGAAGTCTGTCACATAACGGTAGAATGTGTTTCTATTTTGTTTCTAGAACACAACTCAGCAGAAAAAAAAGTCATTGTTTTCTAGTCAAAGTATACATGAAATAAAACTAAATTTAAAGATGTGCTGAGCATCTGTAATTCCTTCAGAACCTTCAAACTGGACTTGCCGTTGGGCTGGCTATTAAAACAGCTTTTCACACACTACCGATGAAACTGATTCATGTCCACAATTATCACACCACTACTGTATGCACTGAGCTGGCGTTAGAAAGTTGGGAATAGCAAAAATAACAATTCTGTGGGGCATATCCAAATTGTTGGATCAATTTATTTAAAATATGTGGGAGAGTTAAGGGAATGTGAATAATTTTACTATAAGACAGTGCTCTCACTTGCACATCTGTTGTAATATTCAGTCAAAGGGTTAATTGATACATTTGTGCTTTACTGTGTACAGTATGCTGCATAATTACTTATTGATAGATTCTAAGGACAGAAAGGACTATTGTGATCTATTCTGACCTCCTGTGTAGCATAGACCATAGAACTCCCCCAAAATAATTCCTAGCATGTGTCTTTTAGAAAATCATCCAATCTCGATTTAGAAATTGTAAGTGATAGAGAATCCACCATGACCCTTGGTAAATTGTTCCAAAGGTTAATTAACCTCACTGTTAAAAATTTGTCTTATTTCCAGTCTGAATTTGTCCTGCTTCAACTTCTAGCCATTGGATCATATCATAACTTTATCTGCTAGATAGAGGAGCTCTTTATTAAATATTGTTCCCCATGCAAGTACTTTTAGGCTGTAATCAAGTCACCTCTTACCCTTCTCTTTAACTGTAAATAGATTGAGCTCCTTGAGTCGCCCACTACATTTCTAATCCTTTAATTGTTCTTGTGGGTCTTCTCTGAACCCTCTCCAATTTATCAAAATCCTCCTTGAATTGTGGGCACCAGAACTGGACACAATATTCCAGCAGTGGTTGCACCAATGCCAAATACAGAGGTAAAATAACCTCTCTACTCTTGCTCAAGATTCCCCTATTTATGCATCCCAGGATCACATTTGTTCATTTGGCCACAGTGTCATACTAGGAGCTCATGTTCAGCTGATTATCCATTGTGATCCCCAACTCTTTCTCAGTCATTGCTTCCCAGGATAGACTCCCACATCCTGTAAGAATGGCCTACATTCTTTGTTCCAAGAGTACATATTTACATTTAGTGCATATTGTTTGCTTGTGCCCAGTTTACCAAGTTATCTAGATTGCTCTGAATCAGTGACTTGTCCTCTTCATTATTTACCACTTCCCCAATTTTTGTCATCTGCAAACTTTATCAGTAATGATTTCGTTTTTTTAACAAGGTCATTGCTAAAAATTAGGGCTGTCAGGTGATTAAAAAAATAATCAGGATTAATCTTGTGATTAAAAAAATTAGTTGTGCGATTAATCTTGCTGTTAAACAATAAATATAATTTATTTAAATATTTTTGGATGTTTTCTACATTTTCAAATATATTGATTTCAATTACAACATGGAATACAACCATGTACAGTGCTCACTTTATTTTTTTATCACAAATATTTTCACTGTAAAAAACAAAAGAGAAATAGTATTTTTTCAATTCACATAATACAAGTACTGAAGTAAAATTTCTTTATCATGAAAAGAACAGGAGTACTTGTGGCACCTTAGAGACTAACAAATTTATTAGAGCATAAGCTTTCGTGGACTACAGCCCACTTCTTCGGATGCATAGTCCACGAAAGCTTATGCTCTAATAAATTTGTTAGTCTCTAAGGTGCCACAAGTACTCCTGTTCTTTTTCCGGATACAGACTAACACGGCTGCTACTCTGAAATTTATCATGAAAGTTGAACTTACAAATGTAGAATTATGTACAAAAAATAACTGCATTCAAAAATAAACCAATGTAAAACTTTACAGCCTACAAGTCCACTCAGTCCTACTTCTTCTTCAGCCAATCGCTCAGACAAATCAATTTGTTTACATTTGCAGTAGATAATGCTGCCTACTTCTTGTTTACAATGTCACCTGAAAGTGAGAACAGGCATTCACACGGCACTGTTGTAGCCAGCGTCACAAGATATTTACATGCCAAATGCTCTAAAGATTCATATGTCCCTTAATGCTTCAACCACTATTCCAGAGGACATGGATCTATGCTGATGATGGGTTCTGCTCAATAACAATCCAAAGCAGTGCGGACCGATGCATGTTCATTTTCATCATCTGAGTCAGATGCCAAAAGCACAACGTTAATTTTGGTTTTTGGTGATTTGGGTTCTGTAGTTTCCGCATCAGAGTGTTTTAAGACTCCTGAAAGTATGCTCCATACCTCGTCCCTTTCAGATTTTGGAAGGCACTTCAGATTCTTAAACCTTGGGTTGAGTGCTGTAGCTATCTTTAGAAATCTCACATTGGTATCTTCTTTGCATTTTGTCAAATCTGCGATGAAAGTGTTCTTAAATCAAACAACCTGTGCTGGGTCATTCAGTGAGACTGCCATAACGGGAAATATATGGCAGTATGCAGGTAAAACAGACCCCCCTCCTCCCCCAAGGAGTTCAGTCACAAATTTAACTAACACATTATTTTTTTAAGGAGCATCATCAGCATGGAAGCATGTTCTCTGGAATGGTGGCTGAAGCATGAAGGAGCATACAAAATGTTTAGCATATCTGGCACGTAAATACCTTGTAATGTCTGTTCTCACTTTCATGTAACACTGTAAATAAGAAGCAGGCAGCTGTAAATGTAAACAAACTTGTTGTCTTAGTGAAGAAGTAGGACTGAGTGGACTTGTAGGCTCTAAAGTTTTACATTGTTTTGTTTTTGAGTGCAGTTATGTAACCAAAAATATATATATTCGTAAGTTGCACTTTCACAATAAAGAGATTGCACTACAGTACTTGTATGAGGTGAATTAAAAACACTATTTTTATTATCATTTTTACAGTGCAAATATTTCTAATCAAAAATAATATAAAGTGAGCAGTGTACACTTTGTATTCTATGTTGTAATTGAAATCGATATATTTGAAAATGTAGAAAAACTTCCAAAAACTTTAATACATTTCAATTGGTATTCTATTATTGTTTAAAGGTGTGATTAAAATTGTGATTAATCGTGATTTATTTTTTTAATTGTGGCTAATTTTTTTGAGTTAATCACGTGAGTTAAGTGTGATTAATCAACAGTCCTAATAAAAAGGTTAAATAGTGTATGGCCAAGAATCATTCCCTGTGGGACCATACCGAAAATAGACCACTTGATGACAATTCCCTGTTTACAGTTACATTATGCGATCTATCACTTAGCCATTTTTTAATCAATTTAATGTGTGCCATGTTAATTTAATATTCTAGTTTTTAATCAAATATCATGCAGTGCCATGTCAAATGCCTTACAGAAGTCTAAGTATATTAGGTCAACACTAATACCTTTACCAACCAAACTTGTAACCTTATCCAAAAAGATAGCAAGTTAGTCTGACCGAATCTACTTTCATAAACCCATGTTGCATTAATTACATTACCTTCCTTTAGTTCTTATCAATCAAGTGCCATATCAGCCACTCCTTAATTGAGCCTGGGATTAATATGAGGCTGACAGTCCTATGCAATTACCTGGTCATCCCATTCACCGTCTTTTACAAATTAGCACATAAGCTTTCTTTCAGTCTTCTAGAATTTCACTAGTGCTCCAAGACTTACTGAAAATCAACATTAACAGTCCATTGAACTCCTTTTGAAAGTCATGGATGAAACTTGACTGGACCTGTTGATTTACAAATGTATAACTTTAGTAGCTTCTATTTAACATCCTCCAGAGATTCTAATTGTCATCACCACATGATCAGATTATATCATCTGTTTTCCCCCAAAATGTGGAACAGAAATGTTTGTTGGACACAACTGCCTTTTCTGCATTATTATAGATAATTCTATTATTTCCATCTAGCAAAGGACCAATACCATTGTCAGGAATCTTTTTTGTTCCTAATGTATTTTAAAAACCTTCTTATTGTCCTTATCTCTTCTGGTCTTAGATTTTTTTCTTGTGTCCCTTGGCTTCCCTTGTCAATTTCCTACAATTCTTAATTTCTAATTTATATTCAGTACTATCAACTTCACCTTTCTTCCCTTGTGTATATTTTAATTATTTTTAAAGCTGCCTTCACTACCCCTCTAAACCAGTTTTTTTAAATCAGCATGGCTGTCTTCTCAGTTCTTGGATTGCAGCTTTTTGCACATCTAGTAATGTGTTAAGTGATTCCCAATTATCATTCACATTTTTCTGATTAAATTATTTCACCCAGCTGATTTGGCTCATAATTATTTTCTGCTTTGTGAAATTAGCCCTATTAAAGCACCTAATATATATATATTACTGGTCTCAACTTTATTCTGTTTGCACATCTTAAAGGTGATAAAGTTATGATTACTTGTACCTAAACTACCATTAACTTTTAGTTCTGTAATCATTTCCTCTTTATCTGTTAGGACAAAGTCTAATATAGAATTCCTCCAAATTGACTCCATCACTTTTTGAGTTAGGAAATTGTCATCTATAATGGTGAGAAATTTAAAGGACTTTTTATTACTGGCAGCATGAAACCTCAAGCATGGGTCACTCAAATTAAAATCCCCCATGATCACACAGGCTTTTTTCCCACATATAGACTATAGATAGGTGTGTAAGGAGGCAATCATTCCATTTCCTAGTGTGATTTGGTGGTGAGGGGGGGAGGTTTAGGGGATGTCAGCTATTACCCCTTCTTGTGCTTTATCTGTTAGGACATTGATCAATACACATTCAAGATTTTTTTTTTTCTGAATGATCAGTGACTCAGAAATAGGTAATGCCATTTTTGACATAGTGTCATTTCCCCTCCCCTTTTGCCCACTCAATTTTCCTAAATAGGTTATAACCATTGATTTTAACATTCCAATCATGTGAATTATCATTCCAAGTTCCAGTAATACCGACTGAGTTTATGCTCATAAATGAGCAATGCCAATTCCTATTGTTTGTTACTCTGGTTCCTAGCATTGGTGTATAGGCAATTCAAGAATTTCTTCACTTCAGATTCCTTGATTTCTTGATTAATTTAGTTAGCATCATAATTTTGTGCTAAATGTGTGCTCATATCATCCCTCATTTTATTCTCCCCTTTTTCTATTTGTTTAACCAACTTATGACTACTCTACCCAGCCTTTCCCTGAAAAAATTGGTCCTCCTCCTACTGAGATGGAGGCCATCCAAACTATATTGCCTCTTCTCCCCATAGAAGGTGGACCAATATTCCACTAACCAAAGTCCTCCACTCTTGAGTTCTTCTAGCAAGTGACTTTTTAGACTAAGTCTTACCTGTTTATCTCAGCTCAGCACTACCTCTCACTACCAGGGACCGATTATCCAGTCAGATTTCAAACAGCTGGTTGAGCAAAGGTCCACAGGCTACAGCCTCACAGCCTTTAGCCAGGCATTGATCAAAGCTCCAAAGGCTTACTCAGAGGCCCACAGCCCAGACACACAGGCTGTATACAGAGTACAAAAAATTCCTTGTTATTACTATTGGTAATCACTGGGCTTTTCCTTTTGTATGTTGTATTTTTCAGGGAGGTGTACCCTCTGATTTCAAAACAAGACAACATCTGGCGGTGTGAACATCATTGATGTGGGGGAAGCACTAGTTTGGCAAGTGAGGTTTATTTTATTTTGAGAGCATAGTGGATTTGAGCAGGTGTCATTAAGTAAGGGATCAAACCAACATTTATTAAATTGGGAAGTAATTCTAAACCATGGCTAAGGAGGCAGTATTGCAAAATATGAAATTGGCCTTGGTACAAAACACATGTCAAAAGGCGTTACATATACACTATGTTTGTAGTTATTTCTACTATGTATGTAGTTGATAAGCACATTTTCCTTCCTTTGTTGGACAAAACATTCGTTCTACTTTTGCTTAGAGTGTGGTTTTATTTATATCAGATATAATTACATGAATTGATAGTTTTATTCTGAGTACTTTATTTCATAAGATAAGAATCTGCCATCTCTATAAAATGGTATCAGGGAAAAGGAGAATAAAAGCTAAAAAGGTCTTTCATGAAGAATCAATATCAGTTAGTGATGGCTGAATCTCCTAAAAGTTTACAAGCTTAGTTCTAACGCTTGCAAAAGATTAGGATACTTATCTGAAAATTATCCAAATATCTGAACTTGCACCATTGAGCTGCAACAGCACTCTTTGTTGTGGGATTTGCAGAACTTCCTACTTCTGCTTATGCTCAAAAGACCATGTGAAGTTCTTTCTCACGATCATCCATCACTTCCAATTCCAGTCCCAATTAGAAGCAGAAGGAACAGAACAAAGTCAAATGATAAACAATGAAATAAAGTTAATCAACTTTCTTAAATTTCAAAAAAGCCTTGTTTTGAGTTGAATTTTTCCAAAGTTCAATAGCAATTTCAAGTATATAATTAAGAGGGGGGTTTTCAATACCACCAAAAACATGTGAAGATAGAGAAGAAAGTTGTTTTAAATGCTTGGAGATCCAGAATTTTTTTGCATTACCTAATTATAATTGTGTGACTCTTCATTAAAACAAAAGTTGCAACAAGCATTATGGATACATTAGGATAGCAATTGCTATTCTAACCTTTTTGTTTTGAATCGGACTGGAGTCTTTTATACTTGGTCTAGGCACAGAGGTGATTTTTACAGGTTGAACAAAATCAAGTATTTTTACGTACAAAGACGGTGATTTTTCCTTTTTATAAATTTTAGAGACAGTGCAACATTTTTTAACATTTTACAGATGAAATAGCTCAGGATTGAAAATTGAAATTTGACCTGGAAACAGGCCTTAATGGAAAGGGCCTTTACAAGTTCTAGAGAAAACTGGTTTTGATTTGAACAAGTTAAGAACATCATGTTCTGGCCATGCACAGCAAACTGTTACTGAACGCATAAAGTGTGCTTCTAAGGATGGACTCACAGTAAAAGAGTTGCTAACTTGAAGTAGGAACACTTAAGATAATTCTGGGTTTAGAAAGTGACTAGTTCTGGCCAAATTTCCTACATTTAAAATAGGGTTGCTCTGGTAATAAGGCTAGAATAGGTAGGAAATGTTGTGTGCTCCCACCGTAGATGCATATTGAATAAATATATTCAGATTCCAGAAGACTCAGCACCATAAACTAAAGGAAAGGGCTTTGAAAGGAAACTTTACTTCAGTTCCAAAGATCTTGAAACATGCAAAGTGGCAGACAAAGGGCTCCTGTAGAGTTTTCTAGGAGTGAATGGGTTGAGAGAGCAATGTATAAGTTGTATAGGAGAGAGATGCATTTGGGCATCCCTAAGCAACTGTCTCCTGGAGACTGCCTAAGATGTTTGGAAGACAAGGGGGTACCATCCTGTGGAGCATTTGAAGTATACCATTGGTATAAGGAAAGTGAATTGGTCTCACATATGGTTGCCAATATAGCACGCAGGCAACATTTAAATAGATACAAGCAGGAGTATGTCCTTGTGATATTGGTATGACTTACTGTCTACCAATTCGACAGTGTGCTTGGATTTAGTGAAATTACTTCAGTGCATTTTTTAATTATATATCCAATCAATGTTGCTAGCCAGTAATTGGAGACTGTATCATAGCCCATGGGGGTAGCTAAAGGGTCAGAGTTGATGTGCAACCTTAACTTTTGCATTCTTTGACTTTTGAGTGCTTAACTGTGAACTCTGAATGTTCACTTAATGTAGATTTTCATATGGAATTAAAATATAACTTCACAACAAAGTAATGCATTTGACAGTATTCATAAA
Source organism: Malaclemys terrapin pileata (assembly GCF_027887155.1). NCBI lineage: Eukaryota > Metazoa > Chordata > Testudines > Emydidae > Malaclemys > Malaclemys terrapin. Next base: position 145,917,392 of record NC_071506.1, on the reverse strand, counting down.
TGCTTTGCTGTGTGCATTAGAGCAGTTAATTGATTGTTATGCACAATGACTGCCAAGACAATATACAATCTAAATATGTTTTGATTAATGTTTATAATAGTGGATTACTGGAGGGTTTCAAGATATATTGGATTAATTTCTTGTCTTTGTGTAACTTAAATGATTTGTTGTATTTTGGATGAGTCTCTCACATTAACTTATCTCAGTAAGTTTTTCCCCTGTAGGATATACAAGAATATAAGAACGTCCATAATGCGTCAGACCAAAGGTCTAGACCAATATCCTGTCTTCCGACAGCGGCCAACATCAGGTGCCCCAGAGGGAGTGAACAGAACTGGTAATTATCAAGTGATCCATTCCTTGTCGCTCATTCCCAGCTTCTGACAAACAGAGGCTAGGGACACCATTTCTGCCCATCCTGGCTAATAGTCATTGATGGATCTATGCTCCATGAATTTATCTAGTTCTTTTTTGAATCCTGTTATAGTCTTGGCCTTCACAACATCCCCTGGCAAACAGGGCCAGCTCTAGGTTTTTTGCTGCCCCAAGCAAAAAAAATTTTGGCTGCCCCCCCTGCACCCTCCTGCCACCCCAACCCTGGGTCACTGGTGACTTGCTCCCAGGGCGGGTCATTTAGCAAGAATTTTGGATGTGCACAGAACACAGACAGGATTGGTTCCCATATGGTTACAGAACTGCAGTAAAGTGGAACAATTTTCAGCTTGTGTGATTGAAGGCTATCTGGATGCATATTATAAGACTGTCCTACATAAATGAGGAAAAGTTGAGGTGCCTTTATTATTCTTTTGTTCCATTCTTTGTTTCTATGGGGAATTTGCCAATGCAATATCACTGTCTTCCTTTTAAACAAATAAAACTAAAACTTAATAATAATAATAATTAATAATAATAAAGCAATGGCTGTTGAAAATAGCAATTCCAGTCCTATAACCACTGGGAAGCACTTCTTGCTCAATGTATTCAACTTTTTCCTACAGCAAGTTACAGTGGATCAGTATATTTGATTTGGGAGAAATGAAGTAACAGCTGCCCAAATTGAGCTTGAGCACTCCTGAATTTTGAGGGTGTTCAAATCTGGAAGGCAGGTGCTAGATTCCCTTTCTGAATATTAGCTAAATCTGGAAAAGACAAGTCAATTTCTGCTTCCATGGCTCAGAAGTGTAAATCCTCCTATGTGCCTGGTATTGTATCTAAAGCTGCCCAGTCTAGTAGAGCGTCCCCTCCCTTACTTTTCATTTTAAATTCTAGTGGGATCCACGTACCTGCCTTGCTAGGCTTTAGATAGAGAGGTGCAATGTCCATTTAGTCCACCCAATTCTTTCTTTAGGGGAGAGCCCAGGTGGGGCGGCAGGAGGTGCAGGTGGGCCAGAGCTGGGGCAGCAGGGAGTGCGGGTGCAAGGGGGAGGAGAAGAGCCCAGGGCTGGGGTGGCAGGGGGTGCGGGTGGGGGGAGAGCCCAGGACTGGGGCGGCAGGGGGTGCGGGTGGGGCCAGGGCTGGGGTGGCAGGAGATGTGGGTGGGGGGAGAACCCAGGGCTGGGGCAGCAGGGGGGTACAGGTGGGGGCCAGAGCTGGGGCAGCAGGGGGTGTGGGCAGGGGAGAGTCCAGGGCTGGGGCAACACAGAGGTGCGGGGGGGAGCCCAGGGCTGAGGTGGGGGGTGGCAAAAAACCTAGAGCTGGCTCTGTTCCTACCATTTACAGCAAGCTGTGGCATGAGGTTTCAGTTCTACACTCCTTCCCCCTCCCTTTCCTGTTAATTGCAGCCAAGGGAATTCTGGGAAATGTAGTTCTTTCCCTGCTCCAGGGCTGGCTCTATAGGCAGGGAGGTAACCAAGGAACTGCAGCTCCCAGGGCTCCCTGTTGGTTCTCAGCTCTCATGCTGGATTCTTGCGCCCCTGCAAATTTGCTGTTCCAAGCACCTGCTTGCTTTGTGGTGCCTAGAGCCTGCCCTGCTGGCAAAGAATTCCACAGGTTGACTGTGAGTTGTGTGAAGAAATGCTTCCTTTTGTTTGTTTTAAACCTGCTGCCTATTAATTTCATTTGGTGACCCCTAGTTCTTATATTATGAGAAGGAGTAAATAAAACTTCCGTATTTACTTTCTCCACACCAGTCATGATTTTATAGACCTCAATCATATCCCCCCTTAGTCGTCTCTTTTCGAGGCTGAAAAATCCCAGTCTTATTAATCTCTCCTCATACAGAAGCCATTCCATACCCCTAATCATTTTTGTTGCCCTTTTCTGAACCTTTTCCAAGTCCAATATATCCTTTTTGAGAGGGGCGACCAGATCTGCACACACTATTCAAGAAGTGGGTGTACCGTGGATTTATTTAGAGGCAATATGATATTTTGTCTTATTATATATCCTTTTCTTAATGATGCCCAACATTCTGTTCACTTTTTTGACTGCGGCTGCACATTGAATGGATGTTTTCAGAAATTATATGGACATAAATAACAAGTTTCCAAATTCCCAATCACTTGGAAAGTATAATCCATAGTTCAATTACAAAAAAGATACACCATATTATTACCTTCTTGATAATGCTGTAGCTATTATTATGGATATAAACAGAAGTACCAAATTTCACACTAATTGAAATTGTTTTTGGAGTTGAATTCCATAGTTCAAATTTACATTCAGACTATAAGGGCAACATTTTCTAAAGTGAATTAGGAGCCTAAGTCTCATTGAAAGTTAATGGGACTTAAGTTCTTAAGTGCTTTAGTCACTTTTGAAAATGGGATTTAGGTACTTTGGACAAATTTACCCTAAATACATTTGGGAATGTGAGTACCTGAATTTGGAGGCCTGTAAGAAGTTCAGGTGCATGGATACTTTATTACTCTGTCTGAGCTTGGGTTCATGATCAGCTCCATTAAATGGGTACAGTGATGATACTTTGAAGATTTATATTACATGAATGATTAATTCATTCTGATCAAAAGACTAATTTTGCATATACATATACAAAAAACCATCACCACCATTTAAAGACATTACTTCAGGTAGGTAAATTAAAATAGGTGGCCTTTTTCTCATTTACCCATCACAAGTAACTTCACTGAAGCCAGAGTTATACTGGTGCAAAATTGATGTAAATGAAAGGAGAATTGGTCCCCTAGTGTCCTATCTGTCTTCTAGGGCAATGATGCACAGATGACAAACAAATAATACTTGCTTTTCTACACAACATCAACAGTTTCAATGTCTATACCTTTTTACCAATGTACTAAGCTTTTACTTCTATAAATATAAATTTAGACAGGAAATATCCCTTGATTTCCTGTAACATATTGAAGAGAAGCTTGCTTGAGAGATATGGGCCTGTTTCACCTTTGATTTTGCCCAGTAGTCAAGAGGCTTCCATGAGAAGAATGTATTGCCTTCTAGTTGGGGATTGAAGGGCTCTTTCATCACTTTTTGTGTTTCTTCTTCATTTTCTGTTTCTGAAAAAATTGCTGATAGTCTCATGGGGAATTGAAGAATTCAATGGAGCAACATGAAAAAATAAAAATCCTTATAATCTCTAAATTTAAAAGACACAAATTGCTAAAAGATCAAATTCTAATTTAGCAATTGCATTAAAAGAGGTATCCCTTTCTAATTTGGATAGTTGGATGTTTATTCCTATTGTAGACATACACAGCAGGTAAGCAGAAATATCCTTTTTTTTTTTTTTTTATTGGCAGTGTGGAAATTGATAGCCATCTTTAGGGCTAGTGACGAAAATGACTAGCAAGTCTAGCAGCATTATTACAGCAAGAAATAGAGCAACCAGTTGGGCAAATAAGTGGCTCAAACCTTTGCCCATCCCCCAAATTGACTTCAAACATTTTTTAACAAATAGGGCAGGGGTCCCATAGAAATTTTATTTTATTACACAGCTATGATTTATCCCCAGAGCAGGTCCATCGTGTGCACTGAATGATGCAGGGTCTTGTGGAAAAAAATAGTATGCAATCATGTAATTAAAGACTGTATCATAATGTATATGCACAAGGGAGCACAGGCAACCTTCATTCTGGTGTTTTCTGACTTTTCAGTGCTTGACTTTGCCATATTATAATGTTTCAATATCGATTTTTGTGTAATTTCTTAGGATTTTTTTTAAAGCAAACTGAGAAAACAAATTCTCATGTGCCATCATATTGATACAAACATGGTTCATTGGCAAGGTTGGAACCTTTATAGCCATCACATAGACCCTAAGCTGGCAGAGTACCTGGTAGCAGTAATAGGTTGTTATCCTGTATGTGGAGTGGCACAAGAGGGGGAGAAGAGGAAACACACATTTTGCCAATGGGTTGTTGAGACATTGCTGACAGCAGAGGATTAGTGAGTTTCAGGTATCTTGAGTGCCATTGCAGGCTCTGGAGAGCAGTGTGGGTACAAACTCTTCTGCATGTAACCCCCGAGCTTGACCACTTCTGACCTATCCCCTCATATCATCTTCCTATCCCATTCCTGTCTTTTTCCCCACTGGTGGCTCCTAGTCCCTGCCTCATTCTCCTTGCCTCCCAGTCCCAGTATCGACCCATTAGATTTCTGATCCCAGCCTTAGTCTGCCCTTCCAGCCTCTCTGTCTGAGTCCCCAGCTCATAGTGGCCTGCAAAAGTCTTTCTGAGCCTCCATAGCCTGGGTCTGGCATATGTCCAGTCACTTTCTGGGGTTGATGCATGTGCAGTCTCGTCAGCACTAGGTGCTGTGAGAGTCTAAAGCATACTCAGTGAGAATATAATAATCAGAAACTTTAGCCATTAAGCTCTAAAAAATCTGAACCAACAGATTTTTCAAAGGCTTATAACTTGGCCAAATTTGGGTGGACTTTCATGAGGACTGCAAAAGGCACATCCAAGGTTACCCATCCCCGCCCACCCCACCCCTCCACACACACTCCGCACGTTCTCACCCCAAATTTCTAGTCCCTTCTGCAATACATGAGGGTGCTAGAGTTATTTTAAAAAATGTAGTGAGAATTATTGAATATTGGGAAAACCTATTTTTCCTTATCCTCATTCTCAGAAATGGCTGAACTGTAGTGGCTGAAATTTTCCAAAAATAATTAGTTTCAGGCAGACAACTTACATGGAAAACTTCAGCCCAAATTATTAAAGATTTGCAATGTTAGAAGCAACTGAATACATGCAGTGGTGGGCTGCCATATGGTTTGGAATTTATCTGACATTGGCAATGATTTCTTTTAAAAATGCCTCATGTTGTTTAAGACATTTTTCACATGACTGTATGTCCTCTATCAAGAGTTAATCCATACTACTGATAAAATGTTTATTTTATTTAAACTCTGCCAGAAAAGTACAACTTTATTTACACAGGAAGATGGGTTAAAAAAATACAGCCTTAGCTTATTTTTTATACTTCAAGGAATTGCTATTTCATTTGCAGAGACTAATTCCCTATCCATGTTCCCATGCTGCTACCTTTATTAGGAGGTGGTGGGAGGTAGTGAGAGGGAAATATTACAAACTAAGGACAGCAACAAGGACAAAGCTGTCATCATCCTGCCCAAATCTCCTCTGAAATGATGTAGGGAGCAGATTGTTGGCAGAGTATTACTGTTTGGGTCAGAGTGAAGGGAGGCCTGTAGGTGAAAAGCAAACACTCTTCTGGAGCTCCTAAGACTCCACTGTGGCAGGTCATAGGAATTCTACATAGGGTAGATTGTGAGACTGGTGGGAGTGTTAAGAGAGATGGGTAAATCAATGGGAGATTGGGTAGCAGTAGTAAGGAAGATGAAAGAGTTTCCAGGAAGTGATGGTCATCGTGCAGACTTCCTAAGCACCTCCACAATAAAGTTAGACTGCCATAAACTGCTGCCTAATTTAGTGACCTGTATAACATAAACCAAGAGGTTTTGCCTGTTGAATTTTTCCTGTTAGTGGGTCACACCCATGGAGATTGACTTCTCCTTCAATGCTTAGCCCAATGGTCAGCTGTAGTGATCGTTCGCCATTTGGTCCATTCCAGTACAGCCCCAAGGGTTTGACGGCTGAGAGTCAAACGTCAGAACAGATTTGAAGAACCCAAATGTTAGGAGGTCTGCCTCTGGGCTGCCTTCACCCCTCGCTTGGTGGAATTTTATCCCAAATGTTACAAGCCACCTGCAGAACAGCTTTCGCTGGAATGTCTTGTGGCATTCTCGTGACATGTCCAAAAAGTGTAAGATGTGGACAATGGCCCCAGTAGTCTATAGACCAGAGTGACCGTAAACATCTTTACAAATGAAGTCATTCCACTCTGCTGAATATACGATGTTGGCATTTTATGTAGAAAGTCTCCAGTTTTGCTTAATCTGAGCGACATAGTGTTCCTGTTTCGCAGTTGTACAGCAGTACGGAAAGGATACAGTTCAAATAGATCCTGAACATGGTTGTTTATGTCGAGGTGATGTTGATTCCATATTGGTTGTAAATGACCCAGTAATGCCAATCCAGTGGAGAACCTCCATGTGAGAGTTGGAGGAACTGGTGCGCATGGAACCCAAATAACAAAAGCTTGAGACTACTTCATCAGTTTCATTATTCAAAGAGACTTGGGTCACAGGTGGACCTGATCAAAGACAAAGCTGCAAAATCTAGGGCCAATAAACATGGAAGTCAATCCTAGCCAACTCCTCCTCCTGTTTGCTGGGATGCCTTGTGAAACTTGTCGGGACTCCGTACTAGAAGAATGTCAACTGCATAGCCAAGGCCTGAGAGTGAGAGATTGCTAATCTTAATGCCTATGGATGTTACAGAATGCTGCACCAACATCCGTTAAGGCCTTCCATAATACAACTCAGTCAACTGAATCAAACACAGTTTTAAGATAGACATATGCCACATGCAGGGTCTTCTTGAACTCACAGTGCATCTCCAACAACCAGTGGATGGCCAAAATGGTGTCTAATGTAGACCTGTTTCTCCTAAAGCCTGACTGTTGGGGGTGATGCTTACGATGCAGCAGGGACTCTAAATGTGCCAGCAGAACATGCATAAATACCTTCCCCGGCACAGACAACCCATGGAGACTGACAGAACTTAAAAAAACCCAACATATTGTCCCAAGTTCACTTGAAACCCGGCTCAGGTAATCCTGAAAGTTTACAGCCCTCAAAAAAACATGGCCCAAATTTCAGGATTGTAACAAAGTCCTATAAAAAGGATGTTCCACATGTTTGTGCTTTGTTATAGTTTTACATTATGATATTAATACAAAGGCAAGTTGCTGGTGATGTCTTTTTATAGAACTAATTTTGCTTATGCAGGATGTAGATAGCATAAGAATGTTACGTACAATGACTGTTTTATGGCAGGGCCTTAACATGAACTCCTACAGGATCGCAAAGACTAGTATGGCAAGCCAAGTGTCTGGGTTGTTAACCAAAATCACAACATCACCAGACTGCTGATAGGTATCACTTAGGACTGGTCTATGCACAAAAGATGTAGGGTGACCAGATGTCCCGATTTTATAGGGACTGTCCCGATATTTACTTGTTTGTCCCATGTCCCGATCGATGTTCGGTCAGGACGCGAATTTTCCTGATATTTTGCCCTCCAGCGCACAGGAGGAGGGGGCTCATGCCCCCCTACCGCAACTCCGCCCCAGCCCCTCCCCCCATTGGATCCCTCCCCAAATTCCCTCCCTGGCCCTGCCCCCTCACTGCCCCATTGGATCCCTCTCCAAATCCCCGCCCTGGCCACGCCTCTTCGCCAAGCACACCACATTCCTCCTCCTCCCCCCTCCCTCCCAGGCTTGAGCTAATCAGCTGTATGGCGGCACAAGAGCTGCAGGAAGGGGGGAGAAGCAGGACGCGGGAGACCCCTCGGGAGGTGGAGGCGGAGTGGAATGGAGGCGAGCTGGTGCGGGGGGGGGGCAGGGCATGGAGCTGCCAGTGGGTTCTCAGCCCCCACCAATTTTTCCTATGCTCTGGCAGCTCTTTTTTTTTCCCCCTCCGCCACCGGCTCTTGGTTTTTGGTTTTTGGTTTGCTCCACCGGCACCCTTCCCTCCCCCTCCCGTATCCCAATATTTCACGTCTCTCATCTGGTCACACTAAGAAGATGCATCTATTTAACTTAAATCTGATGCAACTTTTGTGTGTGGACTTATATGCATTTGAAACTGCTTATACAGTTTAGCTTTTTCCTGTAAATTTACCAATGCAGTCTAAATCAATATAAGCCAGGTATAAGAGTCTACACACACATTACATCAGTTTAATTAAATAGATACAACATTACACCTATAGTTAAATCAGTACACCTTTGTGTCTAGAACATGCCTCAACCTCAGTTTGCTTCTAATGCTTCTGTCTGCTGGCTAGGCAAGTTGTTTTTCCACTTTTGTTCAGGTGCTTTGCAATGCAGAAGAAATTCACTAGAATTCTGTGAAGCCTACCTCTTACCAGATTCAGTAGCTATTTTCAGCCCATTGACAGTTGTCATTAATTGCTCTTATTTATTATAGTTTATTTGATTATGGAGCTATAAACATGGACCTGAAGAAGTTTTCCCTTTTAAAAAAAAAAGTGGGCATGTGCCTTTGTTCTTTTGCCTTTTTATCATGTATAAAGGATTCCTGGAGTTTTCATCAAGTGTTTATTTTTGCTCCTTGCTTGTTTTTCACCTCAGAAATACCAGGATCACTTCTTCCTTGATTTTTGCTGGTTAATTTCTTGTGTGGAGAGGTGAGTTTCAGAAGATGTGCTTTTGGAATAGAGCTGGGGAGGAAAAGGATTTCCTATCCTATGACTATTTAGGAGAATTCAAAATTCTTCCTATCTTGAATTAGGCTAAAAAAGCCAAAATATTTGCAAATCAAAATAAATATTTTTTTTAGTCTGGCAATGTTTTTTTTTTATAATTTTGAAACAATTTCTTTTGATTTTACCACTTTTCTTTTTTAATCATTTCCAGTATAATTAGCTTAAATTTCAAAGCGAGAAGTCATTTTAAAACAGTCAGAATTTTTCCTTATGTAAAATCTAAATGAGAAAAAGATTTCTAAAGTCCTGAATCAACACTTTTTTGAGTTGGCAAACTTGTTGAATCTGACTCTGGTTTGTGAATAATTTTGGTTTAGACAAATCAACATTTTTTATATAAAAAAAAAAAGTTGGAAAATTCCTGATCAGCTCTAATTTGGGAGCAAGTACACCGTTAATTGTTGGGGATGTGGTATCAAATGTTTCACAAAGACGTCCTTTTGTCAAATTGTCAATTAAACATTGTAGTTGAATGGTGGTGGTAAACCCAAAACTTAAAGGGTTTTGAACAGTTACACTAAATATCCCTTCTTGTTTTAAAATTGTCATTTTTAGGAAATTGGTTATCTCATGTTAGTGAACACATAGTAAGTAATGTGAAAAAATCCAAGTGGAAACAAGGCATATACATGTAGTTTTTACCTCAATGTAACTAGTTAAGATAAAATCTCAAGTGTGGGGTGCAGAGTTGTCCTCAACTAGCTATACTGAGGTTAAAACATGTGTTTCATCTTCATTAAAGTTTTACATACAGTTAAATTGAGGTTGCTGTAAACACACTTTTTTTCAGTGAAGAAATAACCATAGAGCCTTATAAACTAGAAAAGACTGGAGTTTTCAAAAAATAAATTAAAAAACCCATACCCTACAGTTTAAGCCTTCTTTATTATTCAGAAAGAGGCAAATATTGGCACACTAGTATTTTTTTTTATTCACAAATCATCTTACACTAAATTCACTGACTCGTTAAATCAGTCACTTGTTCTTAGATGGTTGTGTATGATCTCCGGAGATTTAAATATAAAGGACAAAGAAGTACATTGTATGAAGAACATTAGGTGAAAAAAGGAAGAATTAATGTCTCTTCTGGTACTAGAAAGAGGCTTTCTGCAATGGTTAATGAATGAAAGTGTTGTACATTTTTATTAATATTCAGAAGAAGACAGTGTAGGAATGACAATTTAAGCAGACCTCTTTTGTGTTTTCAGGCAAAATCTTTTCCTCCTTATCCTGTTCTAGAATACTTGTAAAATACAAATAATTTATAAATACTAAGTTATTGGTCCAAAGCCAACAGGTTAAAAAGAACCTATGAGAGAGTTTTGACAATGTGAAAAGGAATGTACAGGATGGAAGCTTTAGTCCCTACAACTGATATGTTCTATTTGCTTCACAGAATGGCTACTATTCTAAAATTTCAGTGATCAGAGTGTATTTCGGGAGAGTGGGGTGGTAATGCCTGTCACTAGCTGTGTTAAAGCTTGTGGAATTTTTTTTCTAATGTGGACTTGCCTCATTCCTTCTGGTATCCCTGACAGGATAGCATTTTTGTGCTACTGCTTTGAGGTCTGGGTGGAACTAGGTAGTACAGAGTTGCACAAATTTAAAAAGTTAAAGTATTCTAAATCTCTGGTTTACTGGGCTAGAGCCGTGAGTTGCTGGCTTTAATTTTATGGCCTGTTTTATTCAGGAGATCAGACTGTAGGGTGACCAGATCACCCAAGACAAATATCAGGACGCGGGGGGAGGGGGGGTGACGCGGGGGGGGCGTGGCGGGGGGGCAAAAAAAAACCCAAAAAACCCTTCCTCCCCAAGCGCTGGAGGGAGGCCCGGGAGACGCAGGGGAAGCGCGGGGCCGGGGTGAGTAAGAGTCCGGCCTGGTCCCTTGCAGGCAGGACTCAGTTGGGTGGTAGGGAGAGGAGGGGGGCGGCCCGCGGGGCCAGGCGGTGGGGCTGTTCTCACCCCCGGCCAGCGGGACTCGGGAGCAGCCGCTGATGCAGCTCCCACTGCCGCGGGGGCAGGAAGCAGTCATGGCGCTCCTCGGCTGCAGCTCTGGCGCCCCCGAACCCCCCGAGCCGGGGCCTGCTGCGGGGACCCAGCAGTGTGCACGCTGCGCCCAGCCCCTGGCCAGTCGCGTCTGGGCTGCTGCCCAGCTGGTGCTATCCCGCGGTAGACCCGGAGTGGGGGCAGCAGGCCCCAGCCCCCCCGTCCCGCAGGGGAACGAACAGGGCTGGGCGGCCGATGCCTCCACCCCGGGGCCGCCACGGGATAGCACCAGCTGGGCAGCAGCCCAGACGCTGGCCAGGGGCTGGGCCCAGCGTACGCGCTGCTGGGTCCCTGCAGCAGGCCCCGGCTCGGGGGGTTCGGAGGCGCCGCAGCCGCGGAGCGCCATGGCCGCTTCCTCCCCCGCGGCAGTGGGAGCTGCAGCAGCGGCTGCTCCCGAGTCCCGCTGCCCGGGGGGGGACAACAACAGCCGCCACCTGGCCCCGCGGGCCGCCCCCCTCCTCTCCCAACCACCCAACTGAGTCCTGCCTGCTCGGGGCCAGGCCGGACTCTTACTCACCCCGGCCCCGCGCTTCCCCTGAGTCTCCCGGGTCTCCCTCCAGCACTTGTGGAGGGAGGGGGAATGGTGAGCCCAGGGAAGAGGCGGGGATTCGGGGAGGGAGCCAATCGGGGGAGGAGGGGGCGGAGTTTGGGCGGGGGGGGCGTGCGAGCACTTCCAGGCTCCGGGGCATTTCCTTGTTTGTCCAGTGTCCCGACCGCATGTCGGTCGGGACGCGGGACAAACAAGGAAATATCGGGACAGTCCCGATAAAATCGGGACGTCTGGTCACCCTATCAGACTGTGATGATCATAAAGGGTGCTTCTGGCCATAATCTATGATTTATATTGCTATGTAACTGAAAGAAGATATTTGTGCTGTTTATACCCTACAAATTGAGAAGAGTCTCCAAGCCTGCTGCAAGGGAAGTTGTAAGGCAGTTGCCGTTTTGTTTCAGTTCAGATGCACAATGTTTGAATAAATCAATATGTCCTCTCTTTGTCTAGTAATTTTATAGTTCCCATCATTGTTTTATCAAAGCATCTCCCAAGTACATAAAAAGAAATAACAATTACTGTCTTTCTTCCTGCCCTGTCCGTAGGAGAAATAGTCTGATTGGTTGATAAGGATTTTATTTGATAGCCTTTGTGACTGGGTGGGTGTATTCTGTGTCTATGAGCACAAGTTCTCTTCCTTCCTGCTTTTACTGTCACAGAATATATGAACACCACTGTGATCTCTCTGGGCAGTGGGTTGGGAGAATATGCTTTTGTGTTAGTGTATATAATTATCTTCTACTCAGTTTTTGACCCTAAGAACTATTTTGAAAGGGAATTAGCTGGGGGAAGATATTTTAAGCCTCTTTTTTAAGAATTTCAAAAAGGAGTAAAAGTGGGTGGCCTATTTCATCCTTATTGTTTTGTCAACCACTTAAATCTATTTCCTAAAGGCCATACTTGGCAACTTTATCCCACATTTTCTTGATTATCAAGTATAATCTTACCATAGTCCTTGACTTATATCAGTTGGCCATTTTGTTTGGACTGATTCAGTTTCTCTGTTTGGTTTTATTGCATGTATTACAACATTCATTATCATAAACAACTTGGGCTATTTTTCATGGTCATTCTAACATCTTATGAACTTTCACATGTTATTTACAATTAAGTATAGGGTAAATTTGTAAGTATTATAAGCACAATAGCAATCCTTCTTGACTGTGTTTATGTTGTAACTTTGAATTCATAGGACAGGTGACCAGAGCATTGGATGCACACCTATAAATCTATTTCAAAATTTTGAATAAATAAAAATCCTTCCATGGAATATATTACCCCTTTAGAAACTCTCTGACTACTACTTCCTGTCCTCAATCCTCAGATCACCACTACTTACTCTCAGGGGCGAAAGTAGGCTGGTACGGGCCGGTACGGTATACCAGTAAGATGCCGGTACCAGCCCATATGCAGACGCTGCCACAGCAGCGCTTTAATGTCACTGCCCCTTTTGCTCCCCCCTCCCCCCCATCGGCGGCCCTACCAGTAGGGACTACTGGCAGGACTGCCGACAGGGGCGGCAAAAGGGGAAGCTGCCCCAGGGCCACCAATTTAAAAGGGCCTGGGGCTCCCGGCTGCCACAGCAGCGACTGGAGACCCGGGCCCTTTTAAATTACTGTCAGAGTCAGGCAGCATGGGCCAGGCAATGCAGAAGGGCTGGCTGAGGGAGATTGACCCCCAGTCCTGCTCCGTCCACTTGAGGCCCCACCCCTTCCCGTACTGGTAAGTGTTTCATATTACTTTCACCCCTGCTTACTCTTCTTGTCTTGAAAGGACTGCCAGCCTCTCTCCTTTCTCTGAGTGACTTTCTCCCAGTAGTGCTTCTGTGCAGTAGTTGGCTGCTCCCCATCTCTGTTTGTTCAGGGGTTATCATGGGGAAAATTTCTTTGTAAGCCTAGGGCTATTTTGGAGGGGACAGGAACTACCTGATTAACACACACACACACACACAGAGGATATCTGCCCCCAATGTAAGTTGTCTCTGCGGTAAGCCTGGGGCAGGTAGTACCTTAAAAAGCACCATAATTGCTATGAAATAGTTTCTATGTAAACGCTGAGGATTCCCTAGCTGACATTCCAGACTTTATGAGGTACTTCCCTGTAAGGCTTAGCATTGAGATATTGGTGATTGTGGTGTAGCTAAGCCATTGCCTGCCTCCTGTAAGCACCTTGGATTTCAGGAGAGCTGCAGTTCTGATTATCGGCTGCTTGAAGATAGATATTGAGGGGTGGGGGTTGGGTGGAGTGAATGGCTAGTTGGTGCCTCCTAAAAAAACTAGGCAAGGGGACATCAACATATAGGACAGTAGGAGTGAGGAGAGCACCATTTATATATCCCAACAAACACCAATGGTAAGTTAAGAAGTCATGGGGGTTGGTGGGGAGGAAGGGAAGCTGGATGATGGATGGGAAGGTGTTTGTTAATATCTCAGCTATACATGCTTCTTTCTCTGAGTTCCAGAAAAACTTGTGATTCTCTAATCCTGAGTTTGAGGAGCAGATCAAGGGGTGCTTTGACCATTTCATAGAACTCTAGCTCTAGACATTTTGTCAAATAATTTGTCAGCTGCATGTGAGGTCTAGCCTTCAAAATTAAATCCAAGCCCCACAGTTGTACACGTGGCTTAGGAACCAACAATTAGATTGTGGATTTACACTGCAATATGGCATAGTAATGAATGATGAGAAGAATCTCCTCCTGAAGGCATTGTGCCAGAAGCTGGTACAAAATCCCAGGGAGGACCTGGGTGAACACAGTGCATCAATAATAGTGTGGCAATGTTACTTCCTTTTTAAGAATGCAGTGTGTGCTCCCCTTGCACCAGCCTAAAACTGTTCACCCAGCGCACTTCAGTCCTGTTGGTTTCCAGTATCACTTCCAGTGCACACATCTCACAGTCCTTGCTTGCTGGGAATTCAAGGGAACAAGGTTTTAGCTGACTTCTGATCAGGATTTCTAAGACTAAGGAGAGCTTTTTGTAACTTCTGTCCCTCCGAACCTCACACATGCTGATACAGGACAAGATGTCTGGTCTGAAATATCCATAACTAAACATTGCAAAACTCTGAGTGAATATTTCTGACCAACTGTTGCTAACAAAACATGATATTCTGAATGTCACATGCTAATTTGGAGTAACAAAACAGCCTAAGAGAATAGTCCACAATTAAAGGTCCATGGGATAGAATAGTAATTTGGACTGTTGGAGAGAGATTTGAGGAGGACATTTGGGTTGAATTTTGCCCTAGGTCTTAAATGATTTAAGATATATAGATATGTCCCTTAGATTTGAGGAACCATGACAGTGTAGCAACTGCCACTGTAGAGAGATTTTGATATATATGAAAACGTTTACTTTAGTTCCCAAGATGATAGTGTTTGAAGAAAATGTATTCATATAATTATAGACTTTAAGACCCATCACAATCATCTAATCTGACCTCCTGCACATCGCAGGTCACACAACCTCACCCACCCCCTGCTATAGTAGACTTATAACCTCTGGCTGAGTTATTGAAGTCCTCAACTCATGATTCAATTTACAGAGAATCCACCATTTACTCTAGTTTAAATCAACAAGTTCCCCATGCTGCAGAGGAAGATGACCCACCTCCACCAAAAAAAGGGTCTTTGCCAATCTGACTGGGGAGAAAATTCCTTCCTGCCCCCAAATATGGTGATCATCTGAACCCTGAGCATGTGAGTAAGACCCACCAGCCAGCCACCTGAGAGAGAATTCTTTATACTAACTCAGAACCCTTCCCATCTAATGCCCCATCTTTGGCATTGGGGATTTTTTTCCTACTAGCTGTCACAGATGGGCCATGTGAAATTTCATCTTACCATCCCCTTGCTAAGCTCAGTCTCATAAAAACTTGTTTTTTGCTCCCACTGCTCCCCTTGCAAAGCTATTCCAGAACTTGACTTCTCTGAGAGTTTGGAACTTTAATCTAATTTCAACTCTAAAACTGTTGATGACCAGTTTATATCCTTTTTTTCTTGTCAGCATTGGCTCTTAATTTAAGTAACTCCTTTCCCTCCCTGGTATTTATCACTCTGATGTATTTATAGGGAGCAATCATATCTCCCCTTGGCCTTCTTTTCATTAGGCTAAACAAGACAAGCTCTTTGAGTCTCCTCTCATAAGGTAGGTTTTCTATTCCTCTGATCATCCTAATAGCCCTTCTCTGCTCCTGTTCCAGTTTGAATTACTCTTTCTTAAACATGGGAGAACAGAATTGCACACACTATTCCAGATGAGATCTCTCCACCACCTTGTATAATGGCAGTAACACTTCCTTATCTCTATTGGAAATACCCCACCTGATGCATCCTAGGACTGCATTTGCTTTTTTCACAGCCACATCACATTCACAGCTCATTGTCTTCCTGTCATCAATCAATACACCCAGGTCTTTCTTCGCCTCTGTTGCTTCCAACTGGTACGTCCCCAGCTTATATGAAAAATTCTTGTTGTTAGTCCCCAAGTGTATGTCCTTGCACTTTTCACTATTAAATTTCATCCCATTTCTATTACTCCAGTTTACAAGGTCCTCCTCCATATTGGCACTACCTCTGAACTTTGCATGATCCACACAGTTTATTAGCACAGTCGGACTTTTTGTGCCAAGATCATAAATGAAAAGGTTAAATAAAATTGGTCCCAAGACTAGGTGCACTGGAATGATTTGTATAGTGGGAGTGCTGAGAGACACTGAACCAAACTGTAAACCCTGGATATGATGGAAACCACTTCAAATCAGGGGGTGTGGCAGAATCCCTAGTTCCAGCACCTATGCCCAACACTGATCCCTGGGGAACACCACTAGTAACCTCCCTCCAGCCTGACAGTTAATCTTTCAGTATGACCCACTGTAGTCTCCCCTTTACCCAGTTCCTTATCCACCTTTCAATTCTCATATTAATCCCCATTTTCGCCAATGTAACTAACAATTTCCCTTGTGGAACTGTATCAGATGCCTTATTGAATTCCAGTTAGATTAGATCTACTGCATGTCTTTTGTCTAAAAAATCAGTTATCTTCCTGAAGAAAGAGCTGAGATTGGTCTGGCATGATTTACCGTTTGTAAAACCATGTTGTATTTTATTCCAATTACAATTTACCTCTGTGTCCTTAACTACTTTCTCTTTCAAAATTTGTTGCATACAATAGAGGTCAAACTAACAGGCCTATAGTTTCCTGGATCACTTTTTTTCTCTTTCTTAAAAATAGCAATTCCCTACTCATAGCATACAGCCCCTGAGTTTATGGATTCATTAAAAATCTTTGCTGTTGGTCTTGCAATTTTGTGTGTCAGTTCTTTAATATTCTTGGTTGGAGATTATCTGGGCCTTCCAATTTGCTCTCGGGAAACTGAGTAGGACTTCCACCTCTGATATGGTAATTTCTACTTCCATATCCTCATTTCCATTAGCCACTCTGCCACTACCGCTAAGCTCCTCATTGCCCTTATTTAACACTGAGGCAAAGTTTTGTTTAGGTGTTGGGCCCTGCCTAGATTGTCTTTAATCTCCACCCCGTCCTCAGTATCTAGTATTCCCATTTCTTTTTATTTTCGTTTATATGGCTTTATAACCTTTTACTATAGGTTTCAATTTTCTTTGCAAGGTCCAACTCTGCTTGACTTTTTTCCCCTGCACTGTCTGACTTCCAAGAAGTAGCTTTCCTTGCTGATCCTTCCCATTTTCTATTCTTTGTGGGCTTTCCGCTTTCTCTTAATAACCTATTCAAGATGGTTAATATAACCTATGTTCTCTCTCATTGGGTGCACACATCCTCCCTGATGGAATAAGTGATTGAGTAAAACAAGATCTTACACTCCACTTAATTGCATTTCTGTGTTTGTATGTACATAATGTGATTATTTTTTTTGAAAATCACATCTGATCAACTCCAAAATTTCAGAGAATTTTCTAAGCATCAATAGGTAGAACCCTATTGATTTTGGTAAAAGTCAGAAAACCAGAAAAGCCTGCCACTCTAGCCAGCCCACTCAACATAAAACTGATTTTTCTTCTTTGTTTAATAGAACCATCAGGCTCTCTGGGTTACTAACCAGACATGTTGTTGCATCCACTTTTTAACAGTAATAAAATAATTGCTGAATGACATTCAGGCCAAAATTATTAAGGATCTATACAAACCAAGAATTTCTGTTTAATCAGATTTAAAGAACTTTCTGGAAATAACAACACAGTTGCTGAAGAATCACAGCAAGCACTGGAGCTTAATCTATGACATGGTTTTTATGCGGAGATGTCAACTATTTCAAGGCTTTTAACACAGCTAACTAATCCATATAGAGAAGACGTAAAAACACGTCATGCTTTAACTTGCAAGTATCTTAATATTCAGGTTTGTTAACCATAGGCAGATCATTACTGCCTTGTTAAAAGTAAAATAGTGATGGATGTCTCTGATCAGTCAACTCAATGTTTCCTTTTTAAAAAAAAAAATCTTAACTCAGATGGACTCACCAATCGATTTGAATTGTTTCTGTGTTCACTTAGAAAATTCAAAGAGTGAAGGCAAAGCACAATTTTTTTCTTAAGACACCCATAGCCCTTTTGAATGAACTAAATTAAAACATACATTTTCTTAGGGTTGGACTGCACCTTCAAGGCACAGGAATTTTATAAGGGTGGTGTGGAGCTGCATAGCTAGGTGATGGACAGAGCTGCTGTGTAATCTATGCTAGACTTCTCCATTGTGCTTCCATTGGTGTAGCTCCACCAATGAAGATGACAACAAAAGTGCTATCTGTAGACAGGGCACCAGAATTTTTGCCAACATTGTTCTCTATCTCTGCTCAGAGCAGGACAAAATAAAAACATCCCTGGTACCCTGTCTGTACAAGTGGTCCCATCACTGCTACCACTAGGAATGTAGCACTGGTAGTAGTATAGCAGGAGATTTTTTTTAAAAAAACTGTCCCGAAGTACCCTAGTATGCAAGGTGTCTGCTTTGCTCTATGGGCCAGTGTGTGGGAAGGGAGCATGGCCCTATATCCTGAAAAAAAGAAGGGTGAGGAAAGAGTGAGCAGATCTGCTAAGCTGACACATTATTTACAAGAGGGATATGGTTGCAAAGAGTAAATCCAGCTCTGAGCTCCTGGACTCTTTCCGTTCCTACCTCCCCTCTTATGAATAATGTGCCAGCCCAACAGAGATCCTCGCTTCTTCTTTGCCTTTTCTCTGTCTGAAATGTACTGTCTGCTTCTGGGGCCCTCCACTCCTTTCTTCCCAGGTGTCTTTTAGCTGCTGTGAAGGAAGGGGGGGGGGAGCATTGGATGCAGTGGCGCAGCAGGTGAAGAAAACCACTGGAAGTGATTAGGCCCCAGGCAAGCAGCAAGTGGTGGCAGCAGCAGTCCTAAAGTTAGTGGACATATCCAGCAATTCTTTATTCATAGACAGATACCTTAATTATGAAAAGCCAGTATTAATATTAGTGGTGAGTGACCATTATTAAATAGGAGACTGCAATAAGAGTGGGTAACCAGCACTGTTTGGCGGAACAAGCTGTTATTAATTGAACATGTATAGTGTGGCACAAATTGTATTGGGACTAGGTTAACTGGGAGCCTCATTAATTGTATTTATGGGCAGCCTGGTCAGGGACTATTCCCTTATTGTCTAAACTCCTCCTTCTTGGCACCCAATGAGAAACTCAGGCAGGGATTTTCCTTGTGCCTGGGCCCTGGCCCCCAAATTATCAAAACATTTCACCCACATTCTGTTACACATCATGCTATAGGTAATACATTATAATGGTTAAGAATGTTTTCTCAATACCTTAATCAAGTAAACTACTAGTCCTTTTTTTTTTTTTTTTTGCAATTGAGGGGTACCCCTTACAATAAACCGAAGAAGAGGAAAACACACAAAATACTAGTCTACTTGATTCATACAGTGAGAAAACATCATTAAAAGAGGGATTATTTTTAAAACGCTCTTTCTTCAATTATGGTATGACATAAAGCAAATGAAGTGTCACCTTTTAGTCATTTGTCAAACATTTTGGTGGAATGTCACAGATTGGGAGATTTGACATTTGAGAGATGGATAGGCAGAGGAATGCACAAAATAGTAAATAAGTTTGTGTACATATGGAATGCTTAAACTAACACTTTGACCTTTAACCACTCACCAAAGCTTTTTGTTGCCTTGTTCTTCTGCCATGAGTGTTCTCCTTTAACAATGGCTTTCTTTATATCCTTTGAGATGAAGAGCTTTTCCCTACAAACAATTTTTAATGTTGACTTAATAATATTTTACCCAAGATATTGGTAGTGGTATAAAGTTTAGGATGGTATTTTACAACTCTGATGATCCCAGTTTTCTTCCTGTAGCACCACATCTTATATATTTATCTTTCTACCATTTCTGATCTCTGTATGGAGGTAGAAGAGGGAGCTGTGGGTTTTGTGGGAGTTTTTTCTACACTACCATTCAGAGCAAGCAGTCATTTGCAGTACTTGCTAAAGGGCATGATATTTAAATAACCTGTTAATAAATGGAGCTTGTCAGTGTATATGCAGTGCAGCAGAAATAATGTAGATGTTTGGCTGGTAGCCTTGACCCAGCATTTACTTACACATTTATTTAGAAAGACCACTTACCTAGACCCAGGAGGATTTGTTGTAATGTATGATTCCCTTTGCTTACTGCATGTAATTTATGGTAGATTTTCCATTTCAAGGGCCCATGCTGCTAGTGTTAAGCATTGTTCTGGGTTTTATTTTTTGCTCAGGAATACTGCCCAAACAAAAACAGATCTGAGAACAAAAGTTCCACCAAAAGAGAATCAACCCAATCATCATTCATACACATGAATATTTGTCACCCAGGTCTTAGAAACATAAATGTTAACACAGCCCTGGGTTACATTGTGTATGAATTTTAAAACTTAGAAAAGTCACTAGGTAGTGCCAAAAATATATATGGACCTCCTTTTTTATAGGTTTTGGTAAGGTAAATTCCAAATGAAGCAACAAAGAGGTTTGGCTGTCATGGTAACTGAATCAATACAAAACCTGTCAACATTCACTTTTTAAAATTGGACCCTATTATAAAGCTTTCTAGACTTTGTAGAGACATGATTATTATTATGGTTTTGAGACAAAATGCCAGTGGTGTGTAATTTTGGATCATGTTCTGTTTTAATACATATTGTTAAACTTATATTTTAAAGCATATCACAGTTACTTAATTTTGGATATTAATGTCTTAACTATGATTTCATTGATTTTTAGTATTTGTATTGATAGAAAATGCACCTGGGCGTGCTTAAACCTACATTAATATTTTCTGTGTGTATAATATCTGGGGTCTGTTTTTGGTCTACAAAACTTTACAGTACTCTTAGAAGATTGCTCTGGCAATTTCTAGATAAGTGACACAGAACAAAGCAAGAAATTAAGTCACAATACTATCCAGCCTCTTCAAAGATAGAAGCCTTGAAAATATGAAAGGAAAATCTTCACACAACAAAGTAGAAGCATGAACACATGATAAACATGAACATAAGGTCACAAGGTTACACATCACTGATCCAGTCACACAGTTCAGGGTTACAATGACAGAACAGTGCAAATCACATAATTTTACAAATAACTATACAATGACATTAATTTGTGGTGATAAGCAGAAAAGTGACACAGAATAGCATTGGTGTTTCTTATTCCCTCTCAATGATTTCCATATCAAAATTCCTCAGTTTATTGCAAGCACAATCTATTATATGGAAAAACAAAGCGGCAATCTTTTTGCTACTTAAGTTATTGTCAAAAGCTGTTAACAATCACAAAGATTTCAGAATCTTCTTGATGATGTATAAGGTACATTATTATGCAGATCTTATTTCCATGCCTTGCTAAAAGAAATATTTTCCCAGCAAATGAATCAAATATAATGAGTGAGAGGGAGAAAATATATGTACAAAGCACTATTTTTACACGCCGTGTTTTAGCATAACCACACTTTGAGGTTTGCCATTGAACTGGCTATATATTATAAAATGTTAATTTTTCAGAAATAAATTTACAAACTAAGCACTCTGATCAAGGATGTGCTCATTCCCATTTAAGGAGAGTTTCTCACAAAGGAACCCACAGACAGGTCAGCAGGGCCGGCTCCAGGCACCAGCCTGGCAAGCAGGTGCTTGGGACGGCCGCTCTGGAGAGGGGCGGCACGTCCAGGTATTCGGCGGCAATTCGGCGGATGGTCCCTCACTCCCACTGAAAGCAAAGGACCTCCCGCCGAATTGCCGCTGCAGATCGCTATCGCGGCCTTTTTTTTTTTTTTTTTTTGGCTGCTTGGGGCGGCCAAAACCCTGGAGCCGGCCCTGCATATCAGTCAAGTCTTCACTTGCATAGAAGTATAAAGTAGCCTCTGCAGCCTTGAGAGTTTCAGCAGGTTTTACAAGAGCTATGAACAGATCCCCTATCAGAATCTCTGCCTTGTAAAATTAAGAAAACAGAGTCTTGGGTAAACCCTATGAAAGAAGTCTCCTTCATTTCTGATCAGTAGTGCAAGTAGGGCAGTCCAGTCCAGTATGCCCTACCAGCAAGATATTTATAGCTGGTACGGCGTACCGGAAAGACACAGGAGGAGCAGAATGTGGGGCCGCTGGTGCAACTGTACCACTCCCAGCCCTTCCAGGTAGGGTCTCCTCAATCTGTACAGCAGCCCCGCTGGAGGACAGGGCTGGGGCCAGTACAGCCACCCTGGGGGAGCTGCCGGTCTGGAGCCAACTGGTGGCCCCATGTTCTGCTGCTTTCACCACTGCGGTTCCCGGGACAGCCCCTCCAGGAACCACAGCAGGGAAAGGAGCAGAACCCCAAGCCCCGCTCCTCCAGCTCCGTCTCTATAGCAGCAGTCCCACTGGAGGACAGGGCTGGGGGTGCAGGGCTGGGAGCGATACAGCTACCGGAGGACCTGCCATTGTTCTGCTCCTTTTCCCACTGCCCCCTCATCAGGGAAAGAAGCAGAACCCTCAGCCCCACTCCCTGCCCTTCCATGGAGCCGTCTCTCCTCCGGCTCTGTCTGTACAGCAGCAGCCCCACCGGAGGACAGGGTTGTGGTGGGGCTGAAGGGCAGTACAGCCGCCAGAGGAGCTGCCAGCATTCTGCTCCTTTCGCTGCTGTGGTTCCACAGTCTCCGGCACAGCAGAAGGAGGACAGAGTCCCCCTATCCCCAGGTAAGTGGGGGGTGGATCATGGGGAAGGGATGGGGAGAGCGTGGGGGCCTGGGCTGGGGGCAGAGTGGGGAGGAGTCACATGGAGGGCCACGTGAGATGGTCACATGCCCCCCTGTTAGCTGCTGCCCCCACATACCAGTAAGAAATGGATTCCACTTGCACCACTGTTTCTTATGCATCCCTTGATGCAATGTTTCTCATCTAGGACAGTGGCCTGCAATGCAGTCTTATCAGGGTAGGGAACTGGAACACCTATTTCAACCCATTCATCTATTGGCTACTTCAGTCTGTACAAGAAGAAAATTTTTCAGGAAACCAGCAAACAAAATAGTGGCAAAGTTCTGCAAAAAGGCTAAGCTGTCCCTCCAACCCACTAAAGAATACAAGCATGCAGCAAAGTTGAGCAGTCCTCAAATACAAAAGAGGCAGAAGCTAATGGAAAAGAGGAAGATGAAACAGTCAGAGGATGGTCCAGGGAATAAACAGAGTCACGTCATTTCCACGTAACACATTTGCATGACTATAAGAGCGCTGCATCTGAAGCGAGGAACAATGTCAGATAGCATGCTACTGCACCTCCAAAACAAATGATTGCTCACAACGTTGAAGAGATGGATTCTGGAAATCATCAGGAGTAGGAATGTGATAGAACCCTTCAGAACTCCCTGGAATAGATTTATACTGGCCTTTTGCACAAAGACCCCCCACTAATAGCAGGCTATTTCACATAATGGCTGGAGAGCATCCCATAGCGCCAAAAAGAAAAATTATATTCCATTCAATTCCTAGTACTAAATAGAGGTCAGGAGGTGACACAGCAGCCACAGAGCTGAAATCTTTGGGCATGCCAAAAAACTGAAATTGATAATGAAAACCTTAATGGAATTCTAACTGGTAGAGTTCCTCTCTTCTGTCAATTTCATGAGTCATATATGCATCCCCCAAAACAGGATTCATACAGTATTTGAGCCAAGACACTTCTAGTACAAGCTTTGTGCTTAAAACTATCAATGCAACAAGGATCTTTATGAAGATCATTGTAGTACTGGTGGTGACCGTCAGGCACAATCTGGTTCACATCTACCCTTTGTTGGATGACCTTTTAATGTGAGTCCCTTCAGAGATCAATGCACAGGAGGACCTGGGACTGATAAATCTGGATGGTAGAGGAGCTACCTGATAAACAGCTCGAAGAATCATTTAATGCCAATGCAGTGAATTATTTGAAAAGTTGGGGAGCATATATTTTAATAATCTATGTGGTTTTAACAGATTTTCCAGGTGATACTTACAATGCAACTTGTCTTGATAGTCACAAGTGACCCTGTAAAGCTCGATTTTTTTTTCTTTCCTCCCTATCTCAGGGATTTGTTTGTTCATATGATATATATGTAGAAATATAGTTTAAATAGGCATAGATTACATCTTGAACTGCTGAAATAAATACATTATTTTGTGCAGAATCGATGGCACTTGGGTTATGTATGCAGCTTGCCCACCTAAATGGCAGTGAAGCCCTAGTGAAATTGGCATACCAAGTAGTACTCAGGCACAATGCCTTCTTAATAGATGGCTAAAAAATGCAGGTACACAATACTATGTACTAGCATAATATTTTGTGAAAGCCAAAACTCCCACCTAGGACATTTGAGGTTGCTGATTATCCAGCACAATCAAAACCTTCTTGTAGAAGCATAAAGCAGAGTTGCAGTTCCTACTTTGTTATTAGGGTTTACTATAATCTCACCATGTTTTGGGTTTTGCTGCAGACCTAAAACTGAGTTGTGAGACTCTTGAAGACTCAAGTCTTTTTAGGGTTAGCCTGAAACCATTTTCTCAATAATTTCCTCTTTTCCAGCAGTCCTGTACTCCTCTACCCATCTTTAGCCATCTGTTGTGGTCAGAGCCAGTGTAATGGTACCCACTTCACTTCCTGATGTGTTCAGTGAGTAATTGGTTAGGCTGCTGAAGTTACCATCAACTTGAATCTTCTGCAAGCTGGCAAGGGATCATGGCATTTTCTGGAGAAAGGTCTGAACCAGAGTACCACATAAAAAAATCCACCATTCAAGAATTTTGGGGATGTTGAAATTAAAGTTTGGAATTCATCTCTCTCTTTTTCTCTTTCTCTCTCTCTCTGTCTCTCTCGCTAATGAGTGGAACAGCCTATTAAATTCAAAGTAATTTTTGCATCTGATTCCAATCAGAATTTTATTACTGCAATACCTTCTGGAAGACTAGTGGTGGATCCACCCCTATTTCTGCAACAGTGAGATTGTGAAAAGCTCATCAGGCCCTGTGCTACTATGTCTCAACCCAAAATAGGATAATCCTTTTCATCTGATGCATTTTTGGGGATGTAATATTTACCAAATACTCAGGAGAAGTTTGGTTTGTCCTGCATGGCATGTTGTTTAACTTCACTTTTGTGGAAACTCAGGTTTGTGGAAACATCTGCAAAATGTGGCTTGCTGCAAAATTAGACATACCTCTATAAAACTAATCTGCAGTAGACTAATGTGTGCACCAATGATAGCAAGTTTAGGGGACCTATAAAAATGTAAAGTATTTGTTGCGTCTCCTTGATTGGGCCATCATTGTCATGAATGGCCAGTCCACCACTAAAGGGAGTTTTTACTTAGTGAAATGACTCTTATTAATTTTACTAAGTTTTTCAAAAATACAACAGTAATTTTAATGAGAATTGCTAAATGTAATTTTTTCCTCATTAATTAATTAATTAATTAATTAAAAGTTCAGACTAGAGCCTTGAATAGCCTAATAATCTGCTCTCATTGTACTAACAGCATTGTAATATTTGGGACCTGTAAACCTAGGGCCTTCCTGATAGGGGTACTGTGGTGGATGGTACCTAGGCATATGATATGGATTTAATGTGCTGTAATAGTTGAATATTTAGTGTTCAGTAAACTATGCTATGGGTCTGTCAGGGATAGTCTGTAATAATTAGCTCTGTATCTATTTGTAGTTCTTTTTACTATGCAATGAATTTTTGTGATTGTTTCTGGTTTCAGATCCTTCAATTTCATCGCATCTTTATTCTAATGATTCTACTTTCCCTCTTTGCATCTTTTTTTTATTTGTTTGTGTAACTTTCAGTATTCCTCACTTCTCCTATCTTTGTGCATTCTTCTTGCATGTATTGGGCTTAGTATTGCATCAGTCATCCACAGTTGCTTAGCATCACATCCTTTCTCTCTAGGATTGCCAACTTTCTACTTGCAGAAAACCGAACACCCTTGCCCCTGCCCTGCCCCTTTCCTGAGGCCCTGCCCCCACTCACTCCATCTCCCTCCCTCCATCGCTCGCTCTCCCCCACCCTCACTCACTCGCTCATTTTCACCAGGCTGAGGCAGGGGCTTGGGGTGTGGGAGGGGGTGAGGGCTCCAGCTGGGGGTGCAGGTTCTGAGGTGGGGCCATAAATGAGGGGTTCAAGGTGCGGGAGAGGGCTCTGTGCTGGGGCATGGGTTTAGGATGCGGGGTGGGGTGAGGGCTCCGACTGGGAGTGCAGGCTCTAGGGTGGGGTTGGGCATGAGGGATGTGGAGGCTCCAGGCTGAGGCAGTGGATTGGGGTGTGGGAGGGTATGGACTCTGGGCTGTGGTGCGGGCTTCAGGCTGGGGCCAAGGAGTTTAGAGTTCAGAGTGTGGGAGGGGGCTCCCATGCAGAGGTTCCCATGGGTACATTAAGATAACATATCGCTAACGGACTCTACTGTTACCATATTTGATCACAAGTGAAACTATTGTTAGATCTCTTACCTTTCCTTCGTTAAACTGTGACTACCATCAAAATGTAAATAATATTGGAACTGTACTTACTGTGATCAAAATCCTACGTGGCATCATCCACAATCCAAAAGGAAAGCATCCAACAGACAGCAATAAAAATAAGGGCTGGGCAAATATCTGCAGCACAGGAAGACCTCTGGAACCCCTGCACTCACATAAAAATGATGTTTATTTCCATATCCCAGATAATACCAAATTAATCCATAGCATCTGCTTGGGCTTCTCATACACTAGTTGAATAATTATGGATATGTGTATTCTAGATTACATCATGTGTTCAGGCAGCAAAATGAGATTTAACCAGATGCTAAAACCATATGGTACCACATGGTAGAGTCAGACCTAAAAACTGGCATTTATAGGGTACAGCTGTTTATAATATAATATCTTTGTAACAGATAATCTTATGGCATTATGACATCTGGTCCTTTTCTGTTCATTTTGAATTTTCAGAGAGCCATAATGTTCACTTTCATCTGAACATGTGTTTGTTTGTTTTTCCAAAAAAATGTTGATTCCCAGACTCATTAAGAGACTCTTTAGTTACCCTTCTATCCTCCTCCTTGGATGTGTGTGGCGTCTCCTGCCATACACTGTGGTGTTACCCTTAGCATCCCCTGCCACACCCAAAATCTAATAAAAATCCCAGAATAGATAAAATTTACATTTAAAACCAAGCACAGACTTGTAAATAATCTATTTTTGCAATGAACTTGCTAGGCAGTTCTCTGGATGGGAATACTTGGAAATACATGGCTTGTCTACAAATATTGGAAAGACTCGTTTAGATATAAAACCTTCCAGATTCAAATTTAATTTTTGCATGTCTAATAAAGAGCTTTATTATATTTTAAAACTGCAAACAGCTAGATGAGGCAGCTGGCTTACAATGGTATACATGCCCTTTTAATATAGAACCGGCACTTTGCATTGGCATGCAAATGTCTTGGCATTACAAAAATAGCTTTTCATATAGTGCCAGCTGTATTTTGGAATTAAAAGATGTAAAGACCCACAAAATCTGCCATATAAGGCAGTCAGTCCTTAAAGGTATGTTGTGACAGTGTACCCCATAAGGCTTTATGGGGAGGGGGTGCTTATAAATGTATGTATGGCATAACTGGAATATGTTTTGTGCTGCCTGTGCCATGTAACATATCTCCGTAAGGGTTATGATCTACTATATCTATTCATCCTATTTGTACATATATATCATTTTCTACTCGAGGTTAAGAATATGGGCTGTATGCTTGCCTGATTTCTAAGTAAGCTTTGTGAGGCATTTGGTCAGCTTCTTTAGGAAGGAATTTGCCAGGTTAAGTACCTGATCAGGAGACACTTAGGGAACAATGCATCTTGGAATGCTCCAATCCACATGAGAAGTCTTCCTGGAGACATGCAAGATGCCATGTGGACAATGGCGTCGGCCTGCAAAGACTGAGTCATGCAGGGGCATGTGACTTGCCCAGGTGACTCCAAAACTCCATCTTGGAGCTGGGCTTTGCATAGGAGGGAGGTCTCCACCCACAAGAGAGAGTCTACTTAAACCTGTGGGAGACCCCTCCATTTTGTCTTCAGCTGGCTAAAGAAGGAGCCTCTCCACACACCCCCCCCCAGGATACTTGAAGGAGACTGAAACAAAGGACAGTAACTGCAGGGGGTGTGAGTGATTGCTGGACCCAGGCTAAAAGGAGATTAGCCTGTAAAAGGGAGCACTCTGGAACTGGTGAGGAAATTATCTGTATTCAGTTTGATTAGGCATAGATTTGCGCATTTTATTTTATTTTGCTTGTGACTTACTTTGTTCTGTCTGTTACTACTTTGAACCACTTAAATCCTACTGTCTGTATTTAATAAAATCACTTTCTATTTAGTAATTCACTCAGAGTATGTATTAATACCTGGGGGAGCAAACAACTGTGCATATCTCTCTATCAGTGTTATAGAGGGCGAACAATTTATGAGTTTGCCCTGCATAAACTTTATGCAGGGTAAAACGGATTTATCTGGGTTTAGACCCCATTGGGAGTTGGGCATCTGAGTGCTAAAGACAAGCACACTACTGTGAGCTGTCTTCAGGTAAACTTGCAGCTTTGGGACAAGTAATTCAGACCCTGGGTCTGTGTCTGGAGCCAGACGGGAGTGTCTGGCTCAGCAAGACAGGGTGCTGGAGTCCTGAGCTGGCAGGGAAAACAGAAGCAGGGGTAGTCTTTGCACATCGGGTGGCAGCTCCCAAGGGGGTTTCTGTGATCCAACCCGTCACATATGTTGTATAGCATATGAAAATTGCATGACTCCCAGGAGATAGTTGGTTAATAATGCACAGATTGTAATGTGTTTGGTGATAGTTCCTTAAAGAGGCACTATAAGGATGTTAAGCTTGAAGATATTTATTCATCATCTGTTTAACCTTCATTTGATACAGAGCCTGATATCTCATATTGTTCGACATGACTTGCTTCCTCATTAGTATTTTACTAGTTTGAGTACTCTGTAAGTGGATGGGTGACATTCACCAAGTTCCACATAATGCACATAAATCCAAGATTTTTTGTTAATTTAAGGATTCAAGGGAGATCTGGTAGTCAAAGCAAAATTACCAGGTACAAATAGTATGCAAGTTCCCTTCATATAGCATATTAGCTATGTTGTTAATATAGTAAATATTGGGAATTCATTCACTACAGCCAAGTTACCATTTTTCCCTATCATACTATCTGCAAGTGATGTAGAAGCATAGCAGCAACCTTTTAATCAAATAAAGACTTTTTTATCACTTAAAAAGGCAGTATTTGTCAACCGGTACTTCATACAGTAACCATCATTATTTTCTGTTCTAAGTATGTGGGGAAAACTGGTATTTCCAGATACAACAGTGGTTGTGTGGTAATTATTGTCAATATACTAATGCGAACCAATATGTAACTATGTGTATTTCTGAATATCTTCATATTTATTATGTAAGTAAAGAGCACTTACTAAATTATTAATAAACATTTATTATGGTAATACCCTAAGGATCATTGTGCTAGGCACGTCACAAACAGAGTAGAGGTCCCTGCCCTGAAAAACTTGCAATCCAAATAGTCAAGATCGACACTGGGTGTGGAAAGTGGTATAACCACAGCTGTATGTATAACTGATTTTTCACTTTGCTGGCAGTTCCAAAATAAATAATTTCAGGTTAACCTGAATTTAACAAGAATCAAGAATCTTTTGGCAAATTGAAATGTAAAAAAAAAAAAAAAAATGAACAAAATTTTCCTTTGACCAGCAATGAAATGTTTGCTTTTAATGAGAGGCTTTTTTATGATTTTATTGTAATGAAATTGAAGGAAATGTCAAAATAGTTGTTTTGAATCCCAAAATTGTATCACTTAGACTTTTTCTAACTATTGTTAGGATTATTTTGGCTGAAATTGACTGAATTCATGAAGTGTTTTGATTGGCTCAAACTGGCTTTTTTTTATGGAAAAGAAAAAAAAATGGCCAAAAATTTTTGCCCAGCTGTAGGGGTAACACACAAGCCGAGTGCACAATGTGGTGGCAGTAGACATCATGTTAGTTGCACATCTTATTTATTGTATTTATTTACTTAGGTGGATTTATTTAAGAGGGAAACAAGCTAAATAGAAAGGAAAGGAAGATTAAGCAGGATGGGGCAAAGAAAGCATAAGGCATATGTGTTGAGTGAAATTTAAATTGGGAGGGGAGGGCTGAAGTAAACAACTAATCAGGACAGGGCACAGAATGTACAGTCAAAACTTTTGGAAGTTCTCTGAGGGTATTTCTACATTGCAATGAAACACCCACAACCAGCCCACGTCAGCTGACTCCGGCTGTGGGGCTATGAAACTGTAGCATAGCTGTTCTGGCTTGGGCTGGGGCCCACACTCTGGGACCCTTCCCCCACCCTTGCGGTGTCCCATAGCCCCAGCTTCAGCCAGAGCTTGCCCATCTACATTGCATATCATAGCCCCACAGCCTGAGTCAGCTGACCTGGGCGGGCCGTACATGTTTTATTGCAATGTAAACATACCCTACCTGTCTGAAAGTTCCTGCTTTGACTCTTTCTTCTCCTTCCAGCTGGACGCTCTGACTGGTTCCTCTCTGCAGTTTTTCTCCAAGGCCACATTGTGTATAGGGGGAAGCACCCTCTGGGTCCTACTGTCCTAGAGTGAGAGGTGTCTTCCCTGCACAGTTCTAAGACCAGAGGCATGCTGGGGGGTGTAACCTATTTTGTGCCTTGTAACTTACCATCCAGCATGCACCTTAGTTTTACAACCACTTAAGTTTGCTGCCTATTTTAAGGCAATATATGGGCAGCTGGAACATAACAGTATATGTTGCTAATTTTCCTCCCAAATGATCCAAATCCATTTTATGGACAGGAATCAATTCATCTTTCACTGAAATGCAGCTGACTTTGGTGAGGAGTGAAACAGTTGCTTAGGTGTAACACCACACAACTATTTAAGACATAAATAAAAATATATTATACCTCGTTGTAACTACAGGGAGGAATGTATAAAGTATTAGTCAGTTAGAGTTTGGGCAGATCACGGTTTTACAACTGTTGTAAAACGTGTCATGAGATTTTTCACAACTGTGAGTCAGTAGGACCTCGGTTTCTGTATTTCATCTGGGAGGCAGCATCTTCAACAGTCTAGTGACTTTTAATTCCTCTGGTGGTGTTTTGGTTCAATACTGACTCCTTGTGAAGGAGCACTACAGATTGAATACATTTCCTGAAGTATTCTGAGTTTCTCTGAGTGATCTGCTATATACACTATTTACAAACTAGACAAGACAGTGATAGCATGTGAGCGCTGATATTGCAGCATAGGGTTTTGTGGATACAAACAATATGGGCCTGATTTTCAAAGATATGTGCAAGCATTTGCATGCACATAATTATATGTGTCTTATCTGTGCATGAAAGCACCATGATTGCAATTACAAATCTGGTATTTGCATATGTATTTGGCTGGTTAGGTGCCTAGCTTGCCACGAGTGCATGATCAGTGATGGTATTTGGAGACACAAATTAGGCATAGACATCTTGGAAAATCTGGAACAAAGTATAAGAGGAATCATTCATTGCTAGAGAGCAGAGAAATATTGAAATAGTTCAGCTTTGATTTTTTGGGCACATCCTATGCTAATAAAAACCTTGAGGTTACCACTAATAAAGTCAGTATTTATTATGGAGAGGAAATCGTAGCTGGCCCTTGCCCATCACCTTACATGATATCGGCCATTGCTGGTATTGGGTTTCAGTTGCAGTGGCAGCAGTTCAAAGGAACATGCTGTATTGAAGCATTTTTGCTACTATTCAGGACATTCAGGAAGCCTACGTACCTTGCAGTGTACTGCTTCCTACAGTGAAGGTTTTTGAGAATTTCATTAACAGCACACTTTGAGTTGTTTACACACATGGAAGACGCTCAAGTTAGACAAACAAAAGAAAAATAAATGAAAATTTCTAAAGCATTTCTGCACACAGTCATATTTCATGTCAAAACTTTCCATTAAGGGACACAATATTAAAAAAAAATCAGATTTCACTTAATTCATATTAGGTAGGCTTTTCTCATTGAGAATTCTCATATCTACCAAATGTGTATTGCAGTGTTACAGTACTTATTGTTTTGATTTCTTGGTGGCAGGTATATTACCTGAAAATTCACTGTTTTGCATTTTGTGGTTTTTTATGTCTGTACAATGTGAATGCAAAGTGGATATAGATCACTTCCAAATCAAAATGCCTCATTCGCTTACACCAGTGGCAGCATTTTACTCCTACTTTATTCAGTCTTTTCCCAGATGTTGGCATGTAGATAAGGTGCAAGGTAGTATTGAATCGAGCCCATTATCTCATAAATAAACCAAGTAGTCCACTTTTGTTTAACATTAGACTTAAAATTCCGTAGTCGACTTTCTACAATGATTGTGAGTGTGCTGCCTTGTTCTCAGCATCATAATTGGTGGTGGTGACTCAGAAGAATTTTATCTGCTGCTAAAGAAGGGTGCTCTGGTCAGACTGCTGCACCGCAACTTTTAGGGTGACCCGTTTTACAATAAAACGAACCCTAGTTTTCCAGCCCATGTAGTGCTAAATATTTCTTTTTTCAGCAAATATTGAGTAGCTGTGTCAAGGTTATCAGACCTTAGGAGCCATATTTAATAATGGTGGCTGCACTCTTGCCAAGGGTGCTAATATAATGCTTGCCAATTTTCCTGGTTGTTTCAGCCCAGCATCACATCAATCTAATCTAGATTAACCAACTCAACATCATATAATCTCCAAACACACTTGCAGGCACTGCATCATTCATTCCATTGCTCAAGCATACTTAGGTGTGTTAGACTGCAAAAATGAATCCTGTACCTATAGTCATCTTTGATTTAGTTGTTTCGCTGAGTCACTCAGTATGTACCTATCATGGTGCTTCAATTACTGTTGGAACAGTTAGTCCTTATTATGGGACTGAAATTATTGGGAAAAGAATCCTGGGCTGATCAGCAAACCTGAGTGAATTTGTAGTTACATTTGGAAAGTCCGATTGAACTCCACTGAACCAAACCTCTAAATCTCTTGAAATTCATCCATTACTAGTCAGATAATAAATTCTTATTGCCTCTTTCCTGAAAATATCCTTGTTTCATGAGTAGTTCAATCTTAGGATTCCCCATCCTATTAAATATAAAATCAAGCAAACTCAATCATTTTTCATTAATATTGATGATCTAAAATTAAGGAAGGAGAGAAGAAAAGCATTGGAACTGTTAACAGTCCTTTTTTTCCAGGATAAATTGTTTTAGGACTATTGATATCAGATGTATGTCAATGTGCTGATGAAACTTGACACAAAATGTCAAATGCTGTAATGCACCAAGGGGGACATGAAAAAAACAAAACATGCCTCTTGTTGAAAAATTGAGGGTGAAACTAAGATGAAGTTTCTTTCCTATCTCACTGGGCTTCTGACATTTATTTAATTTGAAAGTGTGAAGTCAAAATTACAGTATAATAACTCTGATTATTCACATTCTAATGTCATTATGAGAGAGATATTGCACTTTATTCATATGCTTCCTACTGTAACATTACTAGAGGATATTAGGCGGCAGTTTAATCATAATATTACTCACTCTACACTGGGATAAAATCAATGAGGAGTGCAATGGCACCTTAAAGACTAACATAAGCTTTATGGGCATAAGCTTTCCTGGGTAAAAAACCCACTTCTTCAGATGCATGGAGACATTGGGGTGCCATCACAGCAGCAGAATTTACAGGGAAATTGTGTCACAGCTCTTTTCTGCCTATTATACATTAGGATATGATGTCACTAATTTGATGGGATCAGGAAAGTGAGAACTTTCTGCCACCTCCACTTCCTCCTCTATTTTTAAAACACCTGTCACCATATTGTCCAGGTACTGTACTTTGATTACAGCAAAACAGTGACATTTGTCCAAAAGTGACTGTCATCTCTTCATTCTACTCTTGAATTTTGCCACCAGCTTCTATCTTTTGAGAGTACTGCTCGTTTGTTTTTTGGTTTTGTTTGTTTGTTTTTTCCTACTCTGGTTATTTGGGAAATGCTTTGATTGCAGCATGACCTGGAAAAGGGTTGAACTCATCCTGATTTCCTCCGGGAGGCTGTTCCAAGGTCTTGGTCCTGCTGTTGAAAAAGTTCTAATTCTGGGTTCCTCTGGCTTATGTCTGGGCTCTGTTTAGTTGTAGCATGCCAAGTGATTGCAGCTGCTGTGGTGGTTCATTTGAGGAGAGGAGACTCTTTAACCGATCCCTTAAGTATGCAGCATAGTTATAATCTTGATGGTCTCAAGATGTTACAGACACGAGGTGGGAGAGGTAACGTCTTTAATTTGAACAACTTCTGTTGGTCAGAGAGACAAGCTTTGAATTTACACAGAGCTGCTCCTCAGGTCTCCATCTTTTAAGGACTTTCTGGATCAAAACCAGAACCCTGTAGTCCATGCATTACTGAATGAGAAGCCTATGCAGGCTGTGAAATTACCAGTGGATTTTGTTTGCCTTGTCTATCTTCAGAGAGCAGTCCATTCCTACTGTACAAACTGCAGCTGCCTCATAAACTTCCTAACTACTCCTACATAGTTGGTGGTAATTTCAGGTAATTGTCAGAAAGGAATTAGTATAGTCTCCTTGCTAGCCAGGGATGGAAGAAGACACTACTCTCTTTGTTATACATGGAGTACTATTTCTCAGAGAAACACACTGTACGGTATCTATTGCAGTCACTGTAAAGGACCCTGATTCCCCAGGTTTCTCTGATTGAGCATATCCATGGCTGTTCAGGCAAATTAAAAGGAGACATTTGAAATATCTTAGACTGTAGTTTAGGTTTCCTTTTTTCTATTAACATGAAAAAGAAATGTTAGTTGCTTTGATTTTCAGAAAGAATGTTCTTCTATATCTCTAATTGAGATATTCTTCTCAATTAAACTATTTCCCAGAGACCTTTGTGAGGTAAGCTATTTGTGCTGTTCCTGCATTCCTTGCACATCAAGAAGTCCCACCAGAGTCAATAAAGTTTTCATTGCATAGTATAAGTAGGATTTAACATTTGAAGGTATGTAGGAAAAACAAGCTGCTGAATATGAAATCAGATTGCTTTGCATAGCTTTGCATAGCTCTGCCACTAAGAAGACTCAGTGGCCACATTTTAGAAAGAAATGGATACCAAAATATTTTCATATTTTAATACCTTTTTGTGCATTGTCAAAAAAATTCTAATGAAGAGATATTACTATATAGTATGGAAAGTATTTTTGCAACTGATAACCTTACATTAATAGAATATTTAATGTAGGCAGGCTAATGCTCATTAGTTTTATTTGTTTGTTTTTTACTGTTGTGAATAGTTCTGTTTTAATTGACACTGGCCACTTATATTCTGTGTGTATATATTATGCACAGTATATATACCTGTCTAGAAATTCATCAGTCAGTGTTGCATATTCTTTTTCAGATTACATCATTTTGCCTTTTAAAAAATATTGAGCTGTAGTATGTGGATAAAATTTAATTTCCTCTGAACACAGTACTTTGGTTACTGGTTGATTTTAATAAAATCACTCAGTTTATATATACTTTTAATACTTTGCATGCTTTATATATGCCCCCAAGGGGCTTCCACTGGTCTCTATCAATAAATGTTCTCTCTATTTTTCTCTCTCTTGCTCTCGCTCTCACTCTGTGTGTGTTCGCGCACACCCCCTTAGAGATTAGATTTCTATCTAAGAAAAGATGCTGTCAATTTTACCCTGAGGCTCAAATTGTATAATTTGTGGGTTAAAAAACACTTTGTCAATATCAGCATTTTGGTACCAATTTTTTTTTCTCCCTCTGACAGTCTACACCTTGGCATAGCAGCAAGAACTTTGATGAACCTGTAGAACTTCTACTGAGAGTTATACCCCTGAGGTTATCTGAGTGATACTAGCAGAGGCTGATTGCTTTCCTCTCTCCATGCCATTTACACATCAGAGGGATTTTTTCTACATGCATCTGAGCTCTAGATAAATGTTGATACAGGCCTCAATCTCTCAGTACCAGCCCCATGCTCCTTTAATACTGTTGGGAACTGTAAACTGGAAATAATATGGAATAGAAAAGATGGAAAATTTACTGTAATTTAATCTTCTCAGATTTTTTTTAAATTTATGAGATTATAGTGATACCATTTCCGATGCAAAGGTTTTGGTATCTTTCAATTTAAAAACAAAACCACCATGTGAATTAACTAGTAGCATTTAATCATTTCTGCCATAGCAAACTCCAGTTTTACATATTCTTGCAATGCTTGCCCTTTAGATATGGTACACAAATGAATTGGGTAATCACAACAAAGCCTTGTCTAGGCTCTTATCAGTATTTACACAGTCATCACACATTTTAAATGAGAATAAAGTGGTTTGGGCTTTGACATATTAGTAAGCTGCACTGGAACTTTTTCATACACTGATATATTGAAGATGTCCAAACCATCCTTTTTTGGGTAAAGGGCTATTACCATTTCCTCGTTTTCTGTTACCTTAAAATGCTATCACTTTGTTCTTCCTGCATTACCTTCTGTTTGATAATAGGTGATTTAGAAAGTCAGCCCCCTGTCAGCTCTGCAAATCAAGTCAGAAAGTAATAATTCTTGTGATAACATAGTAATATCTGTGTGTAACTACCAGGAGGCTGATTTACTGACATTGTCATTAATAACCAAGAGGTGTACATTTACAGTTGGTCGTCAAAATATAGTAATATCCCCACTGACAAAATTTCATTAACTTATGACTAAGGTAATAAATAAGAAAACCTGACACAAAAATAATCACATTAGAACTTTATAACATAAATTTAAAAACAAAATGTTTGAAAGGCAGGAAATTCAGAGTTATAGTGCCACAAACAACCTTAACTCTGCCCTTCTCTGTTCTTAATCCCTTTGCCTTTATATTCCAGATACAACCTTTAAGTCATACACTATGCATCTTTCACATTTCCAGGATGAAACACATACCCACAGAGTACTGTCCAATTTCATACACACTATAATGGCCATTGTGACAGACCCAGACCAGTGGGGTACAGGAGTCTGGTAGAGGGCAAATATACTGGTCACTGGATGAGTAGTTTTCTGTTCCCTAAGTGACCAGAGCAGGGGCTGCACTAGAGTAATCAGGAACCTTCTAGAACCAGTTAAGGCAGGCAGGCTAATTAGGACACCTGGAGCCAATTAAGAAGAAGCTGCTAGAATCAATTAAGGCAGGCTAATCAGGGCACCTGGGTTTTAAAAGGAGCTCACTTCAGTTTGTGGTGTGAGTGTGAGGAGCAAGAGGCGCAAGGAGCTGAGTGGGAGAGGGAGTGTGGCTGGAGGACTGAGGAGCACAAGGACACCAGGAGGAAGGTCCTGTGGTGAGAATAAGGAAGGTGTTTGAAGGAGGCCATGGGGAAGTAGCCCAGGGAGTTGTAGCTGTCATGCAGCTGTTACAGGAAGCACTATAGACAGCTGCAGTCCACAGGGCCCTGGTCTGGAACCCGGAGTAGAGGGCGGGCCCGGGTTCCCCCCAAACCTCCCAATTGACCTGGACTGTGGGTTCTTCCAGAGGGGAAGGTCTCTGGGCTGTTCCCCAACCCACATGGTGAATCTCTGAGGCAAGAAAATCCACCAATAAGCACAGGACCCACTAAGATAGAGGAGGAACTTTGTTACACTAGATATCCAACGATATCTTCCTCCAATTCTTTCCTTCCTTCTGTCTCTTTCGTTCTTTCCTTCCTTCTTAGAAGGCAGCAGCAATACTTATTTCTTCCTCTCCAAGGGAATGATCCAAATAGGTAGACTTCTGTTCCCGTCAATGAATGTTGGATTGAGCCTCTTATGCATACCAAAGACCTTCACAATCCCCACTCAACTGTTGCATGACCGCCAAGAGACTACAGTATTTTAATATCTCATGTCTGCATCCGGACAACAAACATGGTCCCCAACAATAATTCTGCTGCTAGGACCCAGGACACTTGGTATTCTGTTCCTCAATTGGATAAGTGTAACTATTAAAATATTTTTTCCCAGGGTGAATAATTGCAAATTTAAAATTTACTTTCCACAAATATTAAGCTAATATTAATTTAAATTAGCTGTTTCTGAAATTATTCCTGCCAATAAAGAAACTTAGTAAAATATTTGCAGAAAATGAACACAAAAGGGCATGAGGATTGTTGAAACAAATTCATTTAAATTTTCAAAAAATGCTTTGAATTATTTGCCAAGCTTTTATGAAAATCCACATCAGAAGATTTTGGTAATTTAATTTTGTATTGTTTTTACATATGTGAGTTACAGTTTTGAGTATTTTTTGTCATAGAACTCAATGAAAATCAGCAAACAGGAAACTGAAAGTTAATGCTTACCTACTCCTTGCGATGATTTGAAAAAACATTTTCATTTCCATATGTTGATTTTTTGCCTTTACGTATAATAATAATTATTAATTCTTTAACTGAATGTTTGTTTAAATAACCTTTAAATAAGTCAGTAGCATCAGTATTAGTAGTATTGGTATTAATATTTCATTATCATTTTATTTTATTTGTAATCTAAATAGCACCTAGCCCTAATCAAAATCAGGGCTCAATTGTGCTAGGTGCCGTACAAACACATAATAAAAGATGGCCCCTCCCCCAACAGATCTTACAGTATAAATAGAGAAGATAGAAAATCACATTACGCCTGCCCCTCTGCATGGGTGTGCCAAAGGGTGCTATGGAAGATAATGCAGAGAGATCTTTTCTTCCCTCCAGCAGACTTACATGGCTGTAACGGGGAACACAACAGGGGTTGGCTTTTGACAGTGCTTACAATTTAAAAGGGAGCAGACCAGGGACACAGAACTGCCTCTCCAGAGCACTAGACAACACCTGGGGGGTTACTGGATACATCTTAGCAAGGATAACCACATCCCACTGCACACCATTTCTGTCCCACTCCTGGCACTATGCCTTAGTTAATTTTTTTTTGGGGGGTGCCCAGCTTGAGCTGCCTGGGGTCTGATTTTCAGAGGTGCTGAGCACCCACAACTCCATTTGAAATCAACCGGGAGCAGTAGGTGCTGAAGCACAAGGTATCTCAGTTGGGCACCCGAAATGAAAAGCAAATACTTGAAAATTTGCATCACTAACTCAGTGTCACATAATCAGTCAGTGGCAGAGACCTGAATAGGATCCCAGTCTTGTGTCTATTAGCCCTATCCACTGCACCCCAATTCCTCCTACTCAAACCCATAAGCTTCACTACCAAAAAAAAAAAGTTAAAAAAATCAGGTCACATGAATGAATGGAACTTCTCTTTTCAAAATAGGTGGGGTTTTTTGTCTGTTTTGTTTTGGTGAATGTTTATTACAGACAATTATCTTGGTCTGTAACCTTTTTATGTCAAGTTGTTATCCAGAAGCAAATCTCTGGGGTGAGCATTTCTTTATTTTGAGAGAGTTATTGTTTCCTGTAATGTGCAAGTGAGCTTTAAGTGCCATTATCAGGTGGACAATGTGAAGTGTAATCTTTTCAGATCTGAAATTTAGGGTTTTTACAGACAGATTTTTTGGCAACTGGTATTTGGACTGACAGATTAAGTTGTAGAACCTGAATGCCAGTGAGAAAAGTGAAACAAGTTATAAAGAGTGGATCTTTCCATTTTCACATCACTCTCTCAACATGGGTGTAATCTGCATTGGCAGCAATTTAATGTCTCTTTTACTCATTCTCACTCCCTCTCTTTGTTTCATGAACAATATTGACTTGAAAGGTCATTATCAAAATTCACTCATCAAAAACAGCATAAAAAGAACAGGATGTAGCATAAACTGAATGCTTGGTTAAGATTAGTAAAATATGTATTAGGAGAGGACATTGGTATGCCTGTGAGTGCTGAGTAGAAAATAGAAATCCTAGAAATAGAAATCTCTAGGAATTGGGAACATTTGTCACCTCACAAGATCGAGGTCCTAGTAGGATATGGCATGTTGTATGGCAGTGCATTGGAAGAGCTGTCATATGTCTTAATTTAAATTTGCATGTCTTTAATCTTGCTAGATTATGGTACAACATTAACATTTTAAATTTAGCCTTTGGTATATAGTTCCTTTTTTAAATTGCCTTTTAAATAATGCACAGTATAGTTTGGATGGATCCAAAACCCTGTGTTCTAGTGGGGGTCAGGTGTAGTTGTTTGTAGGGTTCCATTGTTGAAGGGATCATGGTGTCCAGGTAGTTGGTGATGGTGCGGGAGTATTCTGGAGAGAGCTTGATGGATGGGTGGTGGTGATTGAAGTTGTGGTGGAAACCCGGGAACGTATCCAGGGGTACTCACTCTAAGGCCTTCTTAGGGACCAAGCCTAAGGGAGAAACCTGCAATTTCTTCACAGATACGGTTCTGCTTCTCTATTGGCCTTTAATTGTTGTACAATCTTTTTCATGATGATATGACCTAACCCTACTAAGGACTTAACGTGTTTGGACATTGCATGATTTCTTTCCCCCAAGTATGGGATCCTAAACCCCCAAGTAAACCCTTATAATTTGTCTATCTTGTTAGGGTAATCCCAAAGGGGGGCCCATAACACCTCAAGCTTAAATGAAGAAAGTGTTTTTGTCCAGTGCCCCCCCTTTAATATGGAGATATACCTATCTCATAGAGCTGGAAGGGACCCTGAAAGGTCATTGAGTCTAGCCCCCTGCCTTCACTAGCAGGACCAAGTACTGATTTTGCCCCAGATCCCTAAGTGGACCCCTCAAGGATTGAACTCACAACCCTGGGTTTAGTAGGCCAATGCTCAAACCACTGAGCTATCCCTCCCCCCCATTTCCTGCTCCTGGACTCCCATACCCTGTTCCTGCAGCCAGGAACCTACAGGGGAGCACCCAAACTACTTCCCAATGTGTTACCATACTGCAGCCTCCCCTGACTACTATAGCAATTGTGGGCTATATGGGAACCAAAGCACAATTTGTAAGTAGGTACAAAATGTACAAAGTGTAAAATTCACTTACTCGAGGAGGCCAGCAAAAGGCCTATGTTATTTAAAAACTAATCTGAGGGACTAAATGGTGGGTAGATTTTATGCAGGTCCTCTGCACACGAACTACAAAAGTTTTTCTTCTCCTTTTGTAAGAATCTGGGAGAGAGGAATAGTGAAAAAAAGTGAAAGAAATAATTATGCAGGAAAATTCCACTAGGCATGCTACAATGGCATGATTTTACAACCTGATATGAAAGCACACTGAAGTCAACAGAAGTCAGCCTTCCCATTGACTTCACTGGGCTTTGGATCAGACCTGTAATGAGGAAAAGGACAGACCAGAAAAGTAGCACATTTTAATATATTGTAGATGCCAGATATTGTGCCCCATTTTAACAAACGTTTATTTAAAAAGTGAAACAAGCCTTTAGAAGCTTTGCCTTTTATTTGAGACTAGGAACTGTTTTAAGTAACCTGTCTTTCTTCAGAAATACGGAAATTCTGCAGTTAGTCAATATCTTTTCTTTCTGTAACATAGTTGTATGCTTATTCTGTGAAAATTACAGAAGACTTACTTGAGTCTTTTTATAATGCCTGTCCGACTATAGCCACCTGATAGGTCACTTACCATAACCCTTCCTGCGCATGTAATACAATGGCTGTACGAGAGGTCATATATGGCTGTTGGAAATGTCAGCACATACATCCTAGAATTCATATTTGTTGTTTTGTCAAAAGCAAGGAGCTTTTTTGTGGTGGATCTGTAATAGTTGTTTCACATGAAGAACAAAGTCCTGATTCTTATCCCATTTACACTACCCTGTTTCCCTGAAAATAAGACAGTGTCTTATATTAATTTTTGCTCCCAAAGATGCGCTAGGTCTTATTTTCAGGGGATGTCTTATTTTTCAGAAATGAAAAATGCCTTATTATCGGTGGATGCCTTATTATCGGGGAGGTCTTATTATCGGGGGGATGCCTTATATTACAACGAGAGGCAAAACTGTAAGTAGGCCTTATTTTCGGAGGATGTCTTATTTTCGGGGAAACAGGGTAGTTTTATCCTACTCTAACTCCCTAGTGACTTATGTATAATTCTGATTTACACAGGTATGAGATCTCAATCAGGCTAAAAGACACTAGTGTACTTATTCATCTTCACAGATTCAGTACTGCAGCTATATTTGTTTTCATAAATTTAGTAGGTGCTATAATTAGAGTTGCAAAATTCAAATCTGGTTTTAATTTTCCCCAAAGCTTTTTGAGGGGGGAGAGGGAGTTGAAACCTAGTCTTGATTTGAGCTCATCTATAATTTGCTCTTTCTTTTTGCTCTTGCCTCTTATAACATTAAATATGTATCTCTTATAAAGTACTTCTTATTTATAGATACTAAAGTGTTTTACAAAAAAAGGTAAGTATTATTATTCACATTTACACTTGGAGAAATGGAGGCACAGGGATTAAGTTACTTGCCTAAGGTCACACTGTCATAACTATAAAGGGAAGGGTAACAGCCCTCCTGTGTACAGTACTATAAAATCCCTCCTGGCCAGAGATTCCAAAATCCTTTTACCTGTAAAGGGTTAAGAAGCTCAGGTAACCTGGCTGACACCTGACCCAAAGGACCTATAAAGGGACAAGATACTTTCAAATCTTGGTGGGGGGAAGGCTTTTGTTTGTGCTCTTTGTTTTGGGGGTTGTTCACTCTTGGGACTGAGAGGGACCAGACATCAATCCAGGTTCTCCAAATCTTTCTGAACAAGTCTCTCATATTTCCAACTTGTAAGTAAACAGCCAGGCAAGGCGTGTTAGTTTTTATCGTTGTTTTCTCAACTTGTAAATGTACCTTTTTGCTAGAGTGTTTATCTCTGTTTGCTGTAACTTTGAACCTAAGGCTAGAGCGGATTCCTCTGGAATCTTTAAGTTTGATTACCCTGTAAAGTTATTTTCCATCCTGATTTTACAGAGAGGATTTTTACCTTTTTCTTTAATTAAAAGCCTTCTTTTTAAGAACCTGATTGATTTTTTTCCCCTTGTTTTTAGATCCA
Source organism: Malaclemys terrapin pileata (assembly GCF_027887155.1). Taxonomy (NCBI): domain Eukaryota; kingdom Metazoa; phylum Chordata; order Testudines; family Emydidae; genus Malaclemys; species Malaclemys terrapin. Next base: position 145,874,364 of record NC_071506.1, on the reverse strand, counting down.
AGGGGGTTGGATCTTGATCCACCAGGAGTTGGTGGGAGAAAGGAGGGGGATGGTTAATTTCTCCTTGTTTTAAGATCCAAGGGGTTTGGATCTGTATTCACCAGGGAATTGGTGAAGAGTCTCTCAAGGCTACCCAGGGAAGGGAATTAGCACTTTGGGAGTGGTGGCAGCGGACCAGATCTAAGCTGGTAGTTAAGCTTAGAAGTTTCATGCAGGCCACCACATTTGTACCCTAAAGTTCAGAGTGGGGAAGCAGCCTTGACACACACAGAAGTCAGCAGCAGAGCCAAAAATAGACCCCAGCTCTTTTGGAATTAAAGGTGGGCCCAAGCCTGGAAATTTGGATTCAGATTTTGAGAGCATCCCCAACCTTCCAAGTGTTCCAATCAATGGTTTTGTTTCAGCCCATTACAAAATTAGAGGCTGTTTGCAGACTTTGTACATTTTTTTATAGTTATGAAGTTATATGTACTGTACTAACCTCTTTCCCCTGAGTGTGACTTACTGTAAAGTGAAAGTGCTTTATTGAACCCCACATGCACTGCTCTCAGCAATTTACACTGTTTGATGATTTTTTTTAAATGTCCCTTCCCTGGAGAGTTATCAAATTAAGGGGAATAGATGCAGATTATATAACTCAAGCTTTCATTATGATGAATTCCCATCAGCAGTTTTCCAAAGCTATCCTCATTTACTCTTCTAAGTGTTTCTGAATCCTCTAAAAATGATTGTTTCCCTAGTTGCTAACAATGATCCCTGCAATGTTTCTTTGACTGCCAATATTGCTGATTGATTTATTTTGTTTGGAAACCTTCCTTATTGTACCAATCATACAGCAATTTTATTTCACTATAGTAACTTTGGTGAAAATTAATACTTTGTTTACTACTGGCATTTTAAGCCATCAAACACTTCAGGCTGCAATTAGTTTTAAAGGAAAATCTATCCCTTTCTTTTTCTCTCATGCATTGAGGTTTTGCCAAGAGGGGAAATCCTGTGTTCTTGTGTTTTTTGTTATTCTGTAAAGTACTTACTATCCTGATTTTACAGAGGCAATTATTTTACCTTTTCTTTAATTAAAATTCTTCTTTTAAGAACCTGATTGATTTTTTTCTTGTTCTTAAGATCCAAGGGTTTGGGTCTGTGTTCACTTGTAGCAATTGGTGAGGATATTATTCTCAAGCCTCCCCAGGAAAGGAGGTTTAGGGGCTTGGGGGGGGGGGATATTTGGGGAAGGTAGGGCTCCAAGTGGCCCTCCCCGAATATTTGTTTAAATCACTTGGTGGTGGCAGCATCCTATTCAAGGTGGAAGTTGTGCCTTGGGAAAGTTTTTATCCTAAGCTGGTAAAAATCAGCTTAGGGGCTCTTTCATGTGAGTCCCCACATCTGTACCCCAGAGTTCAGAGTGGGGAAGGAACCCCACATGCTGTCTCAAGTTTCATTTTGTTACACAAATGTGTTTTATGAACTCAAGTTGTTATAAAATCAGTTGATTTTTGTTGTATTGGGCTACACTGTTGCATGCTAAATCCTTAAGTGACCTTACAGGAAACAGGATAGTACAGGGAAGGCACTTGCAGGGGAAATAAGGGAACATGAATAAGTAAGAGATGTAAAGCAAGAACAGCACCATCATGAGGCAGCTCTTTAATAAATAGCATAAAGGCATTGTCTGTGTTAGTGAAAGTGCTCCATTACTATGCAGCCATTGTCTGGCTATGCTGAAAGAAAGACAGCGGACATATTGACATGGGATTAACGAGGCCACAACTTTATTATTAGATGTCTGGGACTACCCAGTAGATAACCGTTTACAATGCAGGTAACCCGTTTGTTTTATTCTGTAATTACCCTGGGGGCTTTTACCAGCTCCTCCTACTTTTCCATTCAGATCCCTGCAGCAAATCCATTGCTGGGACCTTACCATCCACCCCCCCCCCAGCCCCCTCGTAGGAGAGTTAAGGTGGGCTATAAGCATTTGGGTTTGTCTCTCTGCTGTACCAATCATAGGAGTCCCCAACCCCCCCCCCCCCCCAATTTGTTCCTTTAACGAACACCTCTTTTTAAGTCATTTTCCAAGCTATTTATCCGGCCACTGTATATCTTTCCTATGGGGTACCTGCACTGGACATCCGCCACAAGGAGGCACCAGCAATTAGCTTGGCTGCCTCCTCACTACACCCAGTCAGGTTCCACCTCCCTGTTCACATACATCCTTGCCTTGTCCACCTGGGGCGGGGGGAGCTTCAGGGGTCCCCACCAGACAGTGCTGATCCTTGAACTTTTTCCAGGAGTTAGCATTGTTTGGTAAGACATGCTTCAGCACACGGAGTCCCTCCTTGCTCTGAGGATTAGTTCCACCCCTTTAAGCATTCCCAAATCATTTTCCCCCAAGATGCACCACAATTGTATCCGATGGCAACTGACCGGCCTGCACAGCATACAGCAGCGGTATTAGTTGATCCAATAACATGCTCCTCCTTGCATACACGGCCAAAGTCCAGCTGCAAACCCTCGGGCAACCTGGACATGTAGAGCTGCCCCTTTTAAACCCTGCATTCCCAGGGGATATCTCAGTGACCATACTGACCCTTTTTTGCAGCAATTTTACCTCTCCTCCCCTCTACCCCACCCCCAGCCATAAAGCACTGTTTCCTTCACTCGGCCAGCCAGCCTACCCCACCCCACTCACAAACTTAAAGGTGTAGGGCAGTCATTAGGGATGACAGTGTTGCTTCAAAATCTCTGTAAAAGAGAGTGGTAATGTAAATCTATACAGAATCTGTATAATAATTTTGCCATCTCAGTGCCGACTGAGATTAACACTAAAACCAAATGGAAAAACTGAATTTCTCTCACTTGAAATATTGATGAACAATGGAGGGAGTTAAAACAATAATTTAAGATTTACAACCTTAAAGCCTTTAAAATTCCTGTTCTGCAGGAAAAATATATCTGTTTTTACTGGAACTCATTGTTATTTCATGGAATTGACTTTCCAGGACAGGACAGATGAAACTCCAAGGCAATATATTAATGGGTATGTACATAGAGGAAAATCCATGGAAATTTCAATTTGCTGTTGTTCTTGAACATATTGGGGTGGGGGGAGAGAATAGTACAGGAGATTTTTAAACACCTTAACCATGACAAATGTTTTTGGAAAAAAAAATACTCTGGACAGGGTTTTACAGAAATGTGAGGTAATACTGTATGTATACACGTACACACAAAGAATAATGTGTCTAGGAACAAGATGAGATAATACATCAATATTTAATGACACTTAAACTTAAGTTTGAAAAGCATCTATACGTGCACTTAAAATGTACATCCTATGCTCTCACGTTTGGCCAGATTCTGGTCCCTGATGTGGGTACTTTGTGCCAGTCCACAAGCACAATGCCAGTTTAGCAGGCTACCTGAAGAATCCCCAACCAAGGGTTGTGTTTAGGTGGGGTAGAGCTCATGTAGCTGGCCCACAGCACCACTACCTTGGCCAGCTTGGTCTAGGGAATGTAGAGAATGTAGGGTTGATGAGTAAAATGTTATGAATAGATGACCTCGCTATTAAGATATGCATTGCATAGCTATGTTGGTTTACTGGAATGTGCGAATGTATTCATTCCAGCTAATAAGAAAAAAAATAAAGAGAAGGACTTACAGTAGTTGAAATGTGTAGAGCTTGTGTGTGTGACCATCGAAGGTATTGCACTATTCATTATTCATTATTACTAGCTTTGTGTTATACACCCCCTGAAATTAGGCATCTGGACTTCCAGCTACATTATTAAACCTCCATATAATAACCCTTGGAAAGGCAATAGCTATTTGAAGCATCTAAAATGATCAATTTAGATCCATGGTGTGATGGAATGGTGGGAGTGGTTTACTTACTGTGTTTTCACAATGGGTCATATTTACCTGTAATTTGAAAAGATTTGCAAGTTAGACTGAAAATCAGGTTCCAGTTAAACCTTTTTCCCCATCTGTGGTTTTCAACGTACAGAAATCATATCTAATCTTGCAACAAGCTACCTCAGGTTACAAAGGGTATTGGATTTCCTGTCAGTCCAGGCAGTGTTGGTAATGAACTATCAGCAGCACCCGTTCCTAGCTGATGGAGAAAGTGGCTTTGAGTCCTTATATTTGTTTCCTGTTGCATAACCCTATATTAAGTGACACTTGTTTTTTTTTTCATGGTCCTTAAATGATTGATAGTCTTGCATTTTAAAATACTCAGAGGAGTTCCTAACTATAGCTTTTCAAGTCTGCTTATATGTGCTACAACTTCACTTGTAAAAAGAACTTAAAACAAAAAATGTTGGGGGTATTATAAAAACTGAAATTGATGCAATTGCACTCGTGACATATCAGAATATTTTGATCCTAATGCATCACAGAATTAACTCCAATTCTATGGTGGTTATCTTTCCACTCCCACTTTGGGGACCACTGGATTGGAAGGGAGCACATTGTATCTTTGTCCCCCAATCTCTCTCTCTCTCATTCACCCACTTAGGCTGATTTTCCTGTTTTACCAAGCCCCTGGGTTTGAAAGCCCAAGCCAGAATGCTTACATGCCTATTAGTACCATAGCACAAGCCCAAGTCTCGCTGTTGTGGGTTACTTTTTTTGCTATGTAGCCATAGCCTTTGTATTTGGTCAGTTGCAGATGAAACCTTTACCTGTATATAAATCCAGTGAGGTTTTACCATATTTAGTGCAAAAACTTGTTTAAAGGAGAAGTTATTTGTTTAAAGATGTTTCATATCTAATTTCTTATTAAGGGTAAATGTGACCCCTTTCTAAATCAAAGGCATAAAGCTCCAGAAAATTTGGAATAACCACAAGTATCTTGATAGCAAGCAAATGAATGACACAGTTATTTAAAAGATAAATATTTAACAGGATTGGAGAGTACATAGAAGAATCCCTTTATGAAAGAGTGCCAACATTTAATCAGTATAGTACATTTACCATTAATTAATTGAATAATTATTAAAATTGTTTAAAAAGTAATTCATGATTAATTTTATAATTTTTTTAGTATAACAGGTGAGAAGAGACTCGGATGTCAGATACTGGGTTGCATGCAAGCACCTTATGAAGGGTTGTCTTTAAGCCACCTTTACATCACCTCCTGAAACTAGATTGAGGATCAACTTGTGCCTGTTAACTGGCACAAAGTGATTAAGAATTACTCAAGGGAAGAAAATATTCAAGATCCTGCGGTATAGAAGCTCTGAAATGAAATGATAGTCCAAAGACCCTGATAAAGAACTGATGGTATTTTGGGCTACAATGCTTATACAGCCTGGCACTGAATATTTGGGTTCATGAAGGAGTAAGTTTATAGCTCAGTTTTTTACATGATTTGAAGCTCAATACGCTTAGTCCCTAAAGTGTAGGGGGATCTATGGAATCGGCTGAGAATGGAGAAACATTACTGACTCTGTTTTATGGATGGAGAAAACAAGGCATAAAAGGCTTAACTGATGTGCCCACAATCACAGGGGAAGTTTGTGGCAGAGCTGGAAATAAAACTTGTGCTTTAGCCACAACAACCTGCTCACTCCTACCTGTTCTTGTGAGACTGAAATCTGCTGATGAAGTTTGGAAGTTTATATAGTAATCAAAAAAAAAAAACCCTATCAGAGAGGTTTGAGCTACTACTACTACTTCATCTTTCTACTATCTCCAGTGATGATGCACTAAACAGTGAAACTTCATTTACTACATTGCTAAAAAGCGGAAGTTATGGTGTAACTCCAGTAATTTGAGGCTTGGTCACACCTACACAGTTAGGTTGACGCAAAGCAGCTTATGTCAACCTAACTGTGAATGTGTCTTCATGTAAATTTGGCTTCCACCAACATAAGTGTGTTATACCAATAGAATAAAAACCAGCAGGATCTTATTAAGAGGGATAAGGCAAAGATGCCACATTTATTGTAAATATACTGATAAAGCAAAAGATAAAAGTAAACAAAGATAAAAGTAAACAACGTTGTTTGACTACTTATTTCTGAGAGAGAGAGTGATACATATATAATATATATGTGTGTGTGTGTGTGTGTGTGTATATATATATATACACACACACACACACACAATCATTCATTTAAGTTCTATATAGGTGTTATAGTTACCAGCCTAGAAGTTGCTCATGCCAAGTTACTGGCCAGGTATCTTGGTCATGAGGATGGAGCCGAGTCTGTTTCAGGTGCACCTGATGCTCCTGGAGGTTGGCAGCAGAACCAGAGACTCTGTCATCAGTCTTTAGAGTCCATTCTTATAGGAATTAATTCCTATGTTAGTTTATGGGAACTGTTTTATCCTGCTGTTGCTGACTCAATCAGCAGATGGCACATTCCTGTCCAAAGTGGCACATTCCTGGTGGTTCCACACTGTCCAAAGTTTGTGTTTCTCATCCTTCCAGGTGATGGGGTGGATCCCAGTTTACCCTCAAGGGGTTGTCTGGTGTCCTACTTGACACATTCTTCAGCCGATGGATACTCCCTTTCTAGGCTGCCACCTCCCTAACCATTTATGTACATCAAGCATTCATTAACATACATTCCATATCTTAACCATATTTTAGTTTACTGTCTCCACCACTTTTGGGGTGTGTGCTAATTCATTTGAGACTCCTGGCCCTTTAATCACAGAGGGTGGGGGTCTGTCCTAGGAGCCTTTGAATGAAGTGAAAGTCACTTAACAGCTTATGGTGTTTGTTTACATTGTATCAATTACTTCAAGAACAAAGTCAATTAACTTGTTTGTAAGTTTTACATAGTAATAAAGTATCTTTCACAGGATAGATATAATCAATGGTTTCTACAGACAGTAGCTTACAAGTTTTAACAGAAGACCCAAGAGATTTTTGTACTTGGTGAAACTGTTGGATTTTAAAGTATGGGGGACAAATTGAGGGGGTCACTGTCACTTGGGGGAATCACTGTTAGTACCTTCTTTTATATCCCTACAAGTGCTCGCTATGCTGACTTATAAACACCTCCTTCCTGAGCAGTGTAGAGTCATGGTTGATGTAGCTTGGTCAATGCAGTGTTAGTGTAGACAATGCATTACTTTCATTGACTGTTACTGGCCTCCAGGAACTATCCTCCATTGCCCCACATTGATCGCTCTGATCACAATTGTGAACTCCACTGCACAAGGGACAGGTAGACAGGAAGCTGACCCTCCCATTTAAAGCCCCATGAATTTTTAAAATTCCTTTTCCTGGTTGCCTGGCTTGGCAAGCACACTTAGGAGCTTTCCATGGCTGACCATGCAGTCTAAATGCTGTAGATGTGCTCCTGCCTGGAGTACACAGGCGGTGTTGGCTCTCCTGGGTCTGTGGGGAGAAGAGGCTGCGCAGGCACAGCTCCTGCCCACCAATAGAAATGTGGACATCTACGAGCAGATTGCTTAGGGGATGCAGGAGAAGGGCTACAATAGGGACCAGCAGCAGTGCTGCGTGAAAGCCCAGGAACTGTGTCAAGAAGACCAGGGACATCAACAATAAATCCAGTGGAAAACCATAGACTACCTGCTTTTACAAAGACCTGCAAGCCATTCTCGGCGGAGACCCTACAACTCCTATGGAAGCCTGAGTCACAGGCACCTGCCATGAACAGCGAGGAGGAGGAGGTGGATGAGCAAGAAGTGATGCATGGAGGACAGGCGACTAGGAGATCCATCTGTGCCATGAACCAGGATGTGTTTTTGACTCCACCACAGTCCAGCCAATCCCAACAGGTGAGCACAGGTGAGCCTGATGCAGGGGAAGGAACCTCTGGTAAGCAGGCAGTTGGTTTTGAAATTACGGGGATGGAGCCCCCAAAGTAGTGGGACACATCTGTTAATTTACCTTTTTTGTGCTAGAAGAGGTAGTGAAACAACCAAGAGGGAGAGTTGCTATCTACTTTTCATTCCTCTCTAGAGTTGGGCAGAATCGGCCACACAGAGCAGTTTGTGTATGCCCTGGGATGTTCTGCGAATCCTCCGTAGATCTCTTGGAGGTATTCTACAATCCTCTGCCAAAGGTTTCTGGGGAGGGCTGCCTTATTTCTTCCACCACAGTAGGACACTTTCCAATGCCACTCAGCAATTACTTCAGCAGGCACCATTGTAGTACCCATGCTTGCGGCATATAGGCCTGGGCAGCATTAGAACAGCAGCAACTGTGCTCTCTCTGCCTCTGTTACCTTCAGGAGTGAGATATCAGCTAAAATCACCACTGTCTATGGAGAATCGTGCAAGTATTCATTTCCATTGCCCTGTACAACTAGAATCATGCCAGCAAGCTATGACCCCTCATTTCCCCAATCCCCTTCATGGTTACCATCGTTGGTGCTGTGACTGGCCCTGTGCTCTGTCAATCCCTAGCAGCTGTGATAATGTGATTCTTACAACTTTTGAGGCGGAAGGGGAGTTAGTTCGGTATTTAAGTTTCGATTTCCATCGTGAATACTCTGACAATGGTACCTCCGTGTGTCTGCAGCTGCTGCCATTGTGGCCTTCGGGGTCATCACTCCACACCCACAGAATGCCTGAGCCAGATAAGGAGGAAAAAGAAAAGGACTCAGGATCACATGTTCCAGGAAATCCTGCTGGCCAATGCTATATCACAGAATGAGACCAGGGCCCGGAGGATCACCCTTGCAGACAGCATGGAGAAGGAAAGAGTGGAAGGGAGAAAGGTGCAGAAAAAGGAGAGGGACATGCAGCAAGAGATTCTTGTGCTTGTCTGACAGCAAATTGAGCTGCTGCAGACTTTGGTAGACCTGCAGGGTCAGCAATCCCATGCTCGCCTCCCTCTGCAGCCCATAGAGAACTCAATATCGAGATCTCCCTATATCCTTCCCCTTCAACATTCCATGTGGCATCTGGGGTCTGTGCACTACCCTTACCACTCCACTTAGGGGGATAGTGAAGACAATCATAGTTTCGCATTCGCTGACCTATGAAAGTCCTAGTTGTTGTATGTGTACCTGAAATGGAGTGTTCTTTTCCCTTCATAAGTTCTGTTCCCTTAATTTATTAAGTTTTAAATAATTATTTAACTACCTCATTAATGTGACAGAATATTTTAACCAAAGTTTTTTTTTTTTTAGTTCACAACTGGTGCTGAGCAGTTATGACAGCCACCAATTTCCTATTACTTTGTTTTGAATCCATACAGAATCCATAACATCATTCACAGTCAATATTAATAGATGCATTGACAATGTTGCATTCCCACATACACAGCCATCACTACAAGGTTCATGCTGGACTGCAAAAGAGCAAGGCTGGGTAGGGCACACTACAGCAAGACACACTACTCAGGCTCACCATTAAAATGTTCTTTCAACGCCTCCCTGAGCCATATAGCTCTGCATTGAGCTCTTCTAATAGCCTTTGTATCTGCCTGGTCAAATTCAGCAGACAGTCCCTCCACCTCTGCAAAATGTTTCCTCTTTGCTTCACAGATATTATGCAGGACACAGCAGGTAGCTATAACTATTGGGATATTTTTCTCATTGAGGTCCAATATTGTAAGCAAACAATGCCAGTGACCCTTCAAATGATTAAAAGCATATTCAATTGTTTCCTTCCTTATAGGTTTTTAAGGTAAGGTTTGACAAAGTCCTGGCTGGGATGATTCAGTCGAGGATTAGGTCCTTCTTGAGCAGGGGTTGGACTAGATGACCTCCTGAGGTCCCTTCCAATCCCGATATTCTATGATTCAGCCTGCTGAGCCTGTAGTTGAAGGACTCCTGGCTGCTGTTGAGGTGGTCTGTGTACGGCTTCATGAGCCATGGGAGCAAGGGGTAGGCTAGGTCTCCAAGGATCACTACTGACATTTCAACATTCCCAGTGGTAATCCACTTATTGGGAAAGTCCCTGCTTGAAGCTTTCTGAACAGTCCTGTGTTCTTAAAGATGCACGGGTCATGCACATTCCCTGACCAGCCCACAGTGATGTTGGTAAAGCATCCCTGGTGATCTACCAGCACATACATTACCATAGAAAAGTAGTGCTTTCTGTTGATGATCTCTGTGGCAAGGTGGTCTGGTGCTAAAATAGGGATATGTGTGCCATGTTTCACCCCACCACAGTTCAGGAAGCTCATTGCTGCAAAATCATCCGCTATTTCCCACACATTGCCCAGAGTCACAATCCTGTGTAGCATGACAACAACCCCCACGGTTGATTTCTTGACTCAAAATTGATTCCCAATTGACATTGCAAGTTTCCACAGTGCAATCACCACTCGCTGCTCACGTCTCAGTGAGGCTCCCATCTTGTTGTCCCTGAGCTGGAGGGTTGGGGCAAGTTCGGTGCAGAGATCCAGAAATGTGGCCTTGTGCATCTGAAAGTTCTGCAGCCACTGCTATTTTTCCCGAACCTGCATGACAATGCAATCCCACCATTCAGTGCTTGTTTCTTGGGCTCAGAACTGGTGCTCCACCATATCCAGCTGCTCCATGAATGCCACCAACAACTTTTTGAATTGTTTCTTTGTGTCTCACAGCAATCCGTCCTCCAAGGACTCATCCTGTTCCCTGTGGCTCCTATTGCAGTTCTGCAAATGATCATTCACCCTGTGATTGCAATGCTCATTACAAAAGTGCAAATTGTGCTACAGATGAAATTATGAGATGGAGAACACTGCATTATTGGAATTTGACTCCAGGCTCTGTTACACCTGTGATTCATTTCAGCCCCATTAGGCATTGCAAAAACTGCCCCAAATACTCTGTTCTAGATGGTGCACTACATTCTGCATCAATACAAGTGCTCCTAGTGAGGATGCACACTGCTAACACAAGGAGCAAAGCGTGCATACGCACAAGCGATGTAAAAACTGCAGCAGCTGTATACTGATGTAACTTATTTTGACATAATTTTGTAGTGTAGACATGGTCTTAGTAGAGGATACTGTTTTCCTAAACATCTCTGAATATGTAGTATCAGCCATGTATATGATTTCCCAGTTCAATTGCTTTTGTAATTTAGCTTTGACAATTTGATCTGTGTTCTTGTTCAACTATTTCTTTTACAAAGTTCTTTTTAGTAAAGGGCCCTTTTTTGGTTACTATTTCATCAAATTCTCTTCATAAGCCGCCATTTTATGTATAATGATTGGCTCTGCTTTAGTACCTTTTAAAATGAGAGTTAAACACAAGTCATAGAACTTAAACTATTTGATATAAAAACAAGTACATTTTTCTGTATCACAGAGCATAATTGAACATGTCTGCAATAACTCTTGATACATACAAAGCTCCTTCCATGGTTGTCATCTTTGTGATTTCCTTTAAAATGAAAAACCCTGTCTGTGCAGATGGCTTTTTCCATTAGCCTCTCAGTGATCTGACTCTAATAATACTTTTCTGGAGTATAAATTGTACATGCTATAGATAAAAGCTGACACTCTTGTAAAGTCTAACAGTTATATTTCAGTAACATCATTAATGCAACTTTAGCTTTCATTTAACAAAGTTTTTTTTTTCTTGATAGTAATATTTAGTGTTAATAGCGCAGCATATTTTAACCAGCTGAGCAAATACAATGGTTATGGCTTTGTTCTCTAAATGATATTGAACAAAAATCATTTCAAACTTGGGAAATTCTGATTTTGTAGGGTGATTTAAGAGTGAATAAAAAAATCTGTTTTTCTCATTCTACAAAATTGCAAAAATAAACATGTCTCAGTACTGTACAAAGTCATTTACGTGCTTCTTAAAATGAGGGAAAAAAAGGGACTAGCTGGATGTCTGATAAGATGAGTATCTCTAGATGGCTAGTTTAAATCCATTCTAATTTAGTTTGATTGGAAGTTCACCCTCTCATCAATTGTCACTGACATCCAGCACCATGTTACCAATATCTTGATGTTTTGTTGTTTTTTTCTTAAAGCCCCAGTTTCTGGGGTAAGGTGATTACATGAGTGTCTCAGGGCTTGTTGTTTTGTTTTGAAAGTAAGTTTCTAGTTTTCATGGGTGTGGAGAAAAGCTTGAAAATGTGGATCCTAAAGTCTCAAACACCACAAGGCAAATAAAAGGAACACAAAATGTATTATTTTTCAGTTATTATGATTCCAAGCTAATCTCATAGTTTTAAAATTCATGGAGTTGGCAAAACTGAGTGTATATAAAATGAGTTGGTAGGTCTCTTCACTGGTAACTGGACGAGTATATATCACAAAAACCAGCACCACACTAAGTTATAATTGTCACCTGTTACAGGGTGATGACCCCTGTAAATGAAGCAGGTCCAGCTCCTCTGAGCCAGAAGAGGTGCTTCTAGTTTGGCCAATTAAGAGTGCTGAGCAGCACCTGTGACCATAAAGGATCAGACAGAATCAAAGGGTATGTCTACACTACAAACCTAAATCACCCTATATTAGGTCAACTTACAGCCATTGCATCAGGAGCGCTTCCAGTAACCTAAGAGGGGCAGTGTGGGGAACTGAGAGCCTGGGCTCTCAACTCTGCTGGCAGCTCCCTGCCAGGAGCTTGGTTGCCCCACACACGCCCAGGTTCAGAAAAGCCTGCCCCCCTGCTCTCTGTTCTCCACTTGTTGTGGGGGGAAGCCACCCAGGGCTTCTCAGTCCCCCTCCCGACCACTCTCCTCAGGGAGCTCGGCAGCTTAGCCAATTTCACAGCTCATTGAGCTGTAAAATTGACAAGGCTGATTGGCTCCTGGGTGGTGTCCCGTGGGCTTCTTGTCCCAGCTGGGATCAGGATCCAAAGCTATCCTGGCTTTTCACCCCAGATCCCAGCTGGGATCAGGGTCTGAAGCAGCTCCAAGCTTCTCGTCCCAGCTCCCAACTGGGATTGGGTTCCAGCCACCTAGCTCTCCTGGGGAGCAGGGACTTTCTTATCAATTTCATAACTGCTCTAACTATAACAACATAAGTCTTATGCCTCTCGTGGACATGGAGTTATTATTTCGATGTAGTAGGACATTTACATGGGAGGGAGGAAAGCTGTAGTGTAGACACTGACATAATTAGGTCAATGTAAGCTACCTTATGTCAACAAAACTGTGTAGTGTAGACTAGCCCTGAGTTGGAAGCAAACAGGTGAGGAGCAGAGAGTGTGAGTTAGTCAGGAAAAGGGGCAGGTGATTGCTGCCTGGGAGTCCAGAGACTGGAGGAGGTCTCGGGGGTAAGCTGCAAAGATCACAATGCTCTCTGAAGGCTCTCCATGGAACTTGGAAGGAATTAGCAGGATGTGAGTGGTTGGGCTAGCCTCCTGACCCTCCTATGCCAGAGAATGTGGGAGAAAGCTGAAGGCTGAAAGCAACAGAGAGAGATGACTGCTGGCTCTTGAACTTGGAAAGGTGATGCTGGATGGCCAGAGAAGGCTGAAGGCTAGGAGTAAAGCATTGTGAGGGACACCAGAGCCATACTGGAGAACTGAGTACTGTTGAGGGACACTGGAGTTGTAGTGGGGAGCTGAGGCATGGTGAAAGATGCCAGGGCTCTACTTTGTGTACTGCCTTTACTGTAGTTATTGGAAGTGGGTTATGGTTTGTGTATGGGGCTTTCTTTGGTAATAAATTAACCCCATAAGGCTATTTGTACTCAAAGACTGTTTGAACTACTTCTGGGGAACCCCAAGGTAAAGGGCACTGGGGTCCAGGAGGTGAGACATCAGCTGGCAGAGGGTGCTCCGGAGCTGGAAAACAGTTAATTCCCAGGATAACCAGCAGGAGGCGCCACACTGGTGAGTCTTGTTTCACTACAGGTGGTGGAGAATGCGGGCACATGCGGTCTGCCCCTGATACCAGGGGCAAGGCAAGGACTGGGAGTATTGCCGAGCAGAAAAGAAAGGGATAATGGATCTGGTTTACACAGAGGTGTTCTTCTCAGAGGGTTCCTGCGCCCTTCGAGGCTAGGCTCCAGGGTCTGGTCCCCTGAAGAAAGGGGCAGTCCAACAGCCTGAGACGCTTGAGAGACTTGTGCAAAAGCTCGGGAAGACTCAACAGATGCATTGTGAGGCACAGTGGGCCCTACAGGAACAGTTGGGGCAGCTGGCAAGGGAACAGCGGGCCCTGGTAAAACTCCTCAGACAAGAGTTTTGGAGGAACCGTGAAGAAGGGTGTGAGAAGCTGAGCACCAGGGCCAGGAGGCCTCTGGCAGAGCACAGGGCTTGCTATGTCTGCGGGTGGAGTGGACATTTAAAAAGGGGTTGTCCCTACTGGGATGGGAGCAGGGCGCGTCACCCAGAGGAGGGACAGGGGCAAGTCCCTAAGACAATCTGCTGGGTGATGAAACCCAGGCAGCTGCAGACATGTTGGGCCTGTGGGTGACGAGGGCACATGCAGAGGGTGTGCCCAAGCCTGAAGTGAAGGGTCCAGGTCTGCCCTGGTGAAAGGATGGGACCCAGGAGGACTGTGAAAGACCCAAGGGAGCAAAGAGGCGGGGAACCTGCTGGGGCTGTGATACACTGGGCCACATTAGAAGGCACTGCCCCCTCAAAGGAATTGAGGGGTAGCTGAAGGAGGTGCCTGGGGGCCCGGAAGGGGCAAAACTGGACAAGGTGGAGGCGGCAGGACTAATGGCTGACTGGCCATTGGGCCAACCACAAGAGGTAGCAGAGGCAGCAACCAGGACGGAGGGGACCCAGTGGGAGGTTGGGAGCCAGACCATCGCTGAGCCAGTTATAAATAAAGAAACTGAGACCGAGTGGGCCCAGCAAGAAGCCTGGACCCACGTGGTCAAGGAACAGGCCAGCAAATGGACCTAGACCCTGAGGATGGAGGGTCTAGGGGATGCGGACCTACGAGCATAGCTCGAGGCTGCAGAGCAGGCCTGTCAGAAGGCAGAAGCTCACACTCGGGAGATGGCCAGAAGCTGGGAGGCTTCAGAGAAGAAGCGTGCAGGCCTGGAGGGGTGACCCTGGTGGGCCAGATTTGGGGAGCCCAGGCCAAGTTACCCCACTCCTAGAACAAAAGCTAGGCTGATTGGGGAAGCAGCCACAGCTGGGGCCATGCCCCAATCAGTCCACACCTGGCCCTGTTATAAGGGCTCAGGGAAGAGCTGGGACAGACTCTCTCCAGCTTTAGAGGGAAAAGGACCTGGCTGCCTGGGAGCTCAGGGTACAGGGAACAGAGCAGGACTGGGGAAAGACAAGAGGAACTGGGGAGCTCCAGCCTGGTAAATCCCAGGCCGTGGGCCTTGCTAAAAGGCCAAAACAGGTACTGGGGTTGCAGAGGCTGCAGCCTGGACTGTGACGGGTTGGATCACAGAAGCCCCCTTGGGAGCTGCCACCAGATGTGCAAAGACTACCCCTGCTTCTGTTTTCCCTGCCAGCTCAGGACTCCAGCACCCTGTCTTGCTGAGCCAGACACTCCCGTCTGGCTCCAGACACAGATCCAGGGTCTGAATCTCCTGTCCCAAAGCTGCAAGTTTACCTGAAAACAGCTTACAGAAGTGCGCTTGTCTTTAGCACTCAGATGCCCAACTCCCAATGGGGTCTAAACCCAAATAAATCCGTTTTACCCTGTATAAAGCTTATGCAGGGTAAACTCATAAATTGTTCGCCCTCTATAACACTGATAGAGAGATATGCACAGTTGTTTGCTCCTCCAGGTATTAATACATACTCTGAGTGAATTACTAAATAGAAAGTGATTTTATTAAATACAGACAGTAGGATTTAAGTGGTTCAAAGTAGTAACAGACAGAACAAAGTAAGTCACCAAGCAAAATAAAATAAAATGCGCAAATCTATGCCTAATCAAACTGAATACAGATAATCTCACCCTCAGAGATGCTTCAGTAAGTTTTTTCTCAGACTGGAGACCTTCCAGGCCTGGGCACAATTCTTTCCCCTGGTACAGCTCTTGTTGCAGCTCAGGTGGTAGCTAGGGGATTCTTCATGATGGCTCCTCTCCCTCTCTGTTCTCTTCCCCCCCTTTATATATCTTTTGCATAAGGAGGGAACCCTTTGTCCCTCTGGGTTTCCACCCCCCCTCACTGGAAAAGCACCAGGTTAAAGATGGATTCCAGTTCAGGTGACATGATCACATGTCACTGCAAGACTTCATTACTCACTTGCCAGCACATACATGTACAAGGAGACTCACAGGTAAATACAGCCATCTGCAGACAATGGAAGTCATCAAGATTCCAAACCCTCATTAATGGTCCACACTTTACACAATTACAATAGGCCCTCAGTTATATTTTATATTTCTAGTTTTAGATACAAGAGTGGTACATTTATACAAATCAGATGATCATACTCAGTAGATTATAAGCTTTGTAATGATACCTTACAAGAGACCTTTTGCATGAAGCATATCCCAGTTACGTTACATTCACTTATTACCGTATTTTCTCTAAAACTATCTGTTACATTATATTGACTTATTATCAAGTTTTTATAAAACCATATAGACTGCACAACGTCCCAGCCAAAACAGGGTACTGGGGTTGCAGAGGCTGCAGCCTGGACTTAGGCAGAGGCAGTTGGTCCAATCCCCTTGCCAGTGATGAGTGGCCTTTACAGACTGCAGTTTGCCCCAGTGAGCAGGGGCTAGATGATGACTGGCAGTAGCTACTGAGGCAAGGTGGGTGAGAGGGCTGGGGGTTCCCCTGGGAGGGGAGACCCAGAGTGTGGTGGGGTACTGCTGGTGCAGAACCCCAAGGTAAAGGACACCAGGGTCCGGGAGGGACACAGGGCCTGAGGCAGACGAGACATCAGTCGGCAGAGGTGCTCCGGAACTGGAAAAGAACTAATTCCCAGGACGATCAGCATGAGACACCACACCGGTGAGTCGTCACTTCACTACACATGAGTTGCTCAGAGAAAGCATTCAAAGGTCTTCAGGAATGATCCTTATGAGTTGCTGTAGATGCAAATGTCTTCCAAGTTCTGAGATTTGTTATGGAAAACTTTCCATAGCAGTGCTACTGTGGAACAAGGTTGCAGGATGCCAAGATAGCCATATCAGCTGTGATGATGTGCCTCTGCTAAATATGTATTTTGTCTGCAAATGCAAATAGAACTGACAGTTCCAGAGTCCCCAGCATTTTAGGCATTTTGTCTATTTGTAATAAATATTTCTATGCATTTAATTAAATCAATAATGCTCTTGACATCAATTAAATAGATTTCAGGTCGCTGTTTGCAATGGTGTTCTAGCTGTGTTGGTCCCAGGATATCAGAGACAGGGTTGGTGATAGGGTGACCAGACGTCCCAATTTTATCGGGACTGTCCCGATATTTCCTTGTTTGTCCCGCGTCCCGACCGCACGTCGGTCGGGACACTGGACAAACAAGGAAATGCGCCGGAGCCTGGAGCCCGGAAGAGCTCCCCCCCCCGTGTCATCCCCCCCCCCCGCTTCCCCCCGCGTCCCGATATTTGACTTGGGTGATCTGGTCACCCTAGTTGGTGAGGTAATGGCTTTTATTGGAGCAACTTCTGTTGATGAAAGGCACAAGCTTTCAAACTACTCAAAGCTCTTCTTTTTCAGGGCTGAAGAGGAGCTCTGTATCGTTTGAAAGCTTGTTTCTTTCACCAAAAGATATTGGGTCCAATAAAAGATATTACCTCACCCACTTTGTCTCTCAGATTTCAAGTAGGCATTTTCATACACTTGGCTCAGTTTTGGAAATATTCAGGGAGCCAGTGCATACTTTGCTCAGCTGATGCACAATAAGTGATCACCCTTGTTTAAACTCATTCCTGGCTGACCCAGCATTCTAGCATCTCCCCCTCCCCCCAACCCCACCCCACCCCATCTTTCACATTTGAACTGAGGCAGAGACATCTGGAACAGACCAGATTAAATTTTTGGCACAGACCTATTTAACATTTGCCTTGAACAAAACACTTCAGTGATCTGGTTGGCAGGCTTTCCAATAATAACTGGTATAGTTACTCTAAAACTAGGCTTGGAAGGATTAGCTCTTTTTGGGTAAATGTCAGTAAACCTCAACTTTGCTGCGTACAAAAAAATACTGCCATTGGTGATTGAAATTTACAGATAGGCAAAATAACACAACAAAAATGCTGCCTGAGAACTTATTAGTGTTTGATTTAAGGATATTTACTTTGTATATTTTAACATGTGACGTTGTCAATTGGTGTTTTAATAACTATAAAGCTTTATGAATCTCAACCTCTGCTCTCATTCAATAATTGTCTGACCTTCCACCTCTATTGTCTGACCCACATAGTTTCCTGCTTCTGTGAAAATTGATAAATAAAAAAATGCTTAAAAATAAACATCAATAATGTACATCCAAATTATTAAAAATATAGAATTCTACCAAGCCTATCTAAAAGCTATGCAAATTAAATGTTGTCTACCATGTTTCTCTTCTACAATTTATATCCTTGTTCTCCATGACATATACATCTGCTGTTTTTGATCTCCCACACATTGGGACCGCTGTTGTTGACTGTAGAATTTAGCGGGAAGCACACAGGAAATGTGTGTACTGCTGTGGTTAGAGAAGAAACTTCCTGGAGTGAATTTGTGTTGATCAATTAGAATTGGAAATCCCTTAGGTACATTAGAGGTTTTTTTAGTTAAATGTGAAAATCTGTATCACTCTTTTGCTGTATTCCAATCAAATGCACACTCTTGGCTTTAACTGTGCAACTTGTGTTTGGGGGGAAAATCCATTGTATTCATAATTTGACCAAATGGTAGGTAATTTCTGGATTTTATTCTCTATGATGGCAAGTGCATAGGAATTTTTGTCTGTCAGAAAATATTTTATCCCTATTTTGTTATTTTTCTTTTCTTCATTTTCTCTTTGAAATGATGCCACATTAACTAGCTGTTCATTTTGTACTATGTCACTTAAAGCACACATCTACATTTCATTAATTTCACTGCCTCTAAAAATGTCAATGCCTTGAAGGTTAAAACATGTTTCCTGCAGCAGTCTGCACCTCACAAGTTCACTTTGGACTCCAAATTTGAGTCTCTCTTTTATTAAAGGAGTGACATGGTTACCCAAAGTCACACATTTGAGCTCTAACTCATACATCTACTTTTTTGTAAAGCTCTTGATTTATGAATAAAAACGTCAAAGTCTCAAAATGGGCTTTAGGGGTTACCATGCTTCTGAGGGCTGGTCTTCACTACCCGCCTGGATCGGCGGTAGAAAATCGATCTCTCGGGTATCGATTTATCGCGTATCGTTGGGACGCGATAATCGATCCCTGAATCGACGCGCGTACTCCACCAGCCCAGGTACGAGTAAGCGCCGTCGATAGGGGAGCCACGGCGGTCGATTTGCCGCCGGCCTCACAGCGGGGTAAGTTGGATCAGATACGTCGAATTCAGCTACGCTATTCCCGTAGCTGAATTTGCGCATCTGAAATCAATTCTCCCCCATAGTGTAGACGTAGCCTTAGACAATTTATCATAGCAGATGATTAAATTTGTCTTCTCTTTTGTCCTATATAAAATAATCAAATATCTTCAACTATTCTGCATTTCTGTGGAGAAATTTGAGAGCTAGCCCTTTAGATACTTTCTCTACAGCCCCATGATTAAAAAATGTAAAATAATTGCTTATGTTGATGCTAATCTTTTGCAAGGAAGTAATTGCTCAAACTTTGGTTCAGTATAACATGACATTTTTTTGTTGTTTAACAAGCACTCAAAAGTTAGGTTTTTCAGAAAAGAAAACATTTATGTTAAATGCATGAGCATTCAGCTTTGTCTGAGTTTCCTCAAGCCTTTGGGAACAAGCAGCTCTTTTCTAGAAACACTGACCCTATTCAGAGGGTTAAGCTGGGCATTAGCATATTCATTTCTATGAGCTGGTCTTCACTACAGGAAGACTGACACTGCAACAGGGGTCAATTTAGGGTCTAGTGAAGACTCGCTAAATCAATAGCAGAATGCTCTCTGGTCGATCACTTATGAGTTTCACTATTTTTCAAAAGTGACTTAAGCACTTAGACTTCCCAAGTCTTTGAGCTTTTAAGTAACATAGATGCTTTTGAAAATATTACCCTAAGCCTCATTGAAAATCAACAGGACTTAAGATCCTATATGTCTTTTGAAAATGAGACCTAGGTACTTTTGAAATTCTTAACTTCAGACGTCTCTAACTATAATCTGAATTTAAAAATTATGCAAAATTCATGAATCTAATATTAAATTGATTTAAAACTGGCAACTTGATAGATCTCAAAGTAATGGTAACAGTGACTAGTCATCAAAATGAGGCGCTTTAATAGTGTCCCACAGATAGCGGATCTTGGTTTAGTGATATTCAATATCTTTAGCAATTGTGTGTGTGTGTGTATATATATATATATATTGTGATGGGGCAAGGCCAGATGGCTATAGGAAAGTAGTGAGAAACAGGTATGTTAGCCCCAGGCTAAACAAATCCCTGTTACCATGATACCCAAATGGCAGTTGCTCCAGGTTAATCAAGACGCCTGGGGCCAATTAAGATCCTTCCAGAAAGTAGTGGAGACAGCTAGGTTGATTGGGACACCTGAAGCCAATCAGGGGCTGGCTGACTCTAGTTAGAAACCTCCCAGTTAGTCAGGTGGGCACATATCAGGAGATGTGGGAGGAAGTTGCGCTGTACGCACCATATCAGGCACAAAGAAGGAGGCCCCAAGGTAAGGGTGAAGTGGAGCTTGAGGAAGTGGGGGCTGCTATGGGGAAGTAGCCCAGTGAATTGTATGCGGCCTGTTTCTAAAATGTCAGCTACCATAGCTGATACTATTAGGGTCCCTGGGCTGGAGCCCAGAGTAGAGGGCAGGCCCGGGCTCCCCACTTTGCCCCCCTGACTAATCACTGAGACTGGGAGACAACAGAGACTGTGCAAGGGAGGATAGTTTCTCCTCACCTTCCTCGCTGGCTTATGATGAAAATGGCTCAGTAGGTTGTGACCCTTGCCTCTAGAGAGAGAAGGGCTACATGGAGGGTCACAGTGAGCCTCTGAGGCTAGCGAAATCCACCAGGAATCACGGGACCCACGGAGACAAGGACAGCTTTGTCATTTTATATATATAAATTTTAAAAAAATCATTGGTGATGAAGTTGTCCAGGGATGGAGAAGATGGGACTATAAGTTTTCAGATGACATGAGAATTGGTAGAGTTATAAATAATGAAAACAGGTCAGTTGCACAGAGTGTTGTTTCAATTTTAATAATTAATAATAATTCAAGCTGTCAGATAACTGGCTCAATTGGAATGTATCAAAGAATATTCATCAAAAATGTACACAGCACAAGACTGACAGAAAGGTTACACATACCAAACCAATCTGGGCAGCACCTAGCAGCACTGGACTCTTCCAACTAGTCCCCAGAATCACATCCCATTATATACTATGCATGTTTACAGAAAAGAGACACAGAAAATGGCCTCTTGACCCATGGAGCAATTTTTGTGGTATCCGGTTTACATAACTGATGAGTATGTTGAAATCTTCATTGTTTAAAGTTTCTGGTTCTTCTATTAGATCCATCACCATGATATCTGAGCACTTTGGGAGACTTTGTTTAAAACATAGCAAAGAGGGGCTCTATAAAGAGGCATTAAGCTTACAAAAACAATTGAACGAGTTTTTGAATGCGCTTGATCAATTATTGCCTGCTGATCTACTGTTGCAATTTCAGTGGTAATCTGGCTTGATTTAATTCACAACAAAGAAATGGAATTATATAAAGAGAAAACTGAAAAAAATGATTCAGAGAAGCTATGCAACCTGTCCATTTCCTAGCGAACATGAGTGATTCCAAATTAAGAGATCAGAGGTTAAATTAAGAACAAGGTGGTTACAGTTAATGCAATACACCTCTACCTTGATATAACGCGACCCGATATAACACGAATTCAGATATAACGCGGTAAAGCAGTGCTCGGGGGGGGCAGGGCTGCACACTCTGATGGATCAAAGCAAGTTCGATATAACGCAGTTTCACCTATATCGCGGTAAGATTTTTTGGCTCCCGAGGACAGCGTTCTATCGAGGTAGAGGTGTATATTTCTTTATTCTTCATGTCTTTTATAACATTCAGAATAGATTTCTACCCCTAAAGAGTTTGCAAAGGAAGTTGTACCACAGTTTGCTGCATTAAAATGGTGAGAAATAGTGTAAGTTAAGTCATAGAAGACTGGACAGTTGAATTCAGAGTTTTGTCAGTTTTTAAAAGACCTACATTGCACTCTAGTCACCTCAGCCCTCAGTTATATTTTAGTACATTTAGATTGGCCTGGTCAGAACTTCATAATATACTAGATACTGAAAAAGCAGTTAAACTGGAGAGTAGCTTACCATTCGTTTACATCTAAGGGTAGATACAGAAGAATAGTAAGCCTAACTGGTAAGTAGACTGGCAAGTAGATTATTTTTTTCTTGTATTTTACTTTCAACATTACAAGCATTCATTCTGGAGAATATCTTTTTATATGGTATGAACAAGCTTACAAAATGAATCACGTAGTTCAGCATCTGTTTTGTGTTTCTTAAAACTTTTTTTTTAGTGGAATTTATTTTCACAAAAAAAGTGAGACATTAGCTTGGGGACAATCACAATGATCCTCTGAGCCCCAGTTTTGTGGATTTCATGATGCAATCAAAATCCTCTGGAATATTTTTGTATATTTCTGTACAGTCCTCTAGCTCATGTTTATACATATGTATATTTGTGTAAAATAAGTTTACACAATCTGTATATTGTAATATCTCCTATTTCTCCTAGTAGATCTATCTTTTTAATGGCAGGAGATGTGGGAGTCATTTTGGTGACCACTAAGAGTAATATTTAAAAAAAAAAATTAAGTGTACACACACAAGAAAAAAAAACTGAAGCTACACAGAATTCACAGCATCACTGAGTGGCTGACATAGAAGGGTGGAAGAATTTTATTTTTAATCTAAAAAGCAGAAAGTCTATCATGCTAGCGTTACTGGGTTTAGATTGAGATAATAAACCAATCCACTCACTTTACTTTATTTGCACTTACAGCTATCATGCCCCCATTAGAAAACACATGCCTATTATGCCTCACATTTCTTTGATGTGTTCTGACTCCTTTGTACATTACAGATGTACTGACCTTGTTTTGCTTACATCCCAAAGGTGTTGCTGAGTTGCAGAGATAATACCAGTATTTGCTAAATGATGCTTCCACTTTATATTTCAGGATGAACAACTATTAATCAAACTTCTAGTGACCACTTACTGTCATTATTTTAAAATTTTATTACTCAACATCACACTTTTTTAGAAAAAAATACCACATCTACTGAAAAAAGTGGACTGAATGTCAGTATACTTGCTTAATGCTCCAGCAAGCACCTCAATTTCTCTCCATTTTCAAAGCACTTGGAAGTCATTTGCATGTCATACTTTGACATTAGAATGAAATCTTTTATGTTTTAAAATCATTTGGCAAACCTTCAGGACATTTCTTCTTTAATACTAGAAGTTGTGTGGAATGTTGAGGGCTGATTTCAATCAATTTAATTGGCTAATTTTCAGGGTATTAATTCTGTAAATGCCCTCTGCATACTGATTGTAAGTGCATCACCCAGAAGAAAAAAAATCCATATGCTTGTTTCTCATTAATTTTCAGTTTATATTAGCAGTAGATGCCTTGGCACAGGGTATTATGTGTCTCAGGCAACCAGCTTCTGTAAGCCAGTTATTAATCCCCAAGGAATTATCTGGTCCTTGATCATTATTGCTTAATTAAAAGAGAAATATCTTTATCTATTGTTTTTCCTACTGAATTATTTTCTTTTAAATCTGTGAAAATCTTTTATTTTTATAATATATCTTTGAAATTTGTATCAAGAACTCTGAATGTCAAAATGACCCTTCTTGCTACAAGCACATTAATGGCTGCTTGAACTACTTCATACTTTCACTTTTTATGAAAGACAAATCAAACACTGAAGTATATTTGTTTTTTATTTTCAATTAAAGTAAAAATTTAAATGAAAAAGTTTGTAGAGTCCTTGCAAAACTGAGGGAAAAACATTTACCACTGAACTGTAAAGGATGGTAGGAAAAGGAAAAGACTGAAAAAGTGTTTCCAACATAAACTTAAAATCATATCCTAGTAAATAAGAATGACAACAATTTAGTCTCATCCCACAGCAGAACAGCCAGCATCAGATAAAACAAATACAGTGCACATTAGATTGGACAGATTCATATATTGTAGGCTTTCCTATTCACCTATTCAATATGAATATATACAGAAAGATAATGTAAAGACATATTAGAGCATTGGAAAAAAGTATAGCCATATGGAGGATGGTATATATTAGGGGAAAGAACATAAAATTTTGTAATATTTGCTTATAGCAATCAAAGAATTTATTGGAATGCTGCAAATGACAACTCCAGCAAACACAGGCAGAATTTAACTTCCTTCTAGTGTCCCCCATTCCCCTGAACCAACACAACAACAACATATCAAAACAAGACAATAACTTATTACTAAGATACAGATATAGCACCATCTATAGACAGAGGTGTTGTCTGCACTGATTATAAAAAAAATACTTCTTAAATGAACACAGTCTTAAACCTATCCTGTAAGGTGCTGAGCAGGATTCAGGGCCGGCTCCAGGCACCAGCTGAGCAAGCTGGTGCTTGGGGCGGCAGATTGTTCGAGGCGGCATTCTGCCCAATCCTAGGGTGGCACGGCCGCTTTTTTGTTTTGTTTTGTTTTGTTGCGCTCCGGCCGCCCTCTAGGGGCGGCAGCGTGGAGAACCAGAGCGCCCTGCAGGGCAGTCCTCTTCCTTCCCTCCCCGCCCTAGATGCCCTAGAAATAAATAATTATGCCAGTCACAAGTTAATTCTAGAATGATTATTTTCACAAAATAATCTGTGACAATGCATCCAAAGACATTGAACAGTTGTATTATGATATTGAGTAGTGTATTAGAACAGTAATCCTACCTACAGTTGTTCATTATTGCTATAGTGCATCTATTTGGCTTTGATTACCTAAGATACATTCCAGACCCTCTTCATCCATTATTCACAATATTAACCATTCCTTGATTGATAAGTAGAATAAGTTTATTCTACCTAGGTTTTATATGTGAGCTGGAATGCTGGGGATAGCTGGAGCTGCGTTTCAAAATGTGGATAATGTTTCACTATCAGTTCTATTAAGTCTCTGACATGTCCATATTGATTTAATCATTAGACTCATGATGACCTCTAAAAGTCAATTCCCCTCTTGAGCAAAGGAGGGTTATTTCAATAAAAAATGATTTTTTTTCTTTTCATGAGAAATATGATTTTTTTTCAGTATTTTTGATTTTGATCACCATGGAAATGATTTATGCCATAGTTACTCTACATGTTCATGTTGGATATGTGGACTATTGGTGTTAGGCAGCTAAATATAATGCCAGTGCATCAGGAATGGAAAATCTAGATTTCTTTCTGCTTTCTTCTTCTTATCTGAAACATTGAGTGGTTGCACAAGTGACTAATGAACAGACACTAGCAAGTGTGCTGAAAAAGTTTTTCTATTTGTTCAAACAATTTTAATTTTGATTGTGAGCATTTTTCAGCAGGGTTTCTGTCACCATAATTTCTAAGGAGCATGCAATCAGGTGAATTAAGAAATAAACTGAACCTTTACTTAAAGCTTAAACTAATCACTTCTGCAGTCCAGGAAAGTTCAGTAATAAAACCACTGCTTTTCATTACTCTTCTGTAAGATCATGCTAGTAGTCACTGCTATAGATATTGATGGAGGACATTTTAACCTTCTCTTTTCACATGCACACAACTGTCTGAAACTTAATTATTAATTTGCATTGCAGCTGAGATTGAGGCCCCACAAAGCTGGGTACTGTGCAGAGTAAGAGACAGTCCCTGCTCTGATGAGCTTACAGTTTAAATAGACAAGACAGATGGAAGGTGTGAGAGAGCGAGTATTACTAGTCTCATTGTACTGATGGAGAACTGAGGCACAGAGCTTGAGACGTGCCCAAGGTCACACAGGAAATCTTTGACAGAGCTGAAAATTGAAACCAGATCTTAAAAGACCAAGCTTCCTCGTTAACGTTCACCTTTTAGGCTGAAACCTTTCACACTTGGTTCTGCCTCCAGGTAAGCAAAATCTCTTTAGAAGTTTTGGTTTAATGGGCAATGGGGAATCACTGTTCCCATTTTGTAAAATAAAACAAATACCACCAACCATATTTTCTTTTACCGGGATTACAGCAAATATGATTTGGGCGTGAAAACTGGCATGAATATTGTCTTCATTTTAAGGCAGTAGAAATAAGTATCTTAGTTTAGTCTGGAGGCAAAAGTCTGTTTTACTAAAGACATGACCATTTGAAAATTACATACTGAAGACAGATAACAAAATATTCTCTGAAATCTGCAGATGTGAAAATAAACAAAGATGCACATGCCATTTATGTAGCTAGTACAGAGGCAAATTTTGTATGGGTTCTCAAGGTCTGAATATCAATGCAAAGAACATGATTCCACTATGCTGGAAGAAAGTCTGTGCAGAGGCCGCACAAGGAGTTCTACAGACCCTGTGTAGCACAGCTCATTGCTTCCCTTATTCCTGATCATCCGGTGACTTGTTTTGTGGACCTGCAATAATCGTATGCCCCAGCCTGTTGGAGATATTAAAAAAAGGGAGTATCAGACCACATTTGGAATGATTAGCCAAGAAAGAGAAGCTACTTTCAGTCATGCCCATGGTGAGGTATGGACATAGTTTTCAATTTGAGGTATGAATATAATTTTTTCACAAAGGTCAAGGGGCTGCAGCTGATGTTTAGAACAAGCTCTTTGCCCTGTTCCACTACTTTGTACCACCCAGGAGTCCCCAGTTAGCATAGCCCTCTACTACACCCTCTTCCCCACAGTCTTCTCATGAGCATGTGGAGGGCTGTCTGCTGAAAAAAGTTATACAGCCCTCATCACTATAGTATCCAAGTTCCTCACAAGTATTTAAAAATAGAACTAACCTTAACAACCCTTATCTTCATTTTCAGCCTACAGGAAAAATGCTTGATTAGGGTTTAGTTTTGTGTTGATGGGCATGTGAAAAGTGTACTGAGGTGAGGCTAATTTGAAGAGACAAGTCTTGCATTTTGTTCTGAAGTGTGTGTGTGTGTGCGTGTGTGTATATGGTCCTTATTTCCCAGGGTTTCATCCTAGCCATTCAAATATTCTGCTAATATCTATTTGTCCAGGCGCTTGACCCTTATCTAGTATTCTGTGCTTTGTCCTCTGCCTACAGATGGATGGTAGTTGGAGATTTTACTGTTCAGAACCTGGTTTCTATACATCTCTTTCCCTCTTTGGAAACCTGTAGATCATGGAGAAATAGGAAAAAGCAAGCTTTAAAATCCATGTGTCAAAGAGCCATTGATAGAATTACTAGTATTTCACTGTTAGATATAGGAATTCTAGGAATGCTGGCTTTTACATGTGTCCTGATACTTCTAATTGTAAATGAAATACTGTCATAATATGGGGCCATTTACAAGTTCCAAAAAGATCAGATGGCGTGTGTGTACGTGCGTATAGCCCTGAACTGGTGTCTGTGGGTATGCAGGGCTGCACCAGTAGTTTATAACAAATTAGAATCAGCCCCTCCCTTACAACATCTCTCTCTGACAACACCAGTTTTGTTTTCAGCAATTGAAGAGTCTAGCACATTGGCGCCTAGTTATAAAATCAGCCACCTAATTAGAGGGGATCCCTTTCTGCTTGAACTCTTCCAAAGAAGGAACTCCCCTTTTCAGTGGGTGGCTAGAATGGTTATTTTCATTCCAAGCCATTTTTTATTTCACCTGACGATGTCCAGGAAAGATACAAGCATATATAAACATGGCAGCACAGAACTGCATTCAAAACTTGTCAGTTTAACACAGCACTGAAGGAACAAATAATGGGTTTAACTTATCTGGCAACTGGATTTGCTCTTGGTGTGTAATATTCACTGCCCATGAAGACCATCAGCAGCACTGCTCATTGCTATGCCAATAAACATTTTCCTGTCTATATACACCTAGAAATTGAAAGGTGGTTTTAAACCACTAACTATGTTAAGTGCTTAATTTGTAATGAAAGAGGTGCTGGGGCTCAAGCAATTTTTTTTTGCTTTCATAACTGATATGGCGAGCCCAGAGGTGCCGGGGCTATGAACTACCAAGCTTAGGGGTGCTGGGGTTCAGCCCTGACAAACTCTGGCACAAATTAAGCACTGACTGTGGTACACACGTGTAGTGTGTTCTACAATCCTAGTTAAGAACAATAGCTTATCCTGTTTTAAAGCAACTTTGCCGCATTGTTGATTGGAAACTGTTACAAAACGAAAACACAAACTGTTCCCCTTACAGTCTTTTTAAAATGCATACACAAGTATGTACACTTCCTTACTAATTAGGTACTCCGCTTCAGGAAGTGGCCAATTGACTCATTTGGGCCATCTCCCAAGGGACAAAGTCTGTGTGTTACTTATCACCAGAACTTTGCTCAGCCTCAGCTTTCAGGTCAGTTATCATTCACAGATGGAGTTGATGCTGCAAAGAGAGATGGAGCAAAGGGCTATGGTGACTAGACATCCCAATATTAGGGGCTTTGTCTTATATACACAACTATACCGCTCCCTCTCCCTCCCAAAAAAATGTGTCCTGAATTTTCCCACTTGGTATCTGTTCACCCTAGAAAGGGAAGACATGATTGTAGTCTTTTCCCAATGCATTAGTGAGCAACCTGAATTGCTGGAAAATAAAAAGAGACAGTTAAGATGCTTATTTGTGATAGGTACTTGTTGTCACCAAGTGGCCAGCTCAGGACCTCAGTCATCTCTCTTTCATGGGTCTTCAGCTTCCAGGAAGCAAAGTCCTGAAGGAGACAGGTTGTTTTATACTGTTTCTGCTGAGTTGTCTGTCTTGGTTCCTCTCCTTGAAGATGTTGGGATGGACTAAGCAGATGGTGACCCATACTTCTTCTGAAGATTTGAAATGTCCAGCCAAAATGAGTGTAGTTCTTTCACCATCCAATCAGAGAACAGGATATCAGCTTTTGAGTTCTTGCAACTGAGACTGGAATTTTCCAATCTCTGTGAGCAACACATCTTGTCACACCAACTTGTGTAACATAAATTATGCCAAAGCTATTGGTACAACCATCTTGGGACATCCCTGGAACACTGACTGCTTTGCTCTGCTTAGCATCTTACCTCCACAACTCACTTTTCTCTGGACCCCTTTGTGGATCATTCCTTGGCTAGTTGCAGTTATTCTTGCTGAAATTGCAGTTTTCCCACTGTTGGTTGCTGGAATGTCCAGTTTAAAATAATATACAAAGTCTCTCCATATTGTTTGATGCACTTTAAACTTGTTTTAACAGTCCATTATACAACACAAAGCCATTTCAAGAACTACTGTTATCCAGCTGGCTGGAACAGTGATGTAATCTTCCATTTCTGTTCTCTTTGTTTTAACAATGGCGGAATTTTGGTGTGTATGGCTGAGACGAGTCTGTGCATTATTCATCAAACAGTTACATTATTGATTATTCCACTCTGGGGTCAAGTATCCATATAAATACATTATTTGGTTTTGGTTACTTTTATTTACTGCCTCTGTCAGCACTTGTGCATTTCACTAACTTGATAGCATAAATATGCTTCTTTGCAAATACTAGCTGCTTTCTTCATTTAAACTAAAAGAAAGCTATATGAACACAACCCTGTTTTTCCTAATAGAATTGCCCATGAGATACACCCTGTCATTAAAGTTGACAATATTTTGCCCAAAGCTGTATCACTTAAAGTTGACTTCCTTTTTATACACATTTTAAGGATAGTATTACTTTCCATAAAGTTCCCCATTGTACTACTGTATCTGGCACATCATATAATATCAATGTTTG
Organism: Malaclemys terrapin pileata; assembly: GCF_027887155.1. Taxonomy (NCBI): domain Eukaryota; kingdom Metazoa; phylum Chordata; order Testudines; family Emydidae; genus Malaclemys; species Malaclemys terrapin. The sequence goes on along the minus strand of NC_071506.1, from coordinate 145,844,473 downwards.
ATATTAATGCAATGTGTTTTTTAATTCATTCATTCATTCAGAGAAAAGGGGGAAATCTCTTTAGTTGTACCAGTGGTGCACTCTTGTGAAAGCATCTCTGAGTTTCCTCCGACTATTGAAGAAATCTAGCCATTAGACCTTAAGTTTTTATTCTCTTAGACTTCGTTCATACCTTTTCTAAAATATTCTTGATGCCTGGGCAATTCTGAGCTAGTAATAATTCATAATTTTTGGGCATTAGTTATTTTACTTGCATTTCAGTTTCTTGTGTCTTTTGGTGTCATGATTTCACAGGTTTCCTAGTTGTAATAGATATTTCAGGGTAGATGAACCCTAATTTCTAATTTAAAATGCAAGCAAAATTTTATGGGGACATGTGAAACATTGATTAGACCAATAAAAAAAAATCTAGTTCAGTGTCCTGTCTGACAACGATCAATACCAGTTATTTCAGAGGCAGGTTCAAGAAAGCTATATTACACAATTACAGAATCATTTGGTCATAGGTGTAGTTTCTTTCTAACCACTATCAGTGAGTGGTCAGCTTATGAAGAATGAGTTTATATCCCTTCTTTAAAAAGTGAACTCTGTCTATTGTATTTATGAATGTTCTCATTAATCATGTAACTGTCTAATTCTTTTTTGAATCCTGATATTTTCTGAAAATTAGTTTCACAGGTAAATTATAACTTGTGTATATAATTTTTTTTTACCAGTTTTAAATTTGGTGCCTTTTATTCACTATCTCCTTATTCTTTCATTATGGAAAAACGTAAATAGAAGTACCCGATTTACCTTTTCTATGTCCTTCATTATTTATATCCCTCTACCGTACTCCTTCTTATTTATCTCCTCTCCCAATGAGGCAGTCCCATCTTTTGCCTACAGCAGTCTCCTCATGACTGATCACTCTCATCTTTTATCTCAGAACCGATTCTCTTTCTACTGTTTATAGAAAAACAAGGACATAGCCTTACCCTCATTGTAAGTCACCTTTAACTGTGATATTTCCTAACTTTTGAGTGCTGAACTGTGCAATCCTTATGATCACTTAACATAGTTTTTGCATGGCATTTCCTAATGTTTTGAAGAAAAAATGGGGCAAGGAACCCTCTACCCCCTTTAAAAAGGAATTTTTCTTGGTCGGACTTCAAAGCTCTGCAGGCTTCAAACAATTTGACAGTAGCATGTGCAAATACCATAATCTGAAATGGTTTGGATACACACGGACTACACTCTCTGATGTAGCCATTTCAGATGTATTGAAATAAAAATGCACAAGAATTCCTTTTGTAATGTAAATGTATATATATTTTTTTATCACCCACTTTGCACTCATTCTAAAGAAAAGCTCACTTCCAGGCTGATACCACACTTGGAAGATATTCAGACCTATAGGTAACAGTTTCAAAATGTAGTGACTGAAAATAGGGGGTTAGGATGGACACTGGTTATGCAACCTTAACTATGGAATTGAGTGCCAGACTTGCCATCATAAAAAAAAAGAAAAGTGGGGTGTGTATGAGCTGTTGCAGAATTCATAAGAATTCATTAATCTACAGTTTCATTATATGGTGTACTGTAATTCTTTATTTTGTAAATTTCATTGGGAATTTGTGAACTTTGGCTCTTGGTTACACCAGAGTACCTCCATTAATGTTCATGGAGTTACACTGGAAGAAATCCAGAGAAACAGAGAGCAAAATTTGGGCCAATGGTAACATTTTTTTTTTAAATGTTGTATTTGTGTAGTATTCAGGCAGCCACTTTAACTGCCCAGGCACTGTTACATTATATAGTGGAGTAAAAGAGCTGCATATAATACCTCTTATCTTTTCTTGTTCCAAATTGCCATGTCAAGTTATATTAATTGTACGTACATAATACTACCTCATATATAAATTTTTAAAATATGAACAAAGTGTATGAAGTTGAAGTAAATGCTTCCCCCCTACCACACTTGAAACATTAATGGGTTTCATTTTCACACCATATCTGTCAACCTGTCACATTCAAAAGCTGCATTCCCATCATAATTTACTGTATACCATATTGCTGGTGAAAGGTTTATTGCTTGATGAAACTAATTGCTGTGGATGATGCAATACTGTACAGCTTTTTGTGGAATTCAGCAATTGTACATAACTATAAAATCAGTCGTTTATTATTTAATTAAATCATGTCTTTGGCTGTTTCCTTATAGTTGATGGCATATTGGTGGAGTGGGGGAGGTAAACTGCCTTTTTGAACCTTCGTCACTTAAAGTTGAACTGAGACATCACAGGTAGCAAATCTTAAATATTCAAGTGATTTATAGAAAGACAATAAAACAACAGACAAGAGAATGGGTTTATAAATCTTTTTTTTTCTGTGCCATCTATGCTTTAGCAAAAAAGGCATTTTGAAACATAAATCCACTCTGCTTGTTTGCTTATATGCAAACATAAATGGCAAGAGCTGTCAAAAGTTTGTCATCAGAAAACATGCCTTAGAATCCACCCCCACCACACACACACACAAGCTCTTCACAAGGAGACAGGCTAGGCCTGTGGCAGGTTCAGGAATGGAGGGATTCTCTCCCTCCTGCCCCACCCCCATGGCTTGAAGTAGCTTCCATGGTCTGTTATGCCACATCCCTGCATAAGGGGAGAGAAGGGGAAGATCTACACAGTGTGAGGGATCTTACATCTTTAGCCTGTCTATGCCCTTTCCCACCACCCCTGGTATGTTGCTGCATAGAACTTTACAAAGAGCAGTTAAGCTCCATTCCACACACAGGACATGCAATTCCGGGTGGTCCAGTTCCTTCTATAGTAGAATTCTGTAAGAGCAGTTCTGATCCTTTCATTTGGCAAAGAAAGGATTCTCCTTTGGCAGGGTAACACAAATACCTTTGGGTTCCATTGTTTTCAGGCTAGCATAAACAAACACAACAACAGTGTCTCCCCTGTTGACCCTCCATGCTTAGCTCCAGCTTCCACTGAACTGGGGGACAGTGACTCTTTTCTCCAGACTGCTACTCCCTTAATTCCCTTGATTGATGATCCCAGCATGCCAATTTCTATCAGAAGTGGCTTTCCTTATCCAGATGCTGCTGTATTAACCTAACCTTTTCTTGATCTGCTCTGCCTTCCACCATTCTCTTTCTTCCTCAATTTTTCAATACTCCACTAGGACATTGTGGTTTCTCCCCACCCACCTTTGCTCGCTATGGGGGAATTCATCTCTCATTGCGACAATCTTCAGTGTCAGGTTTCCCCTGTATTTTGCTGCTCTCCCTCTCACACTAGAGGGTCTCTGTGACTTGCATGCCACAGCGGTCATCTTTTAGGGCTGGTCTACACTGGGGGGGGGGGAGGATCGATCTAAGATACGCAACTTCAGCTACACTACACGAATAGTATCAGGGGGTAGCCGTGTTAGTCTGTATCTACAAAAACAACAAGGAGTCTGGTGGCACCTTAAAGACTAACAGATTTATTTGGGCATAAGCTTTCGTGAGTAAAAACCTCACTTCTTCGGATGCATAGAGTGAAAGTTACAGATGCAGGCATTATATACTGACACATGGAGAGCAGGGAGTTACTTCACAAGTGGAGAACCAGTGTTGACAGTGCCAATTCAATCAGGGTGGATGTAGTCCACTCCCAGTAATAGATGAGGAGGTGTCAATTCCAGGAGAGGAAAAGCTGCTTCTGTAGTGAGCCAGCCACTCCCAGTCCCTATTCAAGCCCAGATTAATGGTGTTGAATTTGCAAATGAATTTTAGTTCTGCTGTTTCTCTTTGAAGTCTGTTTCTGAAGTTTTTTTGTTCAATGATAGTGACTTTTAAATCTGTAATAGAATGACCAGGGAGATTGAAGTGTTCACTTACTGGCTTGTGTATGTTACCATTCCTGATATCCGATTTGTGTCCATTTATTCTTTTGCGGAGGGACTGTCCGGTTTGGCCAATGTACATGGCAGAGGGGCATTGCTGGCACATGATGGCATATATGACATTAGTGGATGTGCAGGTGAATGAGCCCCTGATGGTGTGGCTGATGTGGTTGGGTCCTCTGATGCTGTTGCCAGAGTAGATATGGGGACAGAGTAGGCAATGGGGTTTGCTACAGGGATAGGTTCCTGGGTTGGTGTTTCTGTGGTGTGGTGTGTAGTTGAGTATTTGCTTCAGGTTGGGGGGTTGTCTGTAAGCGAGGACTGGCCTGCCTCCCAAGGTCTGTGAGAGTGAGGGATCATTTTCCAGGATAGGTTGTAGATCGTGGATAATGCGCTGGAGAGGTTTTAGCTGGGGGCTGTATGTGATGGCCAGTGGTGTTCTGTTATTGTCCTTGTTGGGCCTGTCCTGTGGTAGGTGATTTCTGGGTACCCATCTTGCTCTGTCAATCTGTTTCCTCACTTCCCCAGGTGGGTATTGTAGTTTTACGAATGCTTGATAAAGATCTTGTAGGTGTTTGTCTCTGTCTGAGGGGTTGGAGCAAATTCGGTTGTATCTTAGGGCTTGGCTGTAGACAATGGATTGTGTGATGTGTCTTGGATGGAAGCTGGAGGCATGTAGGTATGTATAGCGGTCAGTAGGTTTCCGGTATAGGGTGGTGTTTATGTGACCATGGTCATAGAGGACCCAACCACATCAGCCACACCATCAGGGGCTTATTCACCTGCACATCCACTAATGTCATATATGCCATCATGTGCCAGCAATGCCCCTCTGCCATGTACATTGGCCAAACCGGACAGTCCCTCCGCAAAAGAATAAATGGACACAAATCGGATATCAGGAACGGTAACATACACAAGCCAGTAAGTGAACACTTCAATCTCCCTGGTCATTCTATTACAGATTTAAAAGTCACTATCATTGAACAAAAAAACTTCAGAAACAGACTTCAAAGAGAAACAGCAGAACTAAAATTCATTTGCAAATTCAACACCATTAATCTGGGCTTGAATAGGGACTGGGAGTGGCTGGCTCACTACAGAAGCAGCTTTTCCTCTCCTGGAATTGACACCTCCTCATCTATTACTGGGAGTGGACTACATCCACCCTGATTGAATTGGCACTGTCAACACTGTTCTCCACTTGTGAAGTAACTCCCTGCTCTCCATGTGTCAGTATATAATGCCTGCATCTGTAACTTTCACTCTATGCATCCGAAGAAGTGAGGTTTTTACTCACGAAAGCTTATGCCCAAATAAATCTGTTAGTCTTTAAGGTGCCACCAGACTCCTTGTTGTTTTTACACGAATAGTGTAGCTGAAGTCAAAGTATCTAAGATCGAATTACCTGGGGGTCCACATGGCGCGAGATCTACGGCCGCGGCTCTCCCGTTGACTGCGCTACCATCACTCGCTCCGGTGGAGTTCCGGAGTCGACGGGGAGTGTGTTCGGGGATCGATATATCGCGTCTTAACGAGATACGATATATCAATCCCTGATAGCTTGATTACTACCCGCCGATCCGGCGGGTAGTGAAGACGTACCCTTAGCTATTAGGACTGTTAAGTCCTCTTTACTGCAGCACCATGGAGAGCTCTCAGAATCCCTTAACCCCTTTTCCTAGCCTAGACCCTTGTGACTGCTGCCACAACCTAAGTCAGGCTGTTCAGTCTCCTTTATGTTCTCACTCCTTTACACACAGTCCCTTCTTTTATAAGGCTACTGGGCTTGATCCAGTGTCTAATTGCCCCATTTTATGAATCACCAGTGGGACCCGCTTTAGCTTGCTGGGGAGAAAATGATCCTTCAGGATGACTGCTTCATAGAACGTTATGTATAATTTCCCTGAGGGAAATCTCAGATCTGAACAAGCTTCCTGTTCAGCACTCTTGGGACCCTAGTCTCAGGGTAGAACTTCTGTAATTAGAATCTGAGGTACATGTTCTTGGGAGAGCCCCTGATCATAGCAATGTGGCTGTGGCACCCCAGAATTTTAGTTCAAGATTGGGGCCACTTGTCAGACATCTTGTCTCTAATGCCACATCTTTAGCAAGGAACTTGTCATCCCTGAGGAGTTATTAAATTGGGCTACTTACTCAGGCTAGCTGGAGGGTGTGGGTGGAAAGCTAAATAAAAACACTGATCTTCCAAAACCTGTGTCTGGTCTGTTGAAACAGATGTTGTCATGTAAGTTGCGCTTTGGATGCACCCACTACATTGATTTCTCCATCAACAGGCTGCCACTTCAATGTTTCCAATTAACGTATGTCTTATTTTAGCTGAAACGGGCAAGATCAGTGAGAGCCCAGATCACTGGCACATCCAGGCTGAAATTATTGTGGTTTTGGTAGTGATGGTAGGAAACCTGAGCAGTGTAGACAGAACACTGTTATAACTAATGCAGTTAACATTTAGAATCAAGTAGAAGAAGGAAGAGAGAGTAAATGGATTTTGCTTTAACTTCATAATCCCAAATTTAAACTGGACAGACTGGGGGAAAGTTTAGAAAACAAGTCACAATCTTAATACCTTTCCTTCTCTTTCGCTTTATCTATTTTTTCCCCCTTCCGGTCTACTTACCTTTGTGGAAGCAAGTTCAAAGTTGGAAGTAGGATACGGGGAAAAGGGAAAAGAAGCCAGACTGCATGATATGCAGCTCAAGAGACTTAAAGTTAAGTGAAAGAAGCTGCAGCTGTAGTTTTAGGTGGACTGGATCTTTTAGTCATATCTGCATTTGGGCTGTGGCTCTGCTATTCTGCTTGGCTGTATTTAAATTCCATTGAAGTGACTAATACCACTAAGCCTTGCACATTAAGATCACTATTTCAGCAGTTCGGACAAGCATATCAAAGCCATTCCTCACAAAATGAATCATTTACTTCTGGTAAAAGATGCTACAACTGAGTCAAAAGAGTTAATGAAGGAAAGGAACCCGGGATTCATGTTTTCCCAGTTTGCTTAGGAAACAAGGTTTGTCTGTTTTAAAAAGTTAGTGCACAGCTGCAGCCAGTCCTAGTTAGCTCTGGAAAGATTTTTTGAATTCAGTCAATTTTTGTTTTCTAGTTTTTCAGTCCGTTTTTGTATGATTCAGGTATTCATCGGAATCAGGCTAGAATTCATGATGGTTTTTATGCTCTATAAACAAAAAATACTTAATGTAGTTCAGCATTTTAAATAAAAATCTCATTTGAGTAATTTGTATGTAACTTGTATCCAGCGTCTTTTAGAAACAGCTGTGATGTTAACCTGTGGTGCATTACCAAGGTGACATTATTCATTTTGGAGGAGGCACAGAATTCTGTAGTAGCTGGTCTCATTGCTGAACATGGTGTCTGCTGTAAAGTTACAACTGGCCATAAAAATGTTATAAATTCAAAATGAGTAGATGCTCCAAGTTGACCAGCAACAAATAGGATAGGTTATTTTTTGCTACAGACTAGCTCAAACCAGAAACAATAATCTGAGCACCTCAAATTTTGGTGTTTTTTTCTAAATCAGGCCTCATACCCAAATCTGAGCTTTGTGACTTTCATAGCCTGATTTTTAGGGCTGCTGAGCAGTTGCAGCTTGTATTAACTTCAGCTGAACTTGTGGACTCTCATCACCACTGAAAATCAAGCCCTAGGGATATTCCACTTAAACTCCAGACCAGAATTTTTGGATCAACTGAAGTGGAGACTGACACCAAAGAATTCATGCCAGATTTTACATTCAGGCCAGTGCATGCTGTGACCGGACTCTGGGATTTCAGTAAGTGAGTGCAATGTGAGCCATAGAGCTCATAGGGCCAGATCACCCCCTTCTCCATGTAAAGAATGGTTGGAGGGGGGCAAAAGGGAGAGGGAACATCACAGATTATTACCGGAACCTGTGAATTTTGAGAGATCTGCTGGAAGCCAAGTCCACTTGGCATGGACCCTCTTTGCCTCTGCACTGCCTCCAGGGATCCCTGCCTGCTCTCCAGCTCCTTGGCAGCATTAACTCCTTAGCATGAAGTTGGTGGAGGAGAATGTTAATTGTCCTCCCCACAGCCTCCTTCTCTACCCTCTGAACTCAGTACCCTCCTCCTGCATACATGGATTCTTTAACCCTTCAGACTGCGCTCCCCATGGCCTGTAGCAGTGCTGTGGGGGACAGATTATCCCTGATCCAGGCAGTGGATAAGCTGCATACAGAGGGAACATGATTTGGGACTTAATTATGTACTTGAGTATCATCTCAGCAATCAGAAATACAACCTGGGCCAGACCTATCTTTATTCCTTAGTTATAAGGACTCCTTGTTAAAATATATGCCTTAAACAACTAGCAATGTCTCAGGAGGCTTTATATCCGCAAATATGGGGTGGAGAAAAGTGGCTGCCTGCAAATTTGCAGAACTGGTGAGTTTGCTTAATTTGAGAGGATTTCACCTTGGCAGATTGTGTGATGTAACACACACAACGCAAGTGATATAAATTATGTGCCTCTACAATGGACCTTGCCCTTCCCACCCAAAGAGTTTATTGCAACAGGCTACATAAGACCATTTCAGCCGTAGAGAATGTGCATATCCACTGAATCTCGCTCCCCTTGCTCAGCCTGGCTTTGTGGAGTTCTAATGTGGCTTCACCCCCTGCTCTGCCTATACTTTAGGCTAAAAAGTAGTTGCCTATCCTCTGCCTAAGGGGATAGTTGTGGAGAACTATGCCACTCTACTCCCTCTAGACTTGGATATGAAGGCAGCAAAATAAATACTACTCTATAGCCTTTTCACATTGGGAATGTGTGTAAGGACTGCTCCTCTTGTGGGGAAGGAAATGCTTCCTAGTTTCCCCCTCTAAGGGTAGAGGAAATCTTACCCGGCCTCTCCTCTGCTTTCACTAAGAAGTAGGAGTAGAAAAAAGAATCTCACTTTCTCCTCTTCCCCCCACGCCCAGGTGTAAGATAAGAGGCATAAGAGGGAAGAGGAGGAGGGAAACAGAGAGTAACAAATTATCAGTCTCCTGTGCTTAAACAAGACCCTAAGCATTATAGAAGGGACTGAGGAGTCCAGGGATTGTGGGGGTTGGAAATGCTGGATTAGCACATGCTAAATGCGTGATGTGTGTCTGCAAACCTCCAACCCAACTGAAACACATTAAGCTTTTTATTATGCAAAATAACATGCTCCTAGAAATTGGAGGAAAGGAGATATTTTCCTGAGGAAAGGGAGGGAACTTTCCCAGTATATGTAAGAAGCTCATGGCTTTATTTCTTATCCAAGCATATAGGATTTCTGATTTATTCTATAATATTTTCCCAGCATATTAGGTGATCTCTCACAAGTCTTGCTTATATATTATTATTTTTTTATCATGAGAGTGATGTTTCCAACATGGTTTGTAAATTGTGATTACATACTTTTGTTTGAGGCTTTTGCTATTTTTCCTTTACATTAGCAAACTTCTGCAGAATCCTCTACACTTGTATTGAGGCACTAAATAAATTAGCTTAAAACATATAATAAGTTTTATATATATTTATTATATCTTATAAAATATAAAGTATATATTTTAAAACAAAGTTAAATGCAAAATAAAGCTTTTGCTAGACTATTATTCTTTAGTGACATCTAGTGGCTAGTAGAGCAACTCTAACCAAGGCTATGATTTAGTCATGGGCATTTTTAGTAAAAGTCATGGACCCAGGGCCATCCCTAGTCATTTAGGTGCCCTACGCAGCCCTCCCCCCCCTTGGGGGGGCTGTGTGGGGCCCCAGGCTTCCCCCCCAGGGTTTGGGAGGCAGGAGCTGTGGGGGGCCACTTTTGGGGGCCCCACAGACCCAGAGTCGGCCGGGGGATTAGCGGGGGGCCGGGAGCAGCCTGCTTCGCTTCCCTCGCCCGGCCCCAGCCATGTCGCTTGAGAGAGGGGGTTTGGGGGAAGGGATCCCCCACTCACCGGCAGCAGCAGGCAGCGGAGCAGCCCGCTCTAATCTGTCAGCTCCCAGCTGCAGCGCTCCACTTCCTGCCACCGGTGAGAGCCGGGGGCAATCCTTTCCCCAACCCGACTGACATGGCTGGGGCCGAGGCAAGGGAAGCAGAGCAGGCTGGGGCCGCATCTTTCTGCTTCCCACCACCAGTGAATGAGGGGGGGGCGATCCTTTCCCCGCACTCACCAGCGGCGGGAAGCGGAGAGCCACAGCTGGGAGCTGGCGGAGTAGAGTGGGCTGGGGCTGGGTTGCTCTGCTTCCTGCCATTGCCGGTGAGTGCGGGGTCACTGGGGGAAGAGGTGGAATGGGGACGGGCTGGGAGCGGAGCAGGGGGGAAGGGTCAGAGGCAGGGCGGAGGGATTGTCTGGGGCCTCACACCCCCCTGGGGATGGCCCTGCCCCTTGCGGGGTGGGGAGGGGGGCGGCTGAGGGATATGCATATGCAGCATGCCGCTGCCTAGGATACCATGAAATTTGCCCCAAATTGCATGGTGCCCTATGCAGCTTCATATGCTGTGTATGCCTGAGGATGGCCCTGCATGGACCGGTGACGAAGAAGTGGGCTGTAGTCCACGAAAGCTTATGCTCTAATAAATTTGTTAGTCTCTAAGGTGCCACAAGTACTTCTGTTCTTCTTTTTGCGGATACAGACTAACACGGCTGTTACTCTAAATCTTAAGGGTGTCGCTGCGGAGGGTGTGTGTGTGGGCATCTGGAGGGGCCGCTGCTAGTAGGAATGGTGGGGGGCCGCTGCTGGGAGGCGGTCACACCTGAGGGCTGCTGTTGAGGGTGGGGGCGGGACCAGCTGTGGCACCAGCTTCTGGGGGCCTGCTCTGGCCGCCCACATGGGGACCTCTGCCGGAGGCTGCTGGTAGCGGCTTCACCAGCCGCCCATACCACGCCATCCTTACTTCTGCACTGCTGTTGCTGGTGGCTCTGCCTTCAGAACTGGGCTCCCAGCCAGCAGCTGCCACTCTGCAGCTTCCTAGCTCTGAAGGCAGCGCTGCCAGCAGCAGCAGCACAGAAGTAAGGGTAGCAGTACTGCAACTTCCCCTACAATAACCTTGTGACACCCCCAACTCCTTTTAGGGTCAGGATCCCTACAATTATAACACACTGAAATTTCAGATTTAAATAGCTGAAATCATGAAATTCACAATTTTTAAAATCCTATGACCGTAAAGTTGACCAAAATGGACCGTGAATTTGGTAGGGCCCTATTCATCGCTCCTTCTTTTCAGTGTTTCTAAGTTTGCTGAGAATGTTAGTGGCAGGGACGCTGCAGTGTAGTCAGTGTTCAGAGGCGCAGCTCAATAGCTCCATCTCATCTCATCTGGCTGGTGTAGTATAAATGATTACCCACTGTCTGTATGAGATTGACAGCTGAATGCAGGTGAAGTGGTTGAAGATGAGTCCCAGACAAAATAGAGTGGTGTTGGCTTGGGGGAAAGCACCCCAAAAAGGATTACATTGGCACCTCTGATTGCAACATTAATTCACAGCCTCTGTGTGGCATTAGTTTGTGTGCGTCTCCCAGAAATATCTGTGGCCAAGATTTTTTTTTTTCTATCCGCAGATAGCGTGGCAACAGAGAGTCCTTTCCAGCTCCTGTTGCAGACATAACTCTTGCAACTGGTTGAAAAATGAAGGGGAGGGGGGAATTACAAAAAAGCTTCTCCCTTTTCTTTGAAAAAATTCTATTTTTGTAGTGTTTTGACCAGCTCTGATTATAAGAGTTAGCTATGTCTTTGCCGCCTTGAGATGAGATCCTTTACATGGGGCTATACTTCTAAGGCACTCAGCAAACAAAGCTAATGCACTATGTGGCGGCTTGCTTATTAACCAGGGCATTACACAAACAATATATTACACTGGGGCTAAGGAATCTCCACTGGCTGACAATAAGTTTCTTGTTGGAGTTTAAGATTATAAATTTATAAATTATTTGCAATAAGATATTGCCTTCCCCCTGTCAGGTCCATCATAACTAAGTCTATGATGTAATCATGAGCATTTATAGTCAAAGTCCTGGACAGGTCATGGGCAAAAAACAAAAAATCATCGTCCATGACCTGTCCAGGACTTTGACTATAAACAGTCATGATTGAATCTTGGGGGGGCGCACCGTGGGAGAGGAACTCCAGGGGGCCCAATGCTACTCTGACCCTGCCGAAAGGGGAGTCCTGGGGTCCCGCCACCAGGCGGGAGGATGTCCTGGGAGGGGAAGCCCCGGGGGGCCCACTGCCACTCCGGCCACTGCCGGGTGTGGGGGAGCCCTGAGACCATCTGCATTGGCTGCTACTTGGGTGGTCCCTGGGGCCAGCTGCCCAGGGCTGCCAGAGCATTGGCTGGTGCAACTGGCTGCAGAGCCGCTCTAGCAGCGGCTGATGTGGCTGTCCCCAGGGCTGCCTGAGCATATCTATCTTTCCCCCCAGCTTAGTGTCATCTGTGAACTTGCTGAGGCTGCAATGCTGGGCCTTAAAACCTCTAAGGGTGGAGATTCCACCACCTCCCTAGGTAACTCATTCCAGTGCTTCACTACCATCCTACTGACATAGTGTTTCCTAATATCCAACCTAGATCTCCCCCACTTGAGACCATTGCTTCTTGTTCTGTCATCTGCCACCACTGAGAACAGCCAAGCTCCATCCTCTTTGGAACCCCCCTTCAGGCAGTTGAAGGCTGCTTTCAAATCCCCCCTCACTCTTCTCTCCTGCAGACTAAATAACCCCAGTTCCCTCAGCCTCTCCTTGTAAGTCATGTGCCCCAGCCCCCTAATCATGTTTGTTGCCTGGGCTCTCTCCAATTTTTCCACATCCCTTCTGTAGTGGAGCAACCAAAATTGGACACAATATTCTAGGTGCAGCCTCACCAGTGCCGAATAGAGGGGATGCTCCTACTAATACAGCCCAATATGCCATTCGCCTTCTTGGCAACAAGGGCACACTGTTGACTCATATCCAGCTTCTCGTCCACAGTAATCCCCATGTTCTTTTCTGCAGACTGCTGCTTAGCAGTCGGTCCCCAGCCTGTAGCAGTGCATGGGATTCTTTCTTCCTAAGTGCAGGACTCTGCACTTGTCCTTGTTGAACCTCATCAGATTTCTTTTGGCCCAGTCCTCCAATTTGTCTAAGTCACTCTGGACCCTATCCCTACCCTCCAGCATATCTATCTTTTCCCCCAGCTTAGTGTCATCTGTGAACTTGCTGAGGGTGCAATTCATCCCATCATCCAGATCATTAATAAAGATGTTGAACAAAACCGGCCCCAGGACTGACCCCTGGGGCACTCTGCTTGATACTGGCTGCCAATTAGACATCGAACCATTGATCACTACCTGTTGAGGTTGACAATCTAGCCAGCATTCTATCCACCTTATAGTCCATTCATCCAATCCATACTTCTTTAACTTGCTGGCACGAATACTGTGAGAGACTGTATCAAAAGCTTTGCTAAAGTCAAGATATATCACATCCACCACTTTCCCTATATCCATAGAGCCAGTTATCTTATAGAAGGCAATCTGGTTGGTCGGGCATGACTTGCTTTTGGTGAAACCATGCTGACTGTACCTGATAACCTCCCTCTCCTCCAAGTGCTTCAAAATGGATTCCTTGAGGACCTGCTCCATGATTTTGCCAGAGGACTGAAGTGAGGCTGACTGGTCTGTAGTTCCCCAGGTTCTCTTTCTTCCCCTTTTTAAATAGGGCACTATATTTGCCTTTTTCCAATCATCTGGGACCTCCCCCGATCGCCAAAAAATTTCAAAGATATGTCATGAAAGATGTCATGTCTCTTGATAAATGAACATTGTGGTATTTGTTTATTAATATTATAATCTGTTAAATCTGTGAAATGTCTTAATGTTCTTGTATGAAATGCTGGATTTGCTTCGTGTAAAGTGCACAGAGTTTAGGATGGGTGGGAAAAAAAAGGGGAGGGGGGAAGAACACATAAATAAACTCCCAGCTGTAAGAGACAGTTTAGCTCCAGTTTTCCAGCCAGTCACAAAAAGAGCAGCTCTACACACAAGTGAAAAAGAAATTAACTGGGACACTTTATTGTTTTTTGAGAACCACTGAAGATTATTAAAATGACAACAAACATCCAAGTGCATTGGGATTAATTGTACTGGGATCGTGACTACCCCAGCCATCTTTACAGCCACAGAGATCCCTGAATCTCACACTGTTAGGAAGTAGGGCCTGCAGCAAAGCCAGTCTCCAGGCAACTTAATGAGCACAGCCGGCCTGCAGTACGCTGCCTGGTTGGCTATACTACCTGGCAGGTGGGAAGAGGCAGCAGACTCTTCAGCCCAGCAGCAGTTCTGCAGCTGCTCAGAGTTAAAGCATTTGTCCATGTCTGTGATAGTTCCTGTGCCTGCTTCTTCCCAGCATTGTTTCTGCAATGAACCTAGCTCTGTTCCTGCCTTGGCCCCAAACTTGCTTCACTCTAGGTAACCCTGCTCTGCCCCTTGGCTCTGGCTTCTGACTCCAGTTCTAACCCACAGCTCCAATTTCTGTTTTCTGATTCCAGCTCTGGCACCTGGGCTGCTGTTCCTGGCTTCTGATTCCTGCTCTAACCACAGGCCAGGGCTGCCCATGCCCCACTGTCTGACTCACACCTGAAAAAAGGATTGTCTCGATTTCTTAAAATTTAGGCAAAACATTTTCTGAAAGATACAGGCTCCACATGCCAAAAAATGGAAGTGGAGAGTATGTTTAGAAAGGGACTCCAAATCTGGGTTTGGAATAGCAGGTAACTTTAAATCTCATTTATTGAGAGTCCATAATCAAGCAAAGGCTACATCTACACAACATGCCACTGGCAGCAGCATGCAGTGCATGTGTAGTTACATGGTGTGGTGAAAAGCCTGCTGTGTCTTCACTGTGGTGTGTAGCTACTTGTATCAATGTCAGGTTCTGGCAGGGGAGAGACAGCAGGCAAAAACATCAGCAGCTCCCTGCTGCTCAAGTCTTTCCCTGCAGCAAGGAAAGGCTCTGGGAGGGGAAGGGTTCCAGCTGCGGGGAGCTGGCAGAGCTTTTCTTCCCTGCCAGAATCTTTTCCTGCAGTAGGGAAGTGCGCCAGCACTGGGGAGCTGCCCAAACCTTTCCCTGCTGCCAGAACCCTTGCCTGCTAGGGGAGTCTTTTCCTGTGGAGGGGAAAGGTTTTAGCACTGGGGCACCACATTGCTAAACATAGCAGTTTAGAAAGGAGGCACAGCTTGGGTAAATAGTGTGCATTGGGTATGCACTTGTATATATATCACAACATTCAGCATGAACGGCAGGTGAAGCGGCCATTGCGGGAGGCTAGCCCCTGTACCCTCCCCTTCTACCTCCCCTCCACTGCAGAGCCCAGAGCACCCCCAACACAGCTGCCAGCCCCCCCAGTCCTGGGCTGCCCAAGCAGCCCCAGCTCTGGAGCGCCAGGCAAGGGGTTCAGCCCCAGTCAGCCTGGGCCACAGAAAAGCGGCGGGAATTGCAGGAGGGGCCTGGGAGTGGAACGTGGTGGGGGGGGGCTCAGCCTCCCCCAGCCTATGATATCCACCATCCATGACCTTCAGGCATGTCTTTACTTGCCTAAGCTGTGCCTCCTTGGCTATACTGCTGTCTATACCCATGCTAGTGGGGCTCCATGGGTATGTACTCTACCACCCCCTCATTAGCCTAACCTCAGGGGGTTCAGTTTATAAGTGGCCTGTTTTCTACTTGATTTCCCCTCTCCCCCCAGCTCTCTGGAGTCAATAGATGCAAATACATTTTTAAAGCAAAAGAAAAAAAGCAGCTGGGGGGAGGAGGGAGAAGTTAGGAGAAAAAAGAGGGATGGTTACTGTTGAGACACAGTGGGGGCACCCTCTGGTTCAGCATGCCATCTCTCATATTAGAAAATAAGGGAGGGGGAATAAACCTTTTCTCAAGGCTAATCCAATAACGTTGTTTCAAATTATGGAGGTCGGTTCAGGTTTCTTAGTTTCTGTGTAGTTTTTAACTTTAATTCAAACTGACAGATTTTCCGTTAGTGTAACTTCACTATGAAAACAACTTTTCTAAAAAACAAAATTAAATACATAGTATTTCATCACATTTTCTTGTTACTTTGCATGCATGTAGGTCTTGATAAGAACAAAATCTTTTATTCTGTCCTCTTTGGCCCTTTTACAATTTGTCTTGCTTATAGTAAAACAGTTTATAGTGAAGTAGATTGAAAGTCCCAGATTGTGGCTATGTGTCTAGATACTTACATAGAACAGCTGATTGTTTTAGTTAAACCCTTTTGGGTTAGGTTTCAATGTACCATATAGTGTGAAAATGGCAATTCTGGCTGTATTGAACCTCCACTAATAGTTAAGGTGTGGGGGAATTCCTAAGAATTTCATTCTATTTACGTATTTTATTGTTTACTTGAAAATCTCCATCTTTTTCTAATGCAATCGGGGACAACAAGGGAGTCCTTTGATCAAATTTACCACATGCAATTTTCCATAGATGTTATCTAAAGACTGAGTAGCTTGGTGGATAAATGTTTCTGTTTCATATTTATTAGTTGAATTTAAATCCTCTAGCTCACAAATCATGGATTTGAATTGTTAAGTCAGGACTCCAATTTTGTCTTATTTAACCTGACCATTTTAACTCCTAACATTTTTCTAATATGGCTATTTTGAATACTATACTATCTTCCTGTGGCTAAGCTATTCTTTCTGACTTTGCTTTTGTTATAGGTGAAATGCAATCAATCAGATAAAGAAATAAAGCTTGGCATGCTATTGGAAAGAGGGAAAGGTAAGTTTGAGATGACTCTGTACTGTGAATTTTCCCATTGTGTTAGAACTGAGGAAAAACCTGTGCTAAATAACTTGGTGCTGATCTACTGAGAAAATAGCTGCATTTAGCTAAGTACTAATGTTTCATATTCTCACGGGAATATACTGACAAAGTGGTTTCCAGGGTGCCTAATGTGTTTGGAGGAGGCAGTTTCGGTATAAAATGCAAAGGCCAGATTCATAACATGAATAATGGATTTGTGTCCATGAATAAATGACAATGCTAATGGTTATTTAACAAGTATTTCTGGGACTACCTATTGTTTTTTTTTTTATATATATATACTAGCTGGTGGAAAACTGGACCTAATTATGATATTTTATATTAGTTTTATTTAAAATTTGTTTGTGCCACTTCATGACCCCCCCAGATGCCTAGAATGCTACATAAACTATTTTATGTGTACCAATATACAGTGCCTTATATCTCAAGTGCTTTGAGATCTTTTTACAAACTCCACAGTCTTAAACACAAATGATCCACAGTAGTCATTTTTTTCACCACTGTAATTTCTTGCCATTTCTTGTGTGAAATGTGGCAATCCTCTTACAACACAATGGATTAGATACTGTGGTGACCAATACTCTCTAAATACTTTCGATCAATGCTGCCAAGCCCATTCTATGGAAGGGGCTGAATTCCACTTTTAATTATAGTCCGTGGCCGAGGTCTAAATGTAAGACCACATTCTCCCCTCACTGCGCAGTTGATTTACCTCTGTCTGTGGGAGGTTTGCTCAGAGATAGAACCTGGCCTTTGTGTAGTAGTTAGTCTTTGGTTTGCATGCCTTATTTAGAAGTACACATTAATCCCAAAGTTTCATTAAAGGGGGCAAGTCTTTGGAGTGTTACTAAATGTGGAATAAAAAAAAAATTACAAAGGAAGACCTGAACCTGAAATGGCAGCAAAATATTTCAGTAACTCAACTGTAAATATTTGTTACACTCTGAGCAGAATGCTGATAGTATTTAAATAAACCTATAAAAGAGAGATTTACCTCTGTCACACGCAACCCACAAAGGGCTATATTAAATTCTTAATATTCACAGTGGAGACACTAGGGAAATCCCAATTTATACATGATGCTTGTGGTAAACTACTAATAAATTAATCAACAGACCAAATAATACTTCAACAACAGACATTTAAATTCCTAAGGGCGAGCATATCTTTTTCTTTGGAGTTATATTAAAAGTGATATTGGTCTTCAATGAATATTAACATTTATTCATGAGACATTAATGTTTTTCTATCTAATACATTTGCTACTATTTTTTCTTTACTACATATTGCTCCTGGAATGATTCCGTAACACAATTAGGGGGAAAGAGCAAGTAATCAGTAGACTGAGACAAGTATATAAAATATATTTTAAGGAAAAAAGGGATAACACTACCCTGAAATTATTGTGTCACTTTGTCTGTGACAGTCATTTCTGAATGCTTCATTTTAGATGGAATGTTAGGTGATATGGATTTAATATGGAGAAATTTGGTATTGTGGTGGATAATGGAAACTACAGATAATTTCTTTAAAATGTTAGCATTATAAGTAGGGCCCTGCCAAATTCACAGCCGTGAAAAATGCATCATGGACTGTGAAATCTGGTCTCCCCCCCTGAAATCTGGTCTTTTGTGTATTTTTATCCTATGCTATACAGATTTTAGGGGTGAGACCAGATTTCACAGTCCCAAGATACCCAAAAGCGTGCCATGGGCTGTCAAAGCTATTGTAGGGGGATCATTGTATTACCACCTTTACTTCTGCACTGCCTTCAGAGCTGGACAGCTGGAGAGTGATGGCTCCTGGCTGGCCACCCATCTCTGAAGGCAGTGCTGCAGCCAGCAGCAGCACAGAAGTAAAAGTGGCAATACCATACCATGACACCCTTATTTCTGCACTGCTGCTGGCCGTGGCACTTCTTTCAGAGCTGAGGTCCCAGCCAGCAGCCACAGAGCTTCCTGCAGCCAGGGGGACGTTCCTGGAACTGGGTCTAACACAGCAGGGGAAGAGGAAGTCCCATCTCTCACCAACCCAGCCAGGACCAGAAGCTGGAGACTGGCGTATGGTAGGAGCCCTCTGCCAGGGTGCCCCAGTCCTGCTTCTTCCCGGCTTCAGGCCAGGTGCTCGGTTATTAAAGGGGCCTTGGGATTGTTGTGGGTGTGGGGGAAGGGAGTGTGTGACCACAGAAACTCCCTCCCACCCCCCCAACCACGGTGCCCTGGGTGGTCATCTACCCGTAAGGCTGGCCCTGCCTTCCCCCATCCCCAAAAGTGAGGACCTTCCCATACCATGCCACCTCTGTTCTGTACTGCTGCTGATGACAGTGCTGCCTTCAGAGCAGCAGCCTCTGTTCTCTGGCCACCCAGCTCTGAAGACAGAGAGGCCACCAGTAACAGGGCAGAAGTAAGGGTGGCAACACAACAATCCTCCTACAATGGCCTTGTTACCCCCCCTCCCCACTCCCAGACCTCTTTTTGGCCTGGGACCCACATGGTTACAACACCATGAAATTTCAATTTTAAGTATGTGAAACCATGACATTTATTATTTTTAAAATTCTATGACTGTTAAATTGGCCAAAATTGACTGTAAATTTGGTAGGGTCCTGCTTATAAGATGCAATTCCTCCTTTTGTTGAAGGAGAATAAGGGACTCTAATGTAGTTTGTGTACTGCTGCTTTGGGGTACATGACTGCAA
Organism: Malaclemys terrapin pileata; assembly: GCF_027887155.1. Taxonomy (NCBI): domain Eukaryota; kingdom Metazoa; phylum Chordata; order Testudines; family Emydidae; genus Malaclemys; species Malaclemys terrapin. The sequence goes on along the minus strand of NC_071506.1, from coordinate 145,825,058 downwards.
CCTTATTCTTTTCTGTATTTTAAACCTATATTCCCCCCACCCCATTTGATAAGTCAGTTTATTTTTTATCCTAGGTAAAGACAGTCTTCCCCACCAGCTAGGCTGGCTCATAACAGGTATACTATTTTTCTTCAGAGGATTGTTTTCCACCGTCTGCTACATTTTTTACCCTATTTTTCAATTGTTTTCTCTCCCTGTTGGCATTTAAATATGAAGGCATAGCTGCATAGATATCTAGGTAATAGGCACCTGTAGCGGGGTGGACACCCGCTCCTGCCTGGAAGGGCCTGAAATAGCCCTGGGAGAAGGGTTAAAGCCAGCCCTGCAGAGGGCTAAGGCTGGGGAAGGAAAGACCTGGGCTGATTGGGGGAAGCAGCTGCAGTGGGGCCACGCCCCAGTCAGAGCCCAGCTGGCTCTATAAAGGCAGAGCCAGGAGCAAGAAGTCAGTCTCTCTCTGCACTCAGAGAGAGAAGGGCCTGGCTGCAGGGAGCTGGAGACAGGGTACCTGAGTGGCGCAGGGCTGGGGAAAGGCTGAAGATCTGGGGAGCTCCAGCCTGGAAAGCCCCAGGCTGCGGCCTAGCATTGGGCCAAGGGGTACTGGGGGTTGCAGAGGGCAGCCCAGAGGTAGCCCAGGCAGCAGGTCCAAACCCTCCTTGCCAGTGATAAGTAGGCTGATACTGCAGTCTGCCCCAGGCGTGGGGCCAGATGATGACTGGCAGTAGCCTTACACTGAGGTGAGGTGTGTGGGTACTGCCAGGGAGCAGCACCGAGAGCAAGGGTGTCCTGGGAGGGACACAGGGGCCAGTGCTAATGACAAGGCGGATCACTGGCCTGCAGAGGGTGCTCTGGGCTGGAGTGAGCTAATTCCCAGGGTAACCAGCAGGAGGTGCCGCAGGGGTGAGTCTGACCTCTTACAGCACCTAATAAATATAGATAGATAAACTTTTTTGTCATAGTGACTATTGAAGCAGAACAGAAACCCAATAATGTTTAAATTGAACTATCCAAACCCTCTGTTCTCAAATAAGTTCAAAACTCAGGTGAAACAAGTTTACCTGTCTGTAGGACTAAGTCCTACCTTATCTAATTCAACTTCCACATTGTGATTATTTTCGTGCTTCCACATATACAGCATGATTGTGCAGTGTTTTGTCACCTGATTAGTTAAAATTTTATAGAATCTGCATTCCCCCCCTCCTTAGTTCAAGGGGACAAGCCCAGAAAATGAACAGTTGGCCATAGTTCCCTGGAAATCTTGATTCCCAACTCTGTGGATCCAGGACAAATGCGTAGTGCGACTCTATTTCTGCACTCATCTCCAACCCCTTCATTCTTACCTGTGGGGTAAGTCCTTTGGCTCTGCACTCCCAGAGCCAGCAACAACCTGGGAGTCTTCTTAAGTAGACATGCAGTAACCAACTGTGAGTGGTTGCATTGTGCCAGTCCATCATTGACCCAATATTCCATCAACTGGGAACTACCTCTATAGATCTGCTCAGCACAGAGGACAACACCAAATGCCCAAACTTCAGACAGGCAAGATCATGCTGATCTTGATAGTTCTTTATTGGCTGAGGCAATTCTGGCTGTTGGACTTTATTGCAAATGTCCAGTCAACCTCCGATCCATCTCCCAGTCTTCCCATACATAACTCAGAACCATGGTCAGATGTTGCACCCAGACCCAAAGTCATTACACTTAAAGTTATGGATATTGGCTGGTTGAGCAGAAGAAACTGCTCCCAAGAAATTCAAGACATTCTCATACAGAGCAGAAAGCCATCTACTATGAAGACATACTCCTCAAAATGCAAAACGTTCCCCATATGGGTAGTTCGGTATAATCTGGAGTAAGTAGCGGTCCCAATAGCAACAGTCCCACATGCTGTACTTGAAACATGTTGGATTGGCATTTAGTTTTCTCAAGGTCCACCTAGTAGTAGTATTGGCTGGCAGGCAGAATAGGTGTCCTGGGACTTTTCACACCGGGTGGCGTCAGAGTTCCTCAACAGCCTCCTGCATACTTGTTCACCTGCTAAAGACATGACTCAAATTTGGGACCTCCATTTTGTCCTTCTAAAGCTCCCGGAACTTCCTTTTCAGCCACTGTTATTTTCTCAGTAAATTATCTTAACCTCAAGATGTGTGGGCTTTTTTCTTCTCTAGAGTTTATTAATTCAGTATGGATGGTCATGAGCTCCAAGTTCTCATTGACTGACCTCCACAACTTTTCACAGGGACAAGACTGTGCTGAGGCAAGACCCCTATGGTCATCTCTAAGGTGGTGTTGAAATTTAATGTGCATTGATCAATTTAACCTATCCGTCTTCTGCCCGAAGCCACCCTCAACGTTGGGAGAGAAGCTTTGAATTTTGGACATTTCCAGAGCCTTGCTCTTTTAGTTTAACAGGACAAAGTCTTTTAGAGTATGTCTACAGTCCCCATAGTTTCCTCAAGCGCAGCAGTCTACACAGCAAAGAAACAGTCCCGCAGCCCGAACCCAAGTCATCTGGCATAGGCCAGCCACTGTTTTTTCTTTGCTGTGTAGAAAACCCAGAGACTGTCTCCTTGACGCTCTTACTGTATCCAGCCTATCAAAAGGCGAAGCCATTTTTGTCACAGAGAATCTCTTAAATAGATCACACAGTATATTTTCAACCTGCTGTCAAAGAGAAGTTGAGCCTCTCCCTCAGAATGGCAAGGTATACTCCAACAAGGCAGAGGTAGCATTGTCAGCCTGCTTCAAAAACATGCCAATATCTGATATCTACCAGGCAGCAATGTGGTGCAATCCACTCATCTTTGACAAACATCACACCCTTGATACGTCAGTGAGGTATGATGCCAAGTTCAGGAGAGCAATGCTTCAATTGTTATTTGACTAATGCAGCTGATGAAACTCTTCATTCCCACCCTCCAGAGAGGGTACTGCTTCCCAGTCACCTAGAGTGGAATCCATGCTGAGACATACTCGAAGAATGAATGGTTACTTACCCTACAGTAACTGTCGTTCTTCCAGATCTTATAACATCTTCAAGAATCTCAGTTACCATAGGATAAGTAACTGTTCTTTTCCACATACTTCACTGTGAATCATTTCCTCAGGGGAGCATGCTGCTTACAGTTGCTCCTTCACCCTACTCTACCTTTGTTACACACACATGGTTTTTTTTTTTTTTTTTTTCAAAATGGTAAAAAGTAGTAGACAGATATGGAGAGTCCAGAACTGGTAGTTGCCATGATGTGAATTGTGTATAACCCTTATTATGATTGATAGTACAAGTAGCAAAATATTTGTTATTTTCTTGAGGTCAGTCGGGGCTTCCCTCAGACCAGTAGGGGAACTTGAATGCAGCCAGGCAGAATCTTAAATAGCTGTGAATGTTACTTTTAAGTTACTATACTACATTTAGATGAGGGGACACCCAAGTTACAAGTTATACATAAGTTCCCCAGTACAGAGAACTACTACATACTTCCTAAAGCAAACACATGAACAGCTGGAATATAGATAGTCATAAAGTGGGAAGGAGGCATTGGATCACATGACTGACAACCTCATAATGCTAACTGTGAGAGTTTGACAGCAGCTGATGAAGTGCCGAACTTGCATTTAACAAGACAACTCAGGAATCACAGGGTAAAGTGTTTCATGTGATGATACATTCTTAAAGAATCAATTAATGATTTGACTAATTTTGGAATGGTTAAAATACTACGTCAGTTCAGCATTCCTTCTACCTAGAAACAACATATACCAGAAGAAAACTGAACAGCTCAGACATATTAGATTGTGTATTTGCATAATTGATATTTATGCAAGAGTAAAAGCAAATCCAATTTGAAATAAAAGTAAAAGGCCCTTACTGAACACAATGCTTGAAATACGGGTGTGTTAGATTCCAATAGTCTTGAGAAAAAACTAGTATAAGTGAGATCAGAATCAGGACACTTGTGTTAGATTTGATGGAATAACACCCCATGGTTTTTAAACAATGAAGCGTTCTTACGTGGTTATAGAAGCCAGGCTGTCAAATTTATTTCTATTTTTTTATAATGCATTTAGAAAATATATGTAATACTTTTAGTTTATATCTTGTTTATGGCTTATATACTTTTATGTACTATTTCTATTTGAAGGCATTCTAATAAAAAATACTACTTTAAAATAGCCCAGGAAGTCTTTATGACCTAAGAGAAATATATAAATAACTAACTTATTCAGTACATCTCCATCTTCTAGCTCATCACTCATCAGCCACAAACTGTAAGGCTGAGACATTTTTTAAATCATTCAAATGTATACATAAATAGCATTTTATAAGGGCTTTCATAGTTCACCTAGCTTCCCTGAATGAGTTCTGAACTTCAGCTCTCCTTCTCCCCGACTTCAATTTTCCATGTCAAAAATGAACATAATCCATTAGTTTGATTAGTAGCAAACTGTTCTCTGAAACCTCCCTGTCCCATGTGCAAATATAGAATTTAACTACTATGCTTTTGATGTCAATAGCGCACCTCCTCATAACTCTGAATGAAGTGTCATGACTGTGGCTAGCACGGGAAGTAATCATGCAGCTTTGAGTGAGAAAAATCAGAAGCAGTTGTGTATTTGAAGAACAGCACATAAGTATGTGTTAAAGTGCTCTCTAATTATATTATAATAATTAATGCCAGAATAATTTAAATTAAAATATAGAATAAGAAATGCAGATACTTAGTCACAAACAAAAATGTAGGCCCCGATTGTGCAGTTGTTCCAGCCAGGTAGACCTTTGAGTCTGATGGGGCTCTGCCTGGGCAGCTGCCCACATACAATTCTAGGATAGGGCCTTAGTTGAAAAGGTTGAAGTTCAAGTTATTTTAATGGAGCCCAGCTGTCACTTTCCAAGCACTTACATTGTCTTTACAAAAAGTATATCTTTTAAAAGCAAAACCCACAATTGTCAGCCTGAAAATGAACAATTAAAGCAGTGGTTTGAGCTGCTTTTTGAGCTGAGCCCCTGCTTTGAGTTACTATTTTTGGTTGCGCCCACCCCAGCCCAGACTAATATAGACACATGCAAAAGTATGCTTGATAGCCTACTCAGATACCTAACAGAGACCATAACACAACAAATTACCTACATCTGTAAGTTTCAAATACACAGATACTTACCAATGACAGCCAAGCTTTCCTCATCAGTGGGCTGCTTCTACCTTGCAGCCATGATGCATTGCTAGGGCAGAACCAATACCTGCCCTTCTCTCCCTCCCACTTCAGGTTTTCAGGGTGGGGGAAGGCATGTGCGATGGTTTCTGGGGATGGAGCCAGCCCGGGAATGGAGGCTGCCAAGAGCAGGAATTGGCACAGCCACAGTGGAGGGTGACACTGACCCACAGGTCGGTTGGCCCACTGAGGTGATTCAGGGTGGAGGTGGCATTTCCTCCCTGACCTCAGTGCAGGCTGGCACAAGCTGCCTGATATCACAACTCTTGCCTCATCACCCAAAAAAACCCCAATATTTCTTAGTACACCCCCTGGGAGGGTGCTCCTCCCCTCCCTAATTTGAAAATCTCTGAATTAAAGGAGCCTGCCAGCAACCAACTGGCATACTTCACCACTCACTATCTCCCTCCCCAGTTTATAGTGCCCACAACATTTGACGTTTCAGAGAAATTAGTATTTTTTGGGAGAAATGTGGTGATGATGGGGTTTGAAAATGCCTCTTACAACAATGAAGTCTTAACATTGAAGTGGCAATCGTTGTATTAGAATAGAATATTTGTGTACTGTACAGCAAATATGAAAAGTAATAAAACAATCTCAAGGTCCATTTAAGTAGCGTTCAGTATCTTTTTATGTCACTCACGGCATATGTATTATTAATGGTTCAGTAAATTCTGTTTTTAATAAAGCTTTTCTTTAAAAAGAACACTTGCTGATCATACCTAGAGTGGCGGTGACTACTATAATTTTTTTAAGGAAGTGATTCCATTCCAATCTTTTGTTTTTAGTCGCTTTCTGAAATATTCAGTTTCACATTGAAATTTTTTAACTTGATGTCTGCCCCAAGGTGAAAATGTCTTTAAAAGAGTAACAGAAATGGTTTGACCTTTTTTGAGTTGCAAGGATGTGCAGGGGGAGGGGAACACACTTTCTGCTCCTATTTATTTTACAGCCTGGGCCAATCGCTTTCCCTCTGCTTGGTCTCGCTAGTCAGTGACCAATCATTGACTTCATTTGAACCAAACTATTTTCTTTCATTTATTCTTCCCAAACTTCTGGTAGCTCACCAAAGTTGATCTATAGTCTCTCATTGTAGAAAGGGAAATTACATATTTCAGATAGAAGTGCCGTAATAAGATGCTTTATTGGTTCTGATTGCTGGTTACAAGAAAGACATGCATAACCTGGAAAAAACTAATTAAGGATCTGATTTTTGCAAACATTTAATGTAAAGTCACTCATGTGAGTAAGTTGTACTCCCATTGAAGTTAACGGAACTACTCATGTACATAAGTGTTTGCACGAATGGGTCCTAAATGAACTTTAAAGGGAGACTGAAATGGACTATACCCAAAATGTTGTCTAATCTACAAGGTAAACAGTCTGAAAAATAATTGTTCTGTAATCTTTTGGGGTTACTATAAATCTCAGGTGCTGTTTATGAAAAAAGATTTTTTTAAAAAGCAGACTTGGATACACCTCTACCTCGATATAATGCGACCCAATATAACACGAATTCGGATATAACGCGGTAAAGCAGTGCTCCAGGGGGGACGGGGCTGCGCACTCCGGTGAATCAAACCGGAGTTCACCGAGTTCAATATAATGCGGTTTCACCTATAACGCGTAAGATATTTTGGATCCCGAGGACAGCGTTCTATTGAGGTAGAGATGTATTTAAATTGACAGTATTCCTTAAATAGAACCTAATTCCCACTGGCAGCTAGGGATCCCATTTCCTCTAAAATCTTGTTCCTATTTCTTGCATATTAGAAGTATATTTCAGAGTTTGCCTGAGAGCAATCCTAGATGTGCCCATAGTCTCCCTACTTTTATGTGACTGGCCAGGGACCTACTGTTACATGTCTATTATTAGCTTCCTTTCTTTAATAATTGTTCAGCCTATGTCTTTAGATTACTTCATTTTCTTTGACAATTCCAGTGGACCAGAGCTGTAGCTGGTGTGCATGGGCATAGCTCCATTGACTTCAGTGAGGGTATGCTGATGTACACTATTTGAGGATCCAGACCTCTATCCTCAGGGAGTGGATTAGCACAAACATCTTCAGCCCAACTACTTTCACCTGTGAAGATGACTGGTGATACCATGTTCTTAATGTTGATGTCTTTTTATGTTAAAATAAATTTAGCTAAGGAAAATGTCTCCTCTTTACCTTATGTTCTACAAACCAGAAATAAAATGAAATGGTTACCAGAAGTGACAGGCTTATATGACACATGATGTGTTTGAATGCAAGAAAGCGTCTCTATCAGCAGATAGATCTCAGCCTTTCACTAAGCATGTCTAAGATCAGTTTACACAGCTGGGTCTGTACAGGTAGATGGGGCACAGGTTCAAGCCATGTTTGTAAGTAGTGTTTCCTTACTCCAATGAAAAGATGTACATGGAGTGTTACACTTTTACAGAGGATCAGAAAAATTATTTTAAAAATCTTTTATACTATTTCTTATTGTAAGCTCAATGTCAAATTTTATTTGGAGAAAATGACAAATAAAGCTCTGGAAATAGCACTATTGATTCAGCATTGATAATTATAGATCCAAAACAAAAGCATTGTGTATAAGCCCTTAATAATGGGGTGTGGATATAGTAGTGAATTTGAAGATTTAGCTTAAATGGATTTTTAAAAAAAGTTAGCTCGAATGCTTCACATTGACTGCACCAAATGCATCAGAAATTATTTTCATGATATCATAGTACAGAAAGTATAATACTTCATATGATATGAGTACTAAAAATTAAATTACAAAGCATTCATAAAGACTCTTCAGAAGCCAGAATTCCACCGAGAGCTCTTAAAGGCTTTAAGCTAATTGTATTTGTCTCTGTTAGAAATGACTATTTAGAGCAAGAATTCTATAAACTATACTAATTGACATATACGTTCACTGTACTGATAAAAGCTTTAAGATATCTGTGGATGAAACCTGCTAGGAATCTATTGCATTGCTTTTTGTAATGATATACTGAATTTTTATGCTACTATAACACAGCACACAGAAATAGTTAAATAATGACAATGAATGATTTTTTGTTCAAAAACTTGCAGTATACTATCAATTCTGAAGAAAATAAACTTAAATTAAAATACTGAAATCTATAATATAGCACATGCACCAATTGTAGTATGTTCATATATCTTGTTCTAAAGATTAACAGGACAATCAATTTATCCTGTAGTAGATGGTCCATGGTCTGGCATTATATAATTTTTAAAGTTTTTGGAAGTAATCATTCTATTCAGGTTGACAATTTCAGAATGAGAATACCTAATGATTCATGATCACATTACGTTTTTCTGAAAAAACCACATAAATACGGTCCCATTCCCATTAAAACACTATTTACAGCTGGGCAATATTTTGCTCTTTGCATTGGTGTTCAGGTATCCTTTTGGTAATGGACAACTGTTCATGTTTTATTTTTGCCAGTTAGCAGCTCTGTTGCACTTAAGAAAGCCATCATGGAGCATCCTTCCTTTCCGTAGTTAGAATTATTCTACATATTACTTTGAATGTCTGAGAGACCGCTACTGATTTTTTTGTTTAGTTACGTCCTCAGAAAAATACATCCTGAAAAATGTATCTAATTTAGGGCTTGTTTAGAGCAATTAGAGTTACTGTGGTTTACCTGGAGATTTGTTTTCTGTCTACTAACCCTAGTGGAAATTTCATGAGAAATGTTCCAGCTGACTTCATTTGGCAAACAGATTTTGGAATTTAAAAACTGGATCTACTGAATTATTAATTCTCCATCTGAAATAAACAGAAAGCCGTAGTAACCAGAAACCAATTAAAGGATCCTGTTCTGGACTTGCAGCACAGCAATTCCCCTTCTGTCCCATTGGATGGTATTAGGAGAGGCCAGAGGGAGAAAACTGGTAGTGGCAACAGCTCCAATTATGGGTGCGGGTGAAAGAGGAAAAACTCACTAAAATAATGGAGTAGTGTTAGCAGCGAGGCAGGAGTCTTGAGGGAGAAGAGTCACCAGCAATCAGAACAGGGAGGTCAGCCAGGTCACAAAAGGGAGGAGTTGGGGCCAAGAGGCTCTAAAGAGGGAATCGTAGACAGTCTTTTCCAAACCCCATCTGTCAAGTATCGTATACATGTTTACTACTTTTATTTATTTGCACTGCTGGACCATGTAATGGCCCCCAAAAAGATCATTGTGCTAGGCACCATACAAACATAGAATATAGAGAGTCCCTATGCTGAAGATTTTACAATCTAAATAGGTATTTTCCTAGTTTAAGGTAGCTTTAGACCTCTTTGTGCTGTTGGAGTAGTGGAAAAGAGACCTAGTGTAGCATGGGCCAGGATTGTTTCATTTTGGAGACAAAGTGCCAGTAGGAAGTATGTTTTTTCTTAACTATATTGTCGTATAAAGTAAAGTTGTATTACTCCAAACCACCCCAATTATGAGTTAACTATAAAAATGAGAAAGGGGGAAATAGACCATCTATACTGGGTTATCTGGTCTGTTCCTTTGTCAGTGTAGGATTTATTCCCTGCAGGATGTTCTCCATTTGTTTAAGCCAATGTTGTATAAAGAGAGATTGTGCTGTAGTCCATTCTGTGAGCAAAGAGGCTAACCTTCAAAATAAAAGATGGTGATTGCTTTCAACAAGTCTTTTGCATATTCCACATCAGAAGTGAAGTTATTAGGTTGGTTAAATCAGTAAGTAAAATCCTTTTATTCCCATTTGAATATTGACAACATAGCAGAATTTTGAGATGCCTACACAAACCATCACTAAATTTCATCACTCAGTAGCTGACCTTCTAGTGATCTGCAATACACCATCCATCCATCCCCTCACTGGTTATCCCCTTCTACAATGACCCTCTGCATTCCTTCCATAATAACTTTCTGAAGGTTATTTCCATCTCCCTGCCTAACTGATAGCACCTCTGTATTCATACCCTACATATTATTGCAATAATCTTTGTGCAAACTATGCCTTGTATCATTTAAAAATGAGCACACTAATTCTTTGTGTAATGTATATACAAAATGCATACTAGGAGTTATGAATATAAGACGAAATGATGAGTAAAATGTGTTTACCAAACCTGTTTCTCAAAGACCAAGGGCAAACTGATACCTCTAGCCAGAAGTCATCAAAGCTGATTGGCAGTCACCTGTCAAGTGGCCATTCTTTGGCAATGAAGTGGGCAGAAACAGATGGATCTGCATTTTAGCAAATAACCACATAGAACCTATTTCACCACAAGACTTCATGTCTCCTTCCTTGCAGCTGGAATGAATTTTATCTAGGGGTATCCCTCAGGAAAATGCATTCTAAAGAATGACTGGACTATAAAAGAGGGGCAAAACACCCCACATTCATATTCATTCTCTCTCTCACTCACTCTCTTTCTCACACAAACACCCCTAAGATAACAAAGGAATCAGCACTTTAACTCTGGGGGAAAATTATGACCTGAGAATTTGGTTAGCCACGTTGCTGGGAATCTGTGGTAAGGATTTTACCATGAATCAAGTCTAGCTTGTTAAGTTTTTCATAGATTCTAGGACTGGAAGGGACCTCGAGAGATCATCAAGTCCAGTCCCCTGCCCGCATTTTAGCTACTAGAAAGTGTTTAATCTTTATTTTTCTTGTAACCATGTCTGATTTTAATACTTGTATTTACCTAAAACCTATATCTTTGTAGTTAAATAAACTTGTGTTGGTTTTAATCTAAACTAATCAAGTGTTTCGTGTTTAAACCGAACGGTTGGGTAACTCCAATTAAAGTAGCAAATTGTTTGAATATTGACACTTTACAGGGCCAATTGACCTTTAATATCTGAACTGTCCCAGAAAGGGCTGGATAGTGCAGAACACATGTTTTGGGGAAAATTTGGTACCCAGGAGTGTGTTGGAGTCATCCTGCAAGTAGTAATGAAGGCTGGTGGAAGCCGGAGTGTTGTTGACAGGCTGCTGGGATCAGAGTTGCTGGACCAGGGCTGAAGCTATACACAGACACTCAGGGAGTGACCTGTATGCTGGTAGGCTGTTTGTTGGCTGGCCCAGGTTGGCAGCTACAACAGCAAATCATTTTGAGGCACCCCAGGTTGCAGGGCAGGTGGTGACAACCCCTCACTGGTCTGGATTGAACCCCAGAATGTGACAATGACCAAAGTACATACATCCTGACTCCAGGGTCTGCTTCTCTAAACAATATTTCTAACAAGACATTTGTTTTTTTTCTGTCCAGTAAATATGCAAGAGTCTTTACCAAAAGCAAATTTCAAAACCTCCAGTTTTCTTTTTGTCAGCAGCATTAACTTTCCACAATTAAAATCCAAGCAATTTATAGATGTGAAGTTTATTTAATAAACAACATGCTAAGTTGTTGACTAACAGAGGAGAGAGAAAAATGGTTTATTTTGTTGTTGTTTTACAATGTTCTGGTTCAAACATGTTAAACTAGAAATTTTCTTGGTACACACACTTTTAAAATGATATATATATATATATATATATATATATATATATTTATTTCACTTTTTGAGCATGGACTACACATTTTTTCTCTCACATATTACAGTGCCTACACTTATTACTATTAAACCAAACTCATTTCACACTTTCAGAAATAATCACACTGAATATGCTTTCTGCAGGGACGTCTTCCTTATAGTACCTATTGCCAGACAGTATCAATGAAAAGGACAAGTTGAAAACGAAGAAGCACCTAAGCCTTATTTTGTGTGTGATTGACCTTTTAATGCAAATTGTATCTACTTTTGCAGTTTCTTGAGACTGTTCTCAGGGAGTCAGGTACTAGTCTTTTAATCCTAATTCACCTTGCAAAAGTTAGTTATTCTTCTGCTCCCTTAACCCCATCTCAAAGATTTGAGCAGGGTAATTTAGGATTAGGATTAGTAATTACAGCTCTAGAGAATATTTTGTAATGCTGCTGCTAATTTAACACAGGGATCAGCAACCTTTGACCGCTAGGGTAAGCACCCCGGCGGGCCGGGCCTCTTTGTTTACCTGCCGCGTCCGCGGGTTCGGCCAATCGAAGCTCCCACTGGCCTCACTTCGCCACTCCAGGCCAATGGGCGCGGTGCATCCCTCAGCCCACGCTGCTTCCCACAGCCCCCATTGGCCAGTGGGAGCCGCGATCTGCTGAACCTCTGGATGCGGCAGGCAGGGCTGCTGAGAGTGGGTTCAGGCCCCGGTGAAAAAAATTTTGCCCCCACCCCCACCCAGCAAGGGCGGACAAGCTAAACAGGGCCAATGAGGGGGAGGAAGCTGGGCCCCGGGCCCCCTTCCAGACCACCAGGCCCCGGTAATTTGTACTGGCTCCCCCCCAGTCGGCCCTGGAGGTAGGTAAACAAACTAGCCTGGCCTGCCAGGGTGCTTACCCTGGCAGGCCATGTGCCAAAGGTTGCCGATCCCTGGTTTAACACTTTGATCACCAGCAAACTAGTTTTACATTAGAGCTCTGTGGAGAAAGGTAATTCTATGTTGTGAAGGTTTTCAATATTTCAATTTTTTTTTTCAAGCTTTAAAATGAAAACCAAACATTTTGAATTTCTCTGTGAAAGGGAACAGAGCTGTGGCCCCTGGAAGCTTAGGCGCCATTAGCCTGGAGTCTGAGAGTCAAGGCTTCCAGGTCCCTGGCTCCCTTATATCTGGCCTGGTGGGCTGAAGGGGAGCTGCGAGCCTTTGAGTTTAGGAGCCATGACTTCCAGCTCCCCACTAATCCGCTAGGTGAACTGCCTAAGATACAGAATCTGGGAAGTCCCATCTCCCCAGCTGAAATCTGGGAGGGTGAGCTGGCAGGAAACCAGGCAGGTTTCTGTTACAACCCTGCCTAGGTTCTGTTGCAACTTTGTCAAAACCAGTCTCCGCAAAAGATTTCGATTTTGCCAAATTGGCATTCTCAGACATCTTCTGTCAGACATTTCCCAGCTAGTCTATTTAACATACCATGTGAAACTTCACTTGAAAACAGAGACATGCTGGATCTGTGTCATAGGCTGTCTGGCTGGTGCTTTAAGGGGAGTCAGACTCAGCTATGACTGTTATCCCTCAGCTGATCTTCATCTGGTGACCTAATTACCACTAGTGATCCCAGCCCTGAAAGAGTCAGAGGACTTCATAGCCAGTGAGAACTCCATCAGAGGTAGGAGGCTCCTGTTGGAAAGACCCTACAGAAAACAAGTTAGGGTTCTGTGGGAGGACCTGATATATGTCTTGTGAGAAGTAAAGAAGTCCCTGGGAGAAGCTGCTGGAGTGTCTTGGGAGGGGACTCAATGGGAAACCTGTCGGGAAGAAAAGAGTCTCCAGGGCAAAGGCTGGGGTAGGCAGTGCTCAGTTAAAAGGAGCAAAGAAGAACTCAACAGGCCCATTGGAATATGGGTGAAGAACAGGGAGCATCAGTGAATCATAGCCTATGAGAGGGTCTCTGCAGAAGCCAGTCTGAGAGTCAGCTCTCTGCAACAGAGTCATAAGGACTTAAAGGTATCCCAGAAGGGGGCAAGAGCTGAGCCAGGAAGGCAGGCTGTATAATAGCCTGTGACAAAGTTCGTCCTCTATCTTGGTGGGTCCTGCACTTATTGGTGGATTTTCTTGCCTCAGAGATTCACCATGTGGGTTGGGGAACAGCCCAGAGACCTTCCCCTCTGGAAGAACCCACAGTCCAGGTCAATTGGGAGGTTTGGGGGGAACCCGGGCCCACCCCCTACTCCAGGTTCCAGCCCAGGGCCCTGTGGTCTGCAGCTGTCTATAGTGCCTCCTGTAACAGCTGCATGACAGCTACAACTCCCTGGGCTACTTCCCCATGGCCTCCTCCAAACACCTTCCTTATTCTCATCACAGGACCTTCCGCCTGGTGTCTGATAACACTTGTGCTCCTCAGTCCTCCAGCAGCACACCCTTTCAGCTCTTTGCACCTCTTGCTCCCAGCTCCTCACACCACAATCTGAAGTGAGCTCCTTTTTAAAACCAAGGTGCCCTGATTAGCCTGCCTTAATTGATTCTAGAAGCTTCTTATTAATTGGCTCCAGGTGTCCTAATTAGCCTGCCTGCCTTAACTGGTTCTAGCAGGTTCCTGATTACTCTAGTACAGACCCTGCTCAGGTCACTCAGGGAACAGAAAACTACTCATCCAGTGACCAGTATATTTGCCCTCTACCAGACTCCTGTACCCCACTGCTCTGGGACTGTCACAAGCCTAAGAGGGGTAGAAGCAAGGTTTGTTCATTTTTTGGTGGTTTAATTGGATTTTGCTACCTTAAAAGGTGGATTGGACTGAAAGATAAGCTGGCCAGAAGGCTGGCCATGGAAGATGTCGGCAAAGATGGGCCATCACAGGGACAATGAAGTGGTCAAGGAAGGGGTGCTGGAGATGAAGACCCCTGCAGTGCCACAGTGTGATGACAAAGAGTGGTGAATTAAACCGCTTATAGTCTAGTTCTGCACTGCCTTGTATCTTGCTTTGCATTCTGATTTGGTAGTGTTCTATATTCACTTCACAATCACTTTGTATAAATGCAAATGTGTAAACAAAATGCAAGTCAATGGAGAATGAGGGCCACTGTATTTTGTACATAATTTACAGAAGGTGCTGAATGATTTAAATTAATTTTTGTCCTCAGATGTGTGGCATGACCACTTTATGCCTACTTTTGTCATCTGTAATAGCTGTGTTCTTCAAGTGATGGTCCCTATATAGATTTCACATGTGGGCATGCATGCTTGCCATGTGCTGGAGCCAGAACAATTCTGTAGCAGTGTCCATTGACCCCCATGTGTGTCATGCAACAGCCTTGTGTCCACAGCCAAGGCTATAAAAGGCTGTGAAGGTTGACATCACTCCAGTTCCCCCTGACCGCCACAGGGCCAGAGTCGGAGCCCCAGTTCTTCTGTTCTCTTAGCCTAGCTAAGAGAGTTGATTGTCTGTCCTTTGTTCTTGTATAAAGTTGTAGATAGTATTTTTCTTGTTATTATAATGATTAGTTTGTAGTTAGTTTTATTATTATTATTTTATTTTATTATATATTTATTAGTTAAGTTTGCTTTTTGGACTCCTGGGAATTATGCCCCAGTAAATCTGCTTCAAAAACTGTGCTTAGAGCCTGTGCTCCTTCTCTGTGAGTGACAAGCGCCAATGATGCCTTTATCACCTCTATGAAACCCCATGTTCCTCTGATAGGAAGCAGATGCCTTTCTCTGAAAGGGTACCATAAAGCTGGTCCCCCCCTCCATTACAAGGGTTGCAGTTTTATTCCCCATATTTCCTCATTCTGAAGAGGAGAGGGGGCCTCTGCCCCGTTTTGAATCTGCGGGTACTCCTCACTTCTATAGTTGCCAACTTGCACCACAAACCATGCACCTCCCATCTGCTCATGTCTTTTTGCCTCTTTGACCATATGGTGGCCTTTATCTCCATAACACCCCATGCCCTCCTCCACATGCACTGTCTTCATATGTTGTTCCTGTCGATCTACAAACTGCAGATGGACTGCTTGGACAAACCCTTCCTTGGACTGTCCTGGCCTCCCTCACATGGTTACTGACCCATCCAAGGTCCTTGTCGATACCCCCTTTACACCTCACATCCCCCCATGATGCTCTCACCAAGGATGCCTCCCTCACCAGTTGGGGTGCCCACATGAGTGGTCACATCGCCAGGGCCTCTGGAAACCACAAGAAGCCAGGATGCATATCAGTATCCTGGAATTGAGCCTCATATCTTGCGTGTCAGATGTTCCTCCACCTCATACGATCCCATCACATTCTACTGCTCTCTAACAACATGGCAGCAGTAGTCTATATCAAGAAGCAGGTGGCACCAAGTCTCCCTCCCTTTTTGCAGAGGCTGTCTGCCTATGGAACTGGTGCATCAAGCATTGTGTCACGCTCCAGGCCACATACTTCCCGGGTGCCCACAACTGCTTTGCGGACATGCTCAGTGGGTCCTTCTCTGTGATCCAGGAGGGGGAACTTCATGATCCTATCCAACAGTCCATTTTCTGAAGAAGGGGCATCCCATGATGGTACCTCTTCTTTGCGACCAGCGAGAGAAACATTCTCCCTTTAATGCTCCAGGGGGGTTGTGGGAGCGGATTCATGGGGTGATGTGCTTCTCCTCCCCTGGACCAGCGACCTCCACTATACCTTTCCGCCCATTCCCCTACTCCTTCAACTCCTTCACAAGATTTACCAGGACAAAGTGGTGGTCATACTGATAGCCTACTTTTGGCCTCCCCAATATTGGTTCACAGAACTCCTCGGCCTCTCTGCTCACCCCCTGATCCTCCTTCACACACACCCAGATTTCCTCACTCAGGTGCAGGGACTACTCCGGCACCCCAACCCGAGCCCACTCCACCTCATGGCTTGGTGTTTGGATGGAGCTTGTGAGTAGACCAGGCATGCTCTAGCCTGCCTGGTGCATGAGGTCCTCACACATAGCAGGAGGCCATCTGCCAGGGCCTGCTATGAAGTGAAATGGAAACAATTCACCACCTGGTCTCACCGCCACCATTATCTGCTCTGCTCTGTATCCATTCCTATTTTCCTTGACTTCCTCCTCCAACTCAAACTGTCGGGTCTTGCCCACAACTCCATATGGATCCACCTGGTAGTGGATTCCTCCCTCTGGAGGATGGTTCCTCTGTCTTCGCTCACCCGACCACCGTTCATTTCCTCAATGCCTTTCTATCAGTGCTCAAATCTGCCCCTTCCTGGGACCATAATGTTCTCTCTGCCTTCACCAACCACCCTATGAACTCTTCATGTCATGCTCTCTCTCCCTCCTCTCACCTAAGGTAACCTTTCTTGGTGGCCATCACATCGGTGCAATGCGTTAGCAAATTGGCAGCCATGGTGGCTGACTCCCCCATTTTCCACAAGGACCAGATCTCCTTATGCTTGCACCTCGAATTCACCCCTAAGATGGTGTCCATATTCCACCTCAACCAGTGCGTCCACCTCCTGGCCTTCTATCCCAAACCCCACGCTTCCCGCAAAACCAGAACATTGCTGTCTCTCGACATCCGCCACATGCTGGCCTACCTCCAATGCACCCAGGCTATTTATTGCCATTTCTGAATATTACAAAGGACAAGCCCTCTCCTTACAGCACATCTCTAAATGGATCTCCCAAACCATTTACAAATGTGACACTCTCTCCAAGGTACCTCTATCTCCTGGAGTCACGGCTCGCTCCATGCAGGCATGCACCGACACATTTGCCTGTCTTGTGGATGTGCTGTGGCAGGACATTTACCAAGCAACCATGTGGAGCTGTGTCCATACCTTTACCACTCACTACAACATCCGGTCATTGGCTTCACTGTCTTGCAGACTATAACTTCTCATGAGTCATCACACCCACCTCCATGTTGATCACTGCTCGCTACTCGCCCACATTTGGAATCCATATAGGGACCATCACTCAAAGAAGATGAGGAGGATTACATTTAACTGGAGGGTCTTCTAGATGTGTGATCCCTATTTGGATTCCAATACTCATCCTCCACTCCCTCTGCTATGGACTATGTTGCTTTAGAGGTAAGAGGGATATTCAAGCAGCGTCGACCCTCACAGTCTCTTATATCTCAGCTGCAGACATAAGGATGATGCACATGCAGGTCAACGGTCACTGCTAAAGAATTGTTCTGGCTCCAATGCATGTGCATCCATATTTGGAATACAAATTGGAACAACATATCTGAAATAACCTCTAGTTACAGGTAACCTCTTTTATCACTATAAATTTACTTGGGTGCAGCTGAGCAAATAATTTTATTTTAAGAGCTAAGAGCCCAATCCTGTGCAGGCCAGTGGCAAATGTCACATCAGTTTTAAAATAGGATAAGAATCAGATTGATCCTGATCTTGTTAAAGGCAATGGAAAAATCCCTAATAACTTAAATGGAACTAGGCTTTGGCATAAAGTGTCTTATATCTTCTTACTTATGCCAGTGAGTAGTGTGAGTACTTTTATATGGACTTCCATTACTCTTCAGTTTTGGAGAGAGGATTGTGTGACATTCTTGTTTCTCAACCCAAAGATATTACAGAAGGCTGGCCCATCTTTCCTGGACACACACGATGTTAGAGCCTAATGGGGCCATTCCTGAACCTGCCAGAGGAGGTAACTTAAGAAATATGAACCATTTCCTCCCCCAGTGAGTTGAGTCTGCTTCCTTTACAGTGATCCCCCTTGTCTCTATCACCCTTCAAATGCATCTATATTCCAGTTCACGACACAGCTGCCAATCAGAGTTCTATTATTATTTATTTATTATTTGTATAACCATATTATCTAGGAGCTCCAGGCATAGACTAGGGCCCCATTGTGCTAGGTGTTGTGCAAACACAACAAAAAGATGGTCCATGCCTCAAATTTTTCTCCTGTTTGTTTTTCCCCTTTTGGCTAATGATTAAGATTCACCTGTATTTGATTATTAGGACTGTGTGCTATTGGATTGCTTCATTTGTCCAGTGTAGTTCACCTCTGTCAAACTAAGGTGTACGCACAAGTTGTGTTACATCCATTTAAAGTGCTATATGAATTAATCATAACAGTTACACAAAGCTAGAAGTATAACTAATCTATTTCAATGTTAATTGGAAATGACTATTCTCAGGGTTGAATGAAACTATATGAAAATATGCATAATCTATCGCACAATAAAGGTTAAATGAGGACACAATCCAGATTATTTTCTTGTGTTAAAACTTAAAATAAAGCTAGGTAGCCATTTCCTAAATGTAGACAAGAACCTTCTCAAGATTGAGAATTGGCTTTTTAATCTGATGTATTAAAATCCTAATGTTGAATTTCATTCACATTTTGAACATTTTGTGTGAGGAAAGGGGGGGGAAGGTTTTGGAGACTTGTCAGTACATGTATGATGCTTAAAAGAGAGAATAGCCATTGCTCTAAAATATAATACTGAGGGCAAGACTTTTTTCATGTTAATATCTCACAGCAACATTTAAAAAAAAGTTGGTGTCTGAACTCTAGGGTTCTGCAAGATGAGCTCCCATTGCAGAAAGAATGGGACACGAGTTAACTGCGTCTGAAATTAAAAGTTCTAAAATGGTGCTGTTTTCAACAAAGTTGGGGTTCTGAGTTTTAACCATGAGCATTTTTGTAAATTTACAATGTTTATTTCCACATTTCAGTGGCTTTAGTAGAATTCTGTAAGAGATCAGTTATACTTTGAACATTTTAAATGCAGCACTCATTTGCATTAAAAGTACCTGTGCTCATTAATTGTGGGTACTTTTGAAAGTGCCTGTTACTAGGCTCTTTTAGTATTCCTGCTACTGTTTGCTACTAGCCACCTAATGGAAAGTGTTTCATAGACTTTGACCAGGAACAGCTAGTTTTTTGTGGCCCCTTCATTTAGAAGAATATGTCTCTTGTAAGTGGCACATAGGGATGCAGTTAAGTTCATTTTACTCATTTTATTTTCTAGTTCTTAGTGAAGCAGCATTTCTAGTAGTCTAGTGACTGGGCAGCACTCATGCACTGCAAGTTATCATTACCATTTGACTTTCCTCTTTGATTTACTGCCCTTGACCAGCAAAGCTGTACTCTTTTGAGATCCAGAATGGTGGTTTGAGGATTTAATCATATAAGAGAACAGGCATTTTCACCCCTCCTTGCAGTATGTCCTTTTAGGGGTTGAAATTTTCCTGCAGTGCTTAGCATACAACTTATATGGGTTGTGAGAACATCCAGTAAGAGGCTATTCCAGATCTTGTTTTCTAAATGTGTATTTATATACAGAATGTCAAAATGATTAATAGATTACAAGGCCTGAAGGGACCTTTGTGATCATCTAGTCTGACCTTCTGTATAGCACAGTCCATAACACTTCCCCAAAATTATTCCTGGAGTATAACTCTTAGGGGAAAAAAACCTATCTCTTTGTGATTAATTTTGTTTGTTAATTTTCCTAAAGAAAAAAATAATAAAAATCCAAGAAGATAAATGACCTACAGCTTGTATATACTGCTCATGTCACAGGTATCCAATAAAATTATGCAATTACACAACTTTACAACTTGTCAAAGCTGCAAGACCAGACAATACAAAACCAGACAATATGACAGAGACATAACATGTTGGGGTGGGACAACAATTAAAATAGATACATTAAAGACATACACAAGTAACCCTAGGTTCTTTCCTGGGTTACTCAATAGCAAGCAATGCTCACCTGTGTGCCTATGCACTTTATGATGTTGACAGTAAAGGAAATCTGAGTTATCCTAATGCTGCTATTGGATAGGTGGGAATCCTATATGCACCCCTCTGCTGAAGTCCTTTTACTTACAAAGAAATTAATCTTGGTGGTGCCGTGACCTGGTCAAGCCTTGTACACACTCACTGGCGTGCCTTGGGAGCCTCCAGGAATAAATCTGAGCTAATCTATGCAATGGTACCAAAAGTGCCAATCATAAACAAGATATGCTTAGATTAAATTTAGCACACTTTTATTTAGCAATTTAGAAAAGCATGATAAAACAGATTGGATTAAAATGTCACCACTACTTTAAATCAGGAGGGGGCACTTCAATAACTTAAAGGTAGTTTACAGTAGTAAATAAAACTTAACCAACTTATGTTTACACTAGCAGCATTTACCCCATCCCTAAGCATGCACTCCTCCTAATTTCAGAAGTCTAGATGCTTGCTTGACATACTTGACGATCTTGAAGCTAGGGACAGCACTCTGTAGGTAAAATAGTCCAACCAAGGCAACAAGGGGCAGAATGATTCTAACTTGGGATCGTTACAAGATGCACAAGCCCTCTGAAGAAGGGAGGTGTTATAACCCAAGATCAGTAACCCTGGATCTTGGCTTATTAGACAATAAGACCACTTCTTCTCTTCTCAGACTCCAGGAAACCACTTCAAGTTATGTGGCTATCCCCCTTCCCTTGGAAGCACCTTTCCAAACTAAAAAGGTGGTGGGTATTCTCACTGACTTTACTGCAGACCAACCTCAGTCAGTTCTGGTCACAGCCCTAGCAATAGCCTCCTTGGCTCCCTGCTTGTCAAAGCCCCAGCAGTTTATTAGCTGCAGCTTCTAGCTCTCTAGCAGCAGCATAGCAGAAGCTCCAGAATTGGACAGAGCTCCACAATAGCAATTTCCTATTTCCTGACCAGGGTATCAATTACAGAGTCTTGGCTGCCCAGAAAAATAGTACCCACCCCATGCTGCTTGTGCATCTCAAAGGAGGCTTCCTTCACCACTGGAAGTGGAAGTCTCTCTCTTATCCAAGGCACTATGGGAGCTGTAATCTCTAAGGCTCAGTTGCAGCACTCAGGATCTTCCCAAATAGAACATGTCCAGTTAAATTCAGAGGCCCCTCTAAAAGAGGGTGCCTACACACAAATGCACAGAAAAGAGAAGGAGGGTGTTGGGGGAGGTGGGAAGGAGGAAGGAAGAAGCAGAGAGGGCAGGTGGAATGGAAGTCTGACATTACTTGAGCTATCACAGCATCCTTTATCCAAATAAATCAAGAAATGGGTTCCCAAATTTCTTCAAATTCATATAATTGCTCTGTCCATTGATAAGCTATTCTTTCTTTCACTGTTAACTTAGACAGGTCTAAATACCACTACTCTATTCTACGCATAAGCCCACTCCTCCATTTTTGTAAAATCATTTGTTTGTTAATCATTCCAGCCCTCAAGAACCAAAATCTTTGTGGTGGAGTTGAACCCAGGGTAGTAGGTACATAACCTAGGATATAATTTTCAGCTGAGATTTGGTTGCTGAAGCCAAACCCTATTTTCACTCTTGTGTCCACCTCTTTCGACAGCTGCCTGAGTATCGGACAGTCCCATAGTATATGTATGCATCAGGGTTTTCTCTTTATTGGAGAGCCAACAAATATCAGAGGACAAGGCCCCCATTTTTCACAACCTATGTGACATCAATACATTTTGAGTAGAATCTTTTGCTGTATTGGGCATAGCCTCAGAGCCACAGAAGCATTTTTATCATATTGTAATATGATCTGACAGTGGGATTCTTTTAGGGCTGTGATAACTTCCCCTCCAGTGCTTGTAACAAGAACTCCAGACCAATGGAGTTCCTCTTCATTAGTAAAGCATACATAGTGGGCCTGGGCTTGAGGAATGTATGAAACATTTCCAAGGTTCTAAGTAGCTCTGGGTCCTGTGGAAGGCCTAGGGAATCCAGACCAAATTGTCATGTTAGCAAGTGTTTTAGGTGGAAGTACTCTCACTCCTCTGAGGATGGTAGGTAATATTGTTGCTTTAGTGTTAGAAAAGGGACACAGCCCTCATCCCTAACCAGTTGGGACAGGCACATGATACCACTGTTTAGCCCTTTCATAGATTTTCCCTTCCTTCCCCCCAGTTTGCAAGTCTGGCTTATAACAGTTAGGTAGGTGCTTTTACATGATAGTGAGGATGAAATTGATACCTCTTAGCTAGGATATCCCAGACCCTTTACACTCCTACTGCTGTAGTCAACTTATATTTCTCCATTGGACAAAAAAAAAAAAAAAAAAGGAACTGAGGAGACCCACAGGGGCAATTGGATGCATTAATACTTGTTCAATTTCTACCCATGTGGGTATAAGTGTGTTTATCATGCTGGAACCAATTTGACTTCTGTGACATAATAAAAGCATAAATAGCAATTTTGTAAAGCTGGGAGCCTGACTCTCCCACCTCCTTGGCTATGGGGAGTTGGAGTTTTTAAGTGATAGTCATTGGAATTGACCAGGGTCCTCAGAAAGACTCTAATAATCTTGTTAAATTTTCTAAAGTGAGATGGGGTGTTTAGAATATAGAGGCTTAGGCAAAATATTCATTTTTTTTTTTTACTAACCCATCCTAACATGCTCAGCCAGAGAGGATGCCACCTATTTGTATCACTAGTTATTTGAGAAAAATTTAGATCCTGCATTATCTCCACTAATCCATTAATGTTTCTTGATACTTTTATACCTAGGTGCTTGATTGCATTAGTTAACCTACGGAAATTCCACTGAGGGAAAAAAAAACATTGTTTTCCACAGCCAGGAGATTTCCAATTTATTTTATAACCAGGTATTGTGCCAATTTTTTTGAATTAGTTGTAGGAAGGCTAGAATAGTGGTTCTGGTTTGGAGATATACAAAAGGGCTTGTCTGCTTGTTACATCAATTTATACTTCATGGAACCAAGATGTATGGCTTGGATAGCTGGATGTGCACATATAGCTATTGTTCAAAAGATAATGAAGACGGTGGGCATCCTTGTGTAGTACCCTGGAAGAGACTGAAGGTATCTGAGGTCACATTGTAGGTTTATATGTAAGAGGTTGAATGAGAATGTAACAGATGGATGCAGGAACTAAATACGGGTCCAAATCCAAATTTTTGTAGGGTATAAAATACATACCTCCACCCCACTCTATCAAAAGCCTTTTCTGCATCTAAAGCTAATATCCCATTCTTGGTCGTCTTATTTCAATTCTGTAATATCTATATTGTGATGGTGTCTGACAAACCCAACTTGTTTGGGTGTCTGATAAAACCAAAAGTCTTCTCCAACCTCATTGCCAGAACTCTGCTAATATTTTGACATCGCTATTAATAAATTAAATTGGCCTATAATTGGAATGTACTGTGGTATCTCTTCCTGGTTTAGGAATAACTGATAGTAGGGCTTCCCTTAATATAAGAGGAAAGTTTCCCGCTAGGAGTGACTCATTAAACAATGTAAGCATCTTGTCAAGCATAAGGTCAAGGAAGTGTCTAGAAAATTTACCTGGAAAATCATCTGGCTTCAGAGGCTTTTGCCACATTCATATTCTTAAATGCCTCAATTACCTCATCCTTCATTAGGTGCATGTCAAGGTTTCTATGCTGGGCTGTAGTAATTTGCAGTGATTTAATATTTTTTTGAAAATTTGATCTAAAAATTGAGGGGTTTGTGTCCAATTTGTACATATCTTTATAGTGACAGAGATAATTTACCATGTTTATGGCCATGATTCTACATGCAGAGGTCTTTTGTCTTACCGAATGTTCCAGCAATTTGTCAGCTTTTTCACTAGATTCCTAGCAGTCCTGCCTGAGTCAAAATAGGGCGAACGCAGTCTGTGCCAAGTGCATCTTATTGAGTTCATCTCTAAAATTAATTAGGGATCACAACATACTTGGAGATGGGGCTGTGGCATAAGACGAATCAAACTTTTACTTTTTTCTTAAGGGCTATCATTTCCCCCCTGTTTCCTCTTCTTGGCACACATACAGATCATAATTTTACCCCTCAAATAAGCCTTGAATGTCTCCCACAATAGCCTGATAGAAGATGTTTAGGGTATGTTTTGTTTCTAAGAACAGGGCCAATTTCATTGTAAATAAACTTTTTGAAATGGGGATCTAATAAACGTGAAGGGTTAAATCTCCAGCTACATGGCTATTTCTCACCTGGGTCTGCTGCTATTTGAGAATTTATAGGATCATGCTCAGAGACAGCAGTTTTATTAGTGGAAGAGTCAATTACAGAATTAACTAAGTCCCTGGAGACCAAAAATAAATATCTACAGGAATATGACCCATGTACTGGAGAAAAGTATGAATAGCCCCTACTCACTGGATGTATAAACTGCCAGATATCACATAGTCCCAGATCTTTAATGTGCAACTTCAGAGCCATTCTAGTTTTGGTTAGCTTATGACATTGAGATTTGTCTACAAAAGCATTAAGCATCCCATTAAAATCCCAAGCAATCACAGTACAAATATGAGGTTCTCCATATAATTTAGTGTATTTAAAAAAAAAAAAAACTATGAAAGGTTTCAGGATCATCAACTATAGCTCATACATATTAGTAATGATTAGTTCAGCTCCGTTTATGTTGACTTTAAGGATTAAAAATCTACTCTGATTGTCTGAAATTGACTCTGAGACTGTAAACTGCCAGTGCTTTGTGGAAGAGAACGGCTGCTCCTCTGGATCTGCATGAGAAGCAGCAAGACACTGCTTTTCTTCTCAGTCAAATTCTCATTTGCAGCCGCATCTGCAGTCAAGTGTCTCTCTTGCAAAAGTACTACAGCTGCCTTTGCTTTTTTTCAATAACGAGTATCCTTTTTTCTTTTAATTGGATTATTGAGACCCTTTATGGTTCAGGAAATAAAATTTAGGATCATTTGGCTGTGTTAAAAATAATTTTTGTATGTTTAGTCATATAAATGAAGGTGATGGATTGTTTGTGTCATTTTGCTTTATTACATCCCTTCCTACTAACCTATGAACAAAATGTCTGATACTTATTCCACAGATTTTGAATGATCTTGCCACATGCCAGACTTCCAGGGGAAAAAAAGGAGAGGGCTCTGGAGAGGGTGAGAGAAGAGCACAAAAGATAAGTTAAAGTTAAAAAATGAAAACCTACATATAGCATCTTAAATTAATACCAAGCAGTGTAGACCACAATAAAAAGGCAACAATTGTATGAAACATTTAACAATATAAACAAAATTAAATCATAAGTTGCAGAGGTCATGCCAAGAAAGACACTATCCAGTCTGGGTGCTCCCCTAATATACATTATTTTATTATTTTAATATTCATTCTATTTTTCCATACCTCAAAGTAGTAGTTATATTGTAAGGAGATAAAAAGGGAGCACACACTCCAGAAATGTTGTTGTATTTCGTAACCTGATATGTCAAGGATATGCCTGTATTTTAGCTCCTACTTGGTAATTGTTTGCCAAACTAAACACCAGAATGTTGGTAATACAGCTTGGTCTCTGAGTAAGACGTATGTTGTGGCGATTACTTTCCCAGGATCCTTTTAGTTTACAACCAAACATTCGGGTTCCATTCAGCATATTAAATAAATAAATAGCTAAAAAGGGAGAGATCGAACTGCTCCCCCAAATTGTAAATTACTGCACCAAAGAACACAGCAAGCAATTCAGTTGAACATCTGACTCTTCTATATTAACTTCATACTTCATGTTTGTGTACTCTGGGGTCTGAGCGTAGGGTTGGGAATGTTGAGGGAGAGTTCAGTGTGAGGAGGGATGGGGCAACGAGGAAAGAGACAAGGAAAATGCAGGTGGAGGAGGACATGGGGGTGGGGAAAGGATCAAGGTGAGAGGGAGTAATTAAGAGGTGGTAAGGAAAGTCCATGTAGCTCATGGCATGCTCCTTTGGTCCATGGGGGTTGCTGAAGTCCTATGCAGCTTTCTGTGATGTCTTTCAGGGAGGAGAGCTGTCCCTCACACTTCCAGCACATGTGATGTCAAACTGCCCAGCTTTGATGGCCTGCAGCAGTCAGGTGTGGCAGCACAGCAGGCTCTTTATTGGCACCAATTTTAAAAAGTGATATGGGAGCCCTCAAATTTCTACAGAGCAACAGTGAGCTGCACCATCCCCTAGTAATTTCTTTGGTGTATGTCAGTGGCAAGCTAACAAAGGCCTTGTATAATCACAAACAAATGCTTCATGTTGATCTGTCCATTTAAGATGTTCTGAAATGTTTCGTTAATCACCTAACTCCAATACACAGGAGCAAAGGCACTTAATATTGCTAGTACACAATTAAAATAAATCCTTTCCACAGTCAGTACACTCCAGGAGATCAATTTGGGATGTGTTCCCTTAAAATTGCCCTGCTATGGTGCTTCACATTCAACCATTTGACGAGAATTGATATACATGTCCCAAAAGTTAATAAGGTATAAGTTTGGGGCAGAAGAAAGAACCCAAATAAGTAAGTTAGTCAGTCACAGTAATGCGATAAGTTCATAAGTGCCATTAGGGCAGACATAAAAACTGGGAAATAAGCTTGGTATAGAGCAGAACAGATAGTCAGTTCACTGTAGGCTATTTAAAAAACAGTCTGCTACTTGTGGCTTTTGGAACAGATGCACTTCCGCACCAACCTTGACGTAAAATTGAGCTGCAAACTTTATAAAATATTTGAGTTGTTGCTGCTTGATATATTCCCTGGCTCTTCTAAGGGCTGATCTCTATTCACCCTCATAGTTCTTTTTTTCATGAGCTAACGACATTATTTTTATTTTACAGTAAACTTGAGAAATTTGACAATCCGTGCACAAGGGTTGACATCTGAGGCTGGCTTAGGAGCCAGGGACTTATTTGCTCTCTCTAAATCAAATTTCAAACCATCTGGCAGGCTGACTTCTGAAAGGAGCCAGGAACAAATTTCTAGGGAGTTGCCTTTCTCTGCTGCCTCAGATACTCCAACAATTCTCATATTATTATAGCAAGACCGTGCCTTCTTTAGTCTGCCACTTTAGTTTTTAGAGAAGGTAAGCCTGTGAGTCTTCTCTGCATTGGGGCAGAGAGCCCCTTTACTTGATCTTCCAATGATGATATTCTCCCTTTTGCTTCATTCACCCATCCTGTCAGCACTTGTGGAGAGGAGTTGATCAATGTAACAGTTGCATTGTGGCTTTAATATCTACTGTGTCTGCAGCAACTTTCTCTAACAGAACCATCATACACAAAATGCCCTCAGTAACACCATCTTCTTCTCTAATCTCCTTGTTTTTTGGCTACTTGTAGAGTGCGCAGTAGACTATCTTTGCCTGTTTGTTTATTCAGGGGGAAGGGGAGAAAATTGGTCGAGACCCTGGACTCTTGATGGAAATGAATATTAGCAGTTGGCTCTGGATCTCAAGGGATCTATTCCTCTGGCCCCTGGAGTCAAAAACATTCAATCTTGATTTAAAAAGTGCTAATGATGGTGAATCCACCATGACCCTTGCTCCCCCAGAACTCCTGCGGGTCAGGTACTGAGGCTTAAGAAACACCTGATGGAGAAGGAAATGAGACCCTGTCAGATCTGGACCAGAGACCTCTCCCATACATCACCCTCATCAAGTAGGCAGCACTCCTTCAAACATGATCTTGAGAATAGAGGTTAAAACTTCTAAGCCTAAAGAGAGAGCTTCCCATGGAAGTAAGGGGCACAGGGACAAGTGGTCTTTGTCAAATACTGCCTTGAAGTGAGAGAATTCCTCCTCAACCCCATCAAAGTCAGGAAAACCTGCACACATGGGCACTGAGGACTTAAGCCTGAGTAAATGTTCTCAGCAAGAGAAAGTGCCACAGAAGAATACGGATCTACCAGTCTGGCACCATTTCCGACAAGGACAAAAGACCAGGCTAAGGACAGAGATCTTCTGGTGTTCCCTTCACCATCTACAGGCCCCACCCAAAATTTATCCCTAACATAGTTTCCAAGTTTCATGTGAGCCAAACCATCCACTTATCAGTATTTTTTTCCTAAACCACATGCCTCAGATGGAGAGGCTGCATTCTCTGGATGTCTGAAGGTCACTGGCCTTTTATCTACAAAAAACATTAGTCACCTAAACTATTTGTTTCTGTAGCTTGATCTCTTTGCTATCTCTGCCCAGAAACTTTCAAAATGGATCTCTGGTTGTATTATCCTTTACCAACTAGCTCACGTTGCCCACCCTTGGAGGGAGGAGGGCTCATACCACCAGAATGCAAGCAACCTCTGCTCCAGCTCTGAAACACATAATGTACTAGAGATATGTCAGGCATATATCTGGAACTCTTTGCATACCTTCACAAGACATTACGCTTTGGCCTGAACTTCTATAGCAGATACAGCTGCGGGGACAGCAGTATTACCGTCAGCTATTACTTTTGCATCCTCACACCCGTCTCCTCTTTGACCACTGATAGTTAATCTCCCTCATGTGAAATATACACCAGGACCATAATTTAAGTAACCTCAATGTTTTCTTTACCTGTAACTGATGGTTCTTCAAGATGTGTGGTCCCTATCTGTATTCTACTACCTGCCCTCTGTCCCCTCTGCTGCATATTATCTGGGTTTGTGGTAAGAGTAGGGACTAGACAAATGACTGCCTGCATCACCCTTTGTGCCCTTGGTGAGGAGCATGAGGAGAACTATGTCATATGGGCGGACCAAAGGACACTGCTTGTAAAAAGTTATGGACTAAGGTGCATGTTCTGAGTACAAATCCCACATGTGGAATACAGATAGGCACCCATACATCTTGATGAACCTACAGTTACAGATAAGCAACCTCCATTTATTGTTTTTTCCCTTTTCTGACTTGTGCCTGTAACCTGGGACACATTTACACAGAGGTACTTAGAGCAAGGATTCAATTTATTGATAACTGATTATAAATATAAATTGAACCTTCAACTCACTCTTTTCGAGTAAAATGTGAACCCTTAGAATTTCCAAAATGAATAAAGACCTCTTCTTCTCCTCTCCACCCTCCACCACCCTTCTCCTCTCCACCCTCCACTCTCCTTTCCCCTCCCCTTATAGATTTCCTAAAGCCTACAGGAAGTTCTGAGTAACCTTCCTCCCTACCTGGAAAAAAAATCAACCAAGTGGATTTTTTTTCCAGCCACTCTCTTCTCTCTCTCCCCCATTTTGAAACTAGATCCCTTGCATCAGAGATGGGATATAGGCTTTTAGTAATTTGTTGTTTTGTCTTGGCATATAATTTTACAAATGTTAAGAGAAAAATTTACGGTTGAGTGGGCAGTACAAATCACGGAGGGTGCTAGTGGATTATAAGGCAGTTAGCACCTGGCTTTAATTGTTCATTTCAAAACATGTTAATGTTTGGTCTGCAGGTGGGAGGTGCTAATAAAGTCTAGTATTTTTGAAAAGTGTTACATTTCTTTTGGTCTTAACTGGTCTTCACTAAAATTCACTTCCAACAATAATTTTTTATGAAGGGGTTGTGTGTGTGTTTAACATAAAAGAAAATGTCAGTTTTGTTCTTAAATTCCTCATGCACTGTTCTATCTGAAGAATATTTGAAACAATGTTGACTTAAATTGCTGTGTTAGAAATGTTTTATAGGCACACTGCTTCCTTTTTTTAAAAATCCATTTTTATTTGTGTGGAAATTGGAGCTGGGAACTGAGTATGCTGTCAGGAAAGAGCGAAGCTTATGCTTTCTACTGGTCTCAAGAGATTGTAGCCAGGGTCTGGCTAGCCCTCACATAGGAACCTAAAACTACAAAAATTAGTACTGTGTTTCATATCTCAGTGTACCAGGCAAAGGAAGTGTTTTCCCTTAGGTGTGAGAGAGGGGCATTTGAGCAACATTTTGCTAATAAGCCGATTTCAAGCTGGCACTGATAATTCATTGCCCTAAAGAACCTGGAAGCAGCATTTCACCACTCTTCCTCAGTCTCTCTGTGGATTCCCTTTGTACTGTCAAAATAAATAAAGGTCTATGTCAAAATATAAAGCAAACAAACCCCTACATTTTGGTCTCATTGAAAAAGTATGCATTAAAAATGATGAAGTACACAAGATGAATAATGGTGAACTATAGAAACATTAGAGCAGTTGGCATCAGTAACATGGAGTCAGTCTTGAACTTCATTTGTGAATATCTATCCAGTCAGTCAAGAGTGCTTCCTAGTGTTACTGAAGTGCAGTCACAAATCTGTAAGAGGGTAAATGCATCTCCTCCAACCCAAACCTTATTACTGAACACATTTTAAAATAATTGAAAACGGATATAGAAATCACAAAACTCATTGTCCAGCACTTGTTCAGTGTTCATTGTTAACTGTATGATACCTATGTCAGTGCTATCATTACTACACCCAAGAAGGGCATTAAATTCACCAGAGTGAAACATGGTGTTATTCAGTTTATGTTGGCATTGATTTTGCTATGATTAACCATTAAATAGTGTTCTACTTTCTTTCTACCTGACACAAAAGAATTTGAAACATTTTATATGCACTAATCGTAAACTTGCTAAAGCAAGTTCTGCAAACCTTGATGTCTTTTTGAGGCCTTGATGTGAAAATGTTCTTCTAGCTTGCAATAAGTAATGTTTATAATTTAATTTTTAGACTTTTTAATTATCAGAAATAGAATAAGACATTTGAACAACAAGTAGGAAATATGGTGGCATGAGTATGTTCAAAATGAATTAATAGAGCAAACATAGCAGATGTGTTTAAACGTATAAATGAAGTGCACTCATGCTATAATTTCAATGAAATATTAAATGTGAGAAATTAAACTGCCAAAAGTGGTTGAACTACCAGTCATAGCTCTGTTCCTTTTTGTGTTTATGTAGTTAAAAGTTAAAGCTCATTAATTTATGAAACTCAGCCAATCAAATTACAATTTGTAGGCATTTCAAGATCTTACCAGGTATTCAAAAGTCAATCACTGTAAAGATACTTTGAAAGAAATGTCAGAAATTAAGAAAATAATTTGGGGGATTAGGCATTGGAGAAGGAGAATGGAAATCAGGAAACACAGATTCTTCTGTTGATGATATTGTCATTGGCTTAGGACTAAATTTTCAGAAGTGTCCACTCGAGATAAAGAGGGACTCCTTTTCAGAGATGAAGAGCACCCATTAACCCACTTGACTCCAGTGGAGGATGCAGGTGCTCAAAACCTGAGAAAAATCAGCCTCTTTGTGTCTCAAGCTGGTAACCCCAAATTAGTCAACATATGAAAATTTGGGCCCTACAATGTGACCTCTGTACTTCTTTCTCCATCTGAGGTATTCAGCAATCCCTGGAAGAACATTCTGTGCATATTTTGGACTCACTACAAGGTAAATGCCAATGCAACTGTAGGAACTGGCAGACTTAAACAACCGTTCAGCAGCAAGAAGATGATTTTAAGCAGGAAGCCCACTCTCTGGAGAATGCTGTCTAATGATTCTGAAAGTAGCATTAGCTTGCTGGCCTCCAAAAAGGCAGTAAATGGTTGCCTACCAAATATGTCACTACATGAAAATCCACGAGGAGGCAGGGTCCAGGTGGTAGATACACAAAAATGTCAGGAATAGTAGTCCCCATCTGGCGATAGAAGTAAAAGAAGGTGTTGGTTATTCTAGACTTGTAGAGATGTGGGGAGAAAGTGATGCCACAAGGAAGATAGAAGGGGATTGAGGTTTGTTTATGAAAAATGGTAGACCAGAGTTTAAAGGCCACGCTGCTTCAAAGCCGCCTTCTAGGTCTGGAGCCCAACATTTGTGCTGGGGAGGAACTGTTGCCCTCCAAAGAGTAAGCAACCCATTGCAAACATTCTGAAAGCAGTTTGGCCCAGCAGTTTAAATTGGGAATGTAGGAGTTCTCCAGCATCTACTGCGTAGGAGCAATGGGCTGTGCAGTCACAGGTCTTTGTTGTCACAGCTACCATTGACTTGATCCCTACAGACTCAGGACAGATGATATGAGAAGAAGAAACTGGACATTTGAATGTTAAAGGTCCTCATGGATGGAGGATTTCATACTTCACTAGAAAGTGTTTCCATCACTTGGAAGTGGGCAGTGTGACATGCCTGCAGAAATGCAAAGTTCTTTGTCTCTAAATGGAAATTGTCTTACTGTGGTTCTGAGAGGTGGTACAGACGGTCCAGTGATCACTGTCTTGTGGAAGAAAAACAGTGTCTGCCTTCCAAAGCCAAGGTAAGGGTTTCTATGGCAGATTTTATTTGAGAAGCAGCCAAATGTTATCTGAATCAGAGATTAAGAACTGTTCAAAAACAGGATATTTCATACCAAAGAAGTCATAAGGACATTTTTATTGTTTGTTCCTATAATTGTTTTTTAAACGTGTATTGATTGCTAGCAAAAGGTGCTGGCTTGACAGTTCTGGAGACCAAAATATCAATCCACAGAAAGGGTGTGCTGTGTACATCCTGGCTCTGCAAACATCTTCTCATTGCTTTGCTTCATTGTGCCTCAACCTGGGAGACATCCACTTCTAGAAGTGAAAGAGCCACTGTACTGAGATGCAGCTGGTCTGTAAGAGAAACTTGATGCCAATCTAAAATCTTGTTTTCCCACTGTTGCTTCTGTTCCTTGCTATGCTCAATTTATTCTACTGTAAACACTCCAGGCACTACAATATATATATCCCTCCCATTTTGTTTAAAAAATATTAATGGGGGGATAATCCAGTAAAATCCTCCCTGCCAGCAACCTTTCTCCTGCAGTGTAATTTATGCCAAAACTATATACAGGGGACATGACCTTACTCAGTATTCAAAGAGAACTACATGATTGTGTTGCAAATTAACACTTTAACAAAGCTGAGTTAATTGAATACCATTTATTATTTTTCATTACAACCTTTTTTCCCTGGAAGAGTGAGGTAACACAGAATGATAATGCATTATTATTCTGTGAAACATGATAATATGCTGTAAATGTTTGACCTTTCTAGCATTTAAGCAATAAGACACCCCAGGGTGTGCTGTTGAAGCATAATATTAACACACCTCACCTGCACTGAGCTTAGTATGCATGCTGATATTGTACAGTAATGGGCACCCCCTGGAGTGTTTATGGGAATATAAAATGTCAAATTAAATGTTCGAAAGGGTCTGTGCTCTTCTGTTTTTGAACAGTTTTTATATACAAACGGAATAATATATGAAAATAATTTACAATTTAAATAATTGCAATTTTAATAATTGCAAACTTGTACTACTGCTTTAATTGTTTTGCCGATGTTTTTGTGTGTTCATAGGCTATATAGTGATAAGTCTTTCGGTAATACTTGAGCTATCGTTTTCTTGTGGCCCTTTGCATGGGACTGGGCAGACACATTCTGGGGTTTTACAATGTCACAACTGCCATACACTAGTTTTTGAATCTAAGTCAATTGTTTTTCTCAGGTATGTGAACTAATGTAGGCAGCTTGTCAATATGGCAATGTAATGTACTGGGAAGCTCATCTAGAGCATTTCACAGGAAATCTTGTTGCATATTTTGGCATTTGAAATATAACACATAATGTTATGTGTAATAGCATCTGAGTCACTGCTTTGTTCTCAAGGAGTACAGATGATGGTTCAGTTTAAGGAATAGTTTAAATATACCTCTACCCCAATATAACGTGACCCGATAGAACATGAATTTGGATATAACGCGGTAAGATTTTTTGGCTCCCAGGGCCGTGTTATATCGGGGTAGAGGTGTATAGAAAAAAAAACAAAAACAAAACCCCTGCTAAAATAATGGAGAGAAATATTAGGAACCCATTTGCTCAATACAAATGTGGCACTGTGATAGTGGTTATTGTCCAACAGATTTTGTCTATAGTTTAAAAATGAAGTTAACTGACAGTTTTGCAATATTAGTTGATCTTGTAATATAGGAAAGTTGGGCACTAAAGATTCATGAAATTCACATCTCAAAAATGTGATGGCAGTCTATGAGCCATAAATAAATGTTATGCACTTATCAGCATCTGTGATGCTGATAGAAAAGGCTATAACGGCACACCTCTACTATTCCCAACTAGGTTTCAGTATAGTGTATAGTAGGGCAGCTTTTGGGTAGGAACAGGATGACTGTGATTTATTGTACATCTTCACATCTGTTATTCCAAAGTTGACTCACTGATGAGCAAGACCAGTTGTTTAAACTCTAAGCTTCTTCTTCCTGTTGACTGTTACTACATGACACCACAGGAGTACAGTAGAAGAAAATATTTTATTTAGGGATAACAGAGAACTATTTTGACCACCAAGAATTTAAGAGCTTACAGATGCTCTGAATAGTTCAACACATTGTGGGAGATTTGAGTCTCTTGGAACTCAGGCTGACTGGAGGGGAAAAAAAATCTGTTTTTCATGAAAAATGTGGGGGTTTAATTTGTTTTGTTCCTCATCAGGATGAAAATGAGATCATTTGAAATTATTCATGGAAAAAATGAGACACATCCATACCAGAGTAGCCAATAGTCCAGGGGTCGGCAACCTCTGGCATACGGCTCGCCGGGGTAAGCACCCTGGCGGGCTGGGCCAGTTTATTTATCTGCTGACACGGCAGGTTCAGCCGATCGCGGCCCCCACTGGCCAAGGTTCGCCGTCCCAGGCCAATAGGGGTGGCGGGAAGCCTTGGCCAGCACATCCTTCGCCTGCGCCGCTTCCTGACGCCCCTATTGGCCTGGGACGGTGAACCGCAGCCAGTGGGGGCTGCGATCGGCTGAACCTGCCATGTCATGGTGCACAGCATGGTATTTTCTGATTTCTGTGAGTTTTCACACGTGGTAACAGGTGAAAAAGTCTGTGTATCTCTTCGAACGACACTTTCTCTGTTCACATTCCTTGTCCCCAAATACTTCTGTCTGTCTTCTCAATTCATTCCTCCTCTTGTCCCCTCTCCCCAAGTCCAGCGTGAAGAGAAGAATGTCTATGCCTTCTCAGGTTAGAGGCATCAAGGACTTTCAAGCAGTCAGTCTTAGTGGTCACATCCTCCTTATTGTCTCTTCTTCTCTCTCCCTGCTTTAGTTTACTGCATTGAAACACTTGTGCAAATCAGGCCCCATGGTCTCAAGTTGGGTACACAAAAAACAAGGAACACAAAATTAATAACCACTTTTGAAATGTTTGGTTTTAATGACTTGCTTAGTATCTCTCAGGATTTCTGTGGCAGAGGCAGGAATGGAATTCAATTCTCCAGGAAAGCATTCAACAGCTCTTAATCATGAGAACTTTCTCTTTCAGCAGTATCCTTCCTCATTAACTGTGCACCTTCTAACATCTACAACAAAATAAAAGAAGTAGTAGGCCTACAAGACAACAGTCTCCTTCACTACACAGCCTTGATTCATCCACAGAGTTAGTCAGTTCTGTATACTGAATGAGGCAGAGTTTCTGTGGAAAAATATTATATGGTCATGTAATTGGAAACTGTATGATAATGCAAACACACAAAGGGGTCCCAATTAAATTTGCATAGACAACCTTAATTTTGACATTTCCTAACTTGTAAGTGCTTGAGTTTGCAACCTGAATAATAATTTTAACATAGTCTGTGTGAGAGAGAAAATTTCTATGTTTAAAAATAACCCCCTGAAAAAACAATTTCCATCATGTGGTATCCTATTGACACCTCTATGTATCATCAGCAGAGTACATCCATCACACAGACCTCTGCCACTTGAGCTACTAAAATAACCAATAGCAATAGTAGGTTGTCATTACCTATGTAGAGGGGCATGAGACACATGCTTTGACAGTGAATTTCATAGATATTTGCTGATAGCAGAGGAATGGTGAGGTTCAGGAATCTTGGGTTCCATTCCAGGCTCTGGAGGTAAGTATGCTCTAATAGTCACAGACTCTTCTGCCCATTTCCCCCAAGTTTTTGACCACTTCTTCCCAGTGCTGCTTTCCTTCTCCCCTCATCCAATCTCAGTGATTTCTCCCCAGCTAACTGGCTCCCAGTGCCCCCCATTTCCTTTACTGACTCTCAGTACCAGTCTATCTCCCCAAGACTCTGTCTCCTCTCTCCAACTCAGTTTCTCTCCCCTCTCCAGTCCCAGTATAAGCAGTATCCTGGTTCCAATCTACTCCTTTCCCTCTCCCTGGTCCAGCATTTGTCCCCACTGCATCCAAATCAGACAGCTTCCTTCTCTGTGCTACCTGGGTGCCAGCAGGGGGTCTTTGAGAACACAAGAGAGACGGACTCCCTGCCCTCAGTTATTGAGCTCAGCCTGAAGCAAACATTGCTTCAGAGAATTTAAGAGAAAAGTCTGCCACTGCCTGCCAGAGTTGTGTTTTTTTTTGTTTTTTTTTTTTTTAAACATGGGCAAAGCAATGTATTTTCCCCTAGCCTCATTCTCAGAAACAGCTGAACTGTTTTGTCTGAAATTTTCCAGAACGAATCCATCTGAGTTAGATAACCAACATGAAAAATGTCAGCCCAAATGATTACAAGTTTGGCAAAGTTATAAGCAGTTGAAAACAGTGTCTTATAATGGGAATTGTCAGGCAACCTTCATAGGCAGTGTTACCAGCCTTGCCTAGAAAATTTGTTTATAATATAGGCAACTTCCAGCGCAATTTCCTGGAAGCTTTAAGTTGCCATCTCTCATCTTAACACTATGAGTAGAGAGACATCCTGGAGGATTTTGGTCAACCTGTTGGTTCTCTGCTGTAATCAGGGCTAATGGTTCTAACAGAGACTGTCTGAAGGATCCAGGATTCTTTTTTTCAGATTCTCATATTTGTATCCAAGATCTCTGGCTTTCTTAAGTGGGAAAAGGGAATTATGTGGTGAATCAGCAGGTCCTTTATATATATTCATATATATGTATGAAAACAAACACCTGCTATGTTCAGTGTAGTGAAGGAATGCCATTAAAAGAATCTGAAAGGGGAGAATGAGCAAAAATAAATAGGATGTTTGCCCTTATCTATCACTCTGTGCACATAATTTTACCTTCAGTCTATGTGCATGTGTCTATTTTATGTACTCGCATGCATACGGATAAGGTATTAAACTAAAAGTATGTATCTATGAAATATGTATATATTTGGGCTGTCAGTAGACAATGAAAAAACATAATGAAGTATGCTAAATTATGCTCCCATTTATTCACCTATAATGCATTTGACTCCAATGGGGGTGTATGCATGCAACTGAGACCAGAATTTGAATCATTCCACTGACAGAGATTCCAGTTTCATTTCCATCCATGCAAGCCCACTGGCTTCAAAAAGGTTTCAGAAGTGGAACTGAAGTCACATTTTGGCCAGTACTATTGCTATAATATTAAGGAATTCCGGTAAGAATATATTACATTGTGTCATATCAGTGACAGAAAATGGGGCATTAATTTCATAAAAATATAAATTTAGTGCAGAAGAACATAGTCTTATCTAGGCCATGGGTAAGCAGAATAAAAGTTAATTGCTTGGAAAAAGAAGGAAGGTCAAATTCAAAGCTAATAATTACAGGGACAAGACCTCTTTAAATGATAATGAGAGTAAAGATACACGTGAAATTTCATTACTAAGTGATAAATGTCTTAAGATTGATTTAGTTTTCACCATAGTTACACATTTCAAAATGTCATATTTACACTCAAATAACCTTTCCAGGGAAACAAGGATCTGTATGGATGTATAAATATTTTGCTAAATGGTCTCATGCTTCACTGACTTCTCTCCATTTGCAATTCATTATTTTGTTAATTTAAATGACAAGTGATGCACTATCTGGGAAATGTGTGTATGGGGGCGGGGAGGATACTTTCTTTTAAAATATGAGGATTACTTCCTAACTGTTGAGATACAGAGCAAGATGTAATTAAACCTAAATGAAACCCATAAAATCTGGACTCAAGGATGGGCTACTTCAAAAGAAATTTATAACAGTTATTTAGACCTCATAACATCAGATTCTTATAAAAGCAGGTATCATGGAAGTCCATGGAGAGAATAGGAGAAAATAAACATTCAAATGTTTAGAAGAAATGAATTGAATTAATTAAAAAAAATCTTTTGACCTCTGTGCAAATTGCCCAGCCATTCAGTGTGACATACTATGGGCAGGTCATGGAGTAATTTAGTTTTAATTTCCAAGACACTTGTTCTAAAGATTCAATGCTGATATTTTTCTGCATCAGTTTCTATCACTCTGCACTATAGGACACAGTGATTAAAAAAAAATGAAATAGTGTACAAAAAAAAAACAGTGGAAAGACATACGTAGTAATTTCCTCTTCTGTTAGTATGCTCTTCAGTTGCCTATTAAACTTCAAACCTGTCACTATATCCACTGCAGAAGATTTAAGCCAAGGGGAAAGAGTTTTCCTGTTGTCCTAATTACTCCAGCTCCTGCAAGCAGTGGTACCCATTCTAGCTCTGGGGGAAATACTCCCACAGAGTTTGAGATCTTGCCTTTTTGAATTAGTTTTTTATCCCTTATGCTTGGGTATTTCATGTTGTACAAAGACAAGTAGAAATTGAAACTAGTCAGGTTATGAAATTGGGATTTTTCTCCCTTGTGAGCACTGGTGCTCCATGATCCATTACGACTGGATTATTTCTCCTCTTCTTCCAAATATGGCAGCTCCTCTTTATATAAAACAAAGCTCTCTGCCTTCCTAAAGGTTTGCAGGTGTAGCAGTTTAGAGAACTGGTAGCTTCACTAACGCCCCTGTGTTTTCCCTCTGCTCAGAGAAGCAGGAGGTTCCTCTCAGGCTCTTCTCCCTGAATTTCCAGGCAGGATATTTTTTTAGTGGTCTCCCCTCCCCCTTTTTCTCCTCAGTGTCGATGGTGGGGAGAGGATTTTTGAGAACAGGGGTCTGCAGGAAAACTGTGTTTTGGGAGAAAACTCAGCACGGTAACAGACCTGGCCAAGATTAAAAGGTCTCCTTCTTACAGCCCACCTTTAATCCTGCACCACCTTTGCCACTCCACAGCAATGTGGCAGGCAATCCTTAAGCTGTTTGGAAATTCAGCAGCAGGAGCTGGCTTTCTAGAATCTCCAAGCCTGGCTACTCAGTGCTCCAGCCACAGTGAAGCATTGAGATATTTCTCAAACTGAAATGTAATACAAATTAGGTGACACAATCCTGATGATTAGGTGATTCTCCTAGTTCTGGACGGGTTTAGAGTACAAGGAAGACAAATAGAGAGGTTCAAGTGACAGAAAATTCTGGCTTAGGCCTGAGAATGACCTCCTGTGGGGGAAAAAATTCACAGCAGGACTCCAGATGGATGGAGGCATGCAAAGTACTGACTCTCCTGGGCAATGTAACTGCTAAAAGGAAAAAAAAATAATAATAGTAATATTGGAGAAGATTCCTCTATCAATTTTAAAAATAGTAGTAATAAAAAAAAAATCAGAGATTACCTGAAGGATCAAATCATTCTTCTAGTCTCCTGGTGGCTTGTCTGCGAAAGCACAGCTTTACAGAATTGGAAAATATGAGGGTGTTGCAAAACAGGGCTAAAAGGGCAAGGAATATGCTGCAAGTCTCCTAACACTAAGACCTGGATGTTCAAGAAGCTTAGACCCAGATGCAGTTAAGAACCTATCTAGAAGGAACTCCAGTATAACTCTGTCTGTGAGACAAAATGGGATTCTTGTCCTTTCAAGAGCAGCATAAACATGCAATTCTCAAAAAGCCCTTGAAATGCTCCGATGTGTACAGTCTGTATTTAATCAGGAAGTTACAAGTAAAAATTGCATTTATCCAAGATCTATCTGCCTTTTCATTCAGTTACCTAGCTCAGAAGACTACCTGTAATAGTGCCATCTGGTGATTCCCAGTAATATCAGACCTGGAAAATAGTATCTCA
Source organism: Malaclemys terrapin pileata (assembly GCF_027887155.1). Taxonomy (NCBI): domain Eukaryota; kingdom Metazoa; phylum Chordata; order Testudines; family Emydidae; genus Malaclemys; species Malaclemys terrapin. The sequence goes on along the minus strand of NC_071506.1, from coordinate 145,784,719 downwards.
AGAGAAATAATAGAAGTCCTTATAGTAACGCTATGATTTAATCATGGGAATTTTTAGTAAGTCATGGACAAGTCACAGTCAATAAACAAAAATTCACAGCCCGTGACCTGTCCATGACCGTTACTATGATTATCCCTGACTAAATTTTAACTGGGAGACACCGGGGTGCTGCTGCTCTGGGGGACACCTGGGGCCAGCCACACTGGCCACTGCTCAGGCAGTCCCTGGGGCCAGCTGCTTGGGCGGCCCTGGGGTCAGCCACACCGGCTGCTGTAGAAGTCTGAGGTCATGGAAAGTCACGGAATCCGTGACTTCTGTGACGGACACGCAGCCTTACTTTATAGTACATTTGCAAGGAAATGGACTGGATTATCTGTATAGCTATTTTCAAATTCTAACTTTGTGATTGATGCATATATGCAGATATCCACTGATTTAAATATTGACTGGATTTAATATTTTCATAATATGAAAAACCCAGCCATAATGAGAAACACATTTAGGGCAATCTCCAGTTTAAATAATTTAATTTTCTGAATAAGATTTTCAAAACTGCATGTGTTTATTTGCATCCCTTATTTTTTTGTATAGTTACCACAACTGTGCATATAATCTTGAGTTGCATGCACAAGTTATCAGTTAGACACAAATCTGGACATTTCTGTGTACAATTACAGTGACTTAAGTGCAATTGTGGCCATTGTTGATGCATATATTTGTGCCCCTAATTTGTATCTCTGCACTTGAGCACCTCTGAAAAAGTTTGAATGCATGTTCAAGAAACAGAACAAATAGGCTATTGCTGTGCTGAGACCACTCTGGAATCATACGGAACAATATTGTCTCATTGTTGCCTTGTACTCCCCTATTTGTCTGTCTGTAGTCACTTGTTTTATACTTAAATGTAAGCTCTTTGGGGCTGGGATTGTCTTTTTGTTCTGTGTTTGTGTAGCCTCTAACACAATGAGGCCTGGTCCGTGATTGAAACCCTTAGGCGCTACTGTAATATAAATAAATAAACAAGGTCACTTTTTTAAAAAACATCTGTATTTATTCGGATGTCCTTGTTCTCTCCAATACTTAATTAAATAAATGAGATTCATGGACATTAGAGACATAAGGTGGGTAAGGTAATATCGTTTATTGGAACATCTTCAAGCCACACAGAGCTCTTCTTCCGTTCTGGGAAAGGTATTCCAAGCATCACAGCTAACTGCAAGGTGGAACAGATTGTTTAGCATAAGTAGTTAATACATATTCTAAGGGATCATTCAAGGTAGAGTCGCCTATTATTACTTCTGAGGTCATAGAACAAAAAGAGAGAGGTAGTGTGTTACAGATTATTGTAATAAGTCGTAAATCGGGTGTCTCTGTTCAGTCCATTATTTTTAGTGTCTAGCAGTTATGAAGTTAAGATCCCAGTCTCATCTTTTGAAAATGTTTTGCAGGATTCCTTTGGGGATTAGGTGATAAGCCAGATATAGAGTGATCACTTTGTGAAAAGTGTTCACCCACAGGTGATAGGGTGTTTTTGTCATTTGTCATTTTCCTATGTGAGCTCATCTGAGAGCGTAGTGATTGTCTGGTTTCACCCACATAGCTATTGGGACATTTAGTGCACT